>NW_027121109.1:0-600000 GCF_030686945.1 Centruroides vittatus | reverse complement strand
TTACAATGCTGTGTGAAAACTACTGAATAACTTTTATGTAAAAACAAAAGCAAACTTATAAAGCAGAAAACAATAGGGAATTACTAAATTAAAATAATTTTTCTAACCCACCCATGAATTTAGAAAGAATTAAGTTTTTAATTTGCAAGTGTAGATGCAAGTGTAAGAAAACAAAAAAAATCACATAAATACCACACAGAAAAAGTCAATCAGAAATTACTTCATGCTGCAAGATCCTAACTGCACACTTAAGATTATGACAACATGGTTTGAAAGGAAAAAGATCATAAAGATCAAAATTCTGGACTGGCCTCCACAATCTGCAAACTTTAATACTGACTACAAGTGTACAATTGAGTTTAAGACAAAAATTGCAAAATAGCATCCTTTAAATCTTGTACAACATGAAGAGGTGGTTAAGTGACATTATAGCACTAATCACAAAGAACAATTTTCGTGCTTTCAAGGAAAAATAAGAAAAGAAAAATTAAAAACAATGAAGAATTCACTTAATAGCCAGCAACAAATGCTTACTAAATTCATGAAAAGTAATGAATTTAACCATTCCATTGCCTTATTCACCAACAAATTCTCTGTTTAAAATTATTAAAAATGGACGAAATACTTAAAACAGTTACAAAGACAGTCAACTTTGTTCGACCGAGAGCACTTAACCATCGCCAATTTACTTTGTTCCTTAAAGATTTAAAATCTGAATTCAAAGATCTTCCTTATTATGCAGAAGTTCGTTGGTTGTCCTGCCACAAAGTCCCGAAGGGCTTCTATCTGCTTTTGGAGGAAATATTATTATTTCTTGAAATGAAAGATGAAAACAACGAAAATATATCGGTTACAAAAGATTCATTGCAAGTAAAAGATCTAGCATTTTTAAGATATTACTGGCCATCTGAATAATCTTAATATTACATTGCAAGACAAAGATCAATTAATAATGAACATATACAATGCAATTGCAAGTTTTATTAAAATATCTAACTTTTTTTTGCAAATGATTTTTTAAACAAACATTTCGATGTATTTTCCTACGTGTGAGCACAAAATCAAAGCTGCTCGTTTTCACAATATGTTCATAAAATTAAAGAAATCGAAAATGAATTTGATAAACTTTTTGATGATTTCGAAGAGTTACAAGAAATTTTCTCTTTTCATCGGACCTTTTTCCTTTGAAGTTGAGAAAGCCCCAACTTCGATACAACTGGAATTAATTGATTTCCAGAATGATTTGGTTTTAAAAGATAAATATCAAGAAGTAGGAACTCCCAAAATATATTTCTATTTAGGTGAAAAATGCCCGAAAATTAAAAAATCTGCTGCACAAATTTTATGCTTTTTTTTTAAAAATATGTACTTATGTGAGCAATTATTTTCACGCATGAAATTAAATAAAATGGCTTATAGATTAAGATTAACTGATAAACATCTATCTGCCATATGTTTGAATCCAAATATTGGAAAACAAGGAGGAAGAAATTGCTGGCAAATTTCTGATAAAAACAATTAATTTTACTTTATAAATATATACATTAAATAAAATATATGCTTAAATAAAAGCAATACTATAGCAACTATATATTGTTGAGTTGAATTCACTGAACTATATGTTTTAATTGCCCTATCTATATTCCTGCATTTTTACTTCAAAATATAATTTTAAGAAAATTTGTAAATGTGATGTGGCCTGTGTGAATCTTACCAGTTGCATTAAATGGCTCGTTGTTTAAATTGAGTTTGACACACCTGGTCTACACCATAACACTATATGATAACAGATTTAATAATCTCATATAGCTGTATTTACTCACATATAAGACGAGGTGCGACTTTAAAGATAAAAATAAATAAAATTAGATTCATTAATACAATTCTAATTTTATTTCATTTAATCACAAATAAAATATCAAATGCACATAAATGCACACATTGTTCCACAAAAATTACTGGCATTTTAAACTTTAAAAAAACATATTGTAAAATCGACAACATAATTTGTTCATGTTAAGCTGGACAATGGGGAACCTTTTTTGCCAATTCTTAACACTCGAATTCACTCTTCTTCGATTACACTTATGAATTTCTCCAAATTATGATTTCAAATAATCACCTGTTTTCACGTGGCAATGGATTAAAACGTATATCGGGTACTTATGTGATTTTGGAATTCAATTCAAAAGCTTTGCTTTTTCTATTGCTATTCATGTTTACTCCTGACAATACACAAGAACGAGTGAAATGAACCAGATATGGTACATAGAATCCACTAACAGGGCTTGGACACACAGATTGGCAGAACATTACAAATAACAACGTAACAGCAACTCTGGCCCAATATGCAATAGAACCCAGGGTGTTGGCACGATGGGACAATGTCAAATTAATTAGAAACTCTAGACACCAATAAACTGAAAATACTAGAAACACAGGAGATATATAAGAACTCATGACAAAGGATACATATAAACAGCAAAGATGCAGAAACAATTTCCAACTCTTGAAAATTATTCATTAAATCATGTATTCATGTAACAGATTGTTATAAAATAGTTGTGCAACCATCTGTTTTATAAATTATTGTGGGGAGTTTAAACAAATGTTGTTTTTAAATTTTTGATGATGATTTGAATAAGATAAAACTTACTGTTTTAAAAGATTTTTGGTTTCAGAACCTTGCTTTTTAAAAACCTTTTCAAATTCCATCAACTAAAACAAAGAAAGTGTTCTATAGAAGCCTGATGCCAGTCCCCGAACATGGCTGAAAATGCTTGCAATATCTTGTACAATGCTGTCATTGCTGGAAACATACAGAAGGTCAATCAATTTGTCACTTAATTTTATGTATACTAATATGTGTGTGTCGGAAGAAAAACCACAGATGCAAGATGTTAAACATAATGCTTTTTACTATGAAGGATGAAGATTTTTCTAAAAGAACACAAGAAGAACAATGTTATAATTCTAGTTTTAAAAATATTTGGAATAAAAATCATTTAATGAATTTTTAGTGTCACAATCTTGATAGATTTTGTAACCTTTATAGCTTCTTTCTTACAAGGTTTAGTTTATCACCCAAGAGCATTTTGCACAAATAGCGATGCAGTGAAAATTTTAAAATATTCTCTCATTAGCCAATCATTTTGTAAAATGTAACCGATTAAAGGATTTGGCGAGAGGCCAATATTCCAAATCATGGTGCACAATTGCAGCTTATGCATTAGTGATACATTTGTACACATAACTTACAAAAAAAACTGTTTATTTTTTAGTAATGAATGATTTAAACCATCACCAAATCAATTAAACTGGTATTTATCAAACTATGATACAAATTACCAATTCAGATCTAAAATATTCTTGTTTTTACACCACACTAATCCAGAAACAATTGTAAAATTCTGGATTTAATTGTCAAAATGGCCTCAGAAATTAAAATTTTTACACATTTCGGAAACTCGCTTTTGTTTAGTGTTTAAAAATAAATATACCAATATCCAAATATTCAGTTTGAGTAACTGAATTTATTAAAAATAATGTTAAATAATACAATTGATAAGGAAAAAAGTAACATTTAGAAGATTTTGAAAGTTTTAACAACAACTTATGTCAACAAACTGCACTGAAGTGTTTAAATTTTGTTTTCATTTCCACTAAAATCAGATGTACAGAAATATCCACACCCTACACAAAACTCAAACTGACAAACTGGTAAATGAGTATCATCATAACAAATTCTGCTGCTGGATTATTTATGTTAGATGCAAATTTAAATTGCAGCAAATAACAAACTGCTACTAATTGGCATGCTATACCAATCCAATGGTTTTTGGATTGTAACTAATAAAACAATGTGTTCTCTCATTACAAATAACAATAGCAACAGAAGTTTGTTGCCAATGTTGAACTTGACTCCATGTCAAAATTTAAGATCACCACAACAACAGAATCTTGGATAAGACGTAAACTTTGAATGAGGAATTTTCCACTCAGATTTATAACTGTGGGTATAGACCCCCTCCATAGGAGCAAAATTGTCAAACTATACCAGTACAAATGACCCTTCATGAGATATTCAAGTCACCACCACAGGTCAGTTTTTACCGTAAAACAGTATACCATCTATTCTCCATGCTCTGCACATAATCTTTGATGCCGGCCATCACCTGCACCTCGGCACTCACACGGGATGAGTCCCCACACTCCTTAAAACTATGTAACAGTGAGTACTCCATAAACAGTCAAATGGGCCACTCAAAGCCGAGACGGTCACTTGAGCTAAATAGTTAAATGCAACGGTCTTAGCAGAGCGCGCGACTCCCAATTGCACACAACCCAGAAGTAGGATAATTTCAAGCGACCGTATCTCACAAATAGTCACACGCAGAGGTACAGTTTCTTTGACTCTTGCTCTTACGGGTACGGTCCACATCTCTAATAAAGTCCCAACTGTCTCGTTCGGAGGCGTAATCATACAAACTTGCCCGCAGACGTTAAACCGAAATACTCGATAGGCCTGCCGTCTTTAGGGCAACACAACTAGGATCGTTTAGTTAAGGCAATGCAACACTCAGGTAATCTTCCTTCTGAGAGGTCTTTTTAAGGGTAACTGGCCAATTACAGATGTGGCAAAAACTCCAGCCCATCCCGGCAAGGCGCGAACCCGCAACCAAACTCCAGCATTCGGAGAACAGAACCGCCCGGCCACACGACTAGAAGACGTTCCATTCGATCATTACGCAAAATTGCTCTCCGGCAGGCGAAACGTCAAAAACAACGTGCTCTCTCATTACAAATAACAATAGCAAAAGAAGTCGGCGTCAATGCAGAAGTTGACTCCATATCAGAATTTCAACATTGCCACAACAACAGAATCTTGTACTAATGTTGGAATCCGTGACGAGTTGACAGATTCAACCCTCCACACCACGAATTATTCAAGAGACGAAGCAATTACACAAAAGCAAATCAATATTGGCAATAAAGTAAGCCCAATAAGCGGCGTGAGGTGATTTACTAGATCACAACAAACAAACAAACGTCAACGTGACGTAAGGAGCAACGTAATCATAGACATCAGTAGATGGGATGCTCGGCATTTTTTTTAATTAAAACTCGATAAATGCATTCATTACGGAGAAATTTGAGCGTAAAACGTTAAAAAAATCGATTTTACCGCCAATTACGAGCTCGGTTTTAATAAATAAGCGAGAAAATGAGAAAAAAAACAGACGAACAAAAGACCAAACGAACCAAACGACATCAAACTTTTACCCCTAACATCGCATTTTCGAACGGCAAAAACCGGGCGAAATCGGTATAAAAAATAATAAATTATGTCGTAAAAAATTGTTTATAAGATCACTTACCGAAATAACCTTAAATGAAAAGTGTGAATGGTCGATAAAAACGTCAAAATCGCTCATAACTTTTGATTATCGAAGCCTTCCCCACTTCGTTCTTCGCGAATTGGCCATTGCGGATGAAAGCGACATCTGCATTATAATTATCATTTTTCGTTTTTTTTCTTTTCTTTTTTTAATTTCATTTTATTTTTATGAGCTTTTCGATGATTTTTCGAATATTTTTAGAATTATTTTAAAGAGTAATACTTTATTTAATATACGTAGGAATAATCGAAAAAGTATGGATTTTCTCGATTTTAATACTTTCTTACGAATGGCGGAATGCGAAGTTCTTGTTTTGCATGCAAGTGGCGGTTTTACAACTCGGCATTGCGACATATACACAGTAAAAGAAACGTTATACTATGTAATTGTTTAGACGACGTTTTTTAACAAGCCCATTATGGTTTCGGCCAGGTTTACAACAGGCCGACCGGGTGGTGAGGCACGGGGCCCGAAGTATCAGGACGGACAACCTCTCTAAAAATTCCTGGGGTTTTTCGACCCGTCCAAATTCGATCCCAAGTCCCCAGAGTGGCAAGCTGCCACCTTAACCGTTTGGCCATCCAGCGGATCCCACTGTGGGCCTAGCCGAATCCGTGATAAGTATAATTAAAAAGGCGCTGTTACCGCCCACAGGTAAGAAAAAGTTAAAAAAAAAAAAAAAAAAAAAAATTCAACGGATAAAATCTTAGAGGATTATTTTTCGATAAATAATTCTATTTTTTAAACATTACTGTAGGACGGAGTCCGTATATCAAAGTTTTATGTACAGTATAATGTATACAAAATTATCTTGTTTAACTTAACAGATGTAAGAAACAAAGACGACCTTTGACTTCATAGCAACAGCAAAGCAATTTCATACATTATTTTACTTCAGACTTGTAAAAGTATGAATTGTCAAATTATTTGTAACATATTAATAGTGGGAATGTGATGACGTACATCCACATTATTATGTTTGTTTGCTTGTTTAGTTATGGCAATGCAACACTTCGGCGATCTGCCTACGGGGTGCCTTCTGAAAGGTCTTTTAAGGGAAACTGGCCCCCTATTTAGGGCATTACAGACGTGGAGAAACTCGGAAAACTCCACGAGCCAGCCCGTGCGAACTCACGAACGAACTCCCAGTGTTCAGGAAACGAAAACCGCTTGGGCACTGGTGGAATTCCACATAATTATAGTTACAGCAATTGCATCAATCAGTTTACTGTGATCGTAACCCATTATTTGTTAACAGAAATAGTAAACTAACTATATTATGTACAGTATTATTGCTTTTAAACATGACATAAAAGGCCGAATGGCCGAACGGTTAAGGTGGCAGCTAACGCTCTTGGAGACCTGGAATCGATGAGAATGGGCCGCCGGAAAATTTTTGGGAGTGGTCCGTCAAGATATGTCGGGTCAAGAAGTTTGCCTTTTAATGTTGTGCAACATCATAATTTGGTGGTAACATCAGTTGGGAAGCCTTTCTATAAGGATACTGGCCTGACCAATGGGCTGGCCATGTGGATATTTTCGGATATTTTTGGGCGAGCAACTCTACAAAAATATTTCATGGGCATCTGTCTCGAATATTTCAGTTCTTGCCTTCACCACCTGGCCGAACAAACGATGGGTATGATTAAAAAGGCCTTCTCAGTGCCTACAGGGCAAACCGCCAAAAGTAAAAAAAGAAAACAAAACGACATTAATAAATAAAATTTACTTATATTTCATATCGTGTATAAATGCATAGAATGGATCTATGTATAAAATAGGGCGGGAGAGGCATCAAATAGCTCTTTAGTACTTTTTTACATTTTGAGAGAGACCATGACTAATCATAATAATGATGTTCCACGCCTCTTCTAAAGTCTTAATAATTTGAAAGGTCTGCAATTTGAAAAAGTTGTAGACCTATAAATTCCCACTGTCGTCCGTCTGTCTCTCCATCCTTCCTTAATATGGAGTTAGATAGATGAAAGCTGAGACGAAATATGGAAAGCTTAAGGGCAGGATGCCCCAATTAACTATGTAAGAACTTTCAATGCAAACCAGAAGTTTCGTTATTTCAATTTAAAACTTTCCCTGAAAGCAGTTAATAGATGACCGGCACGACTCTATCGTTAAAGGAAAAGTATGATAGACAGCGGCAAGACACTACTTTCCCGCATGAGCACCAAAGTCTGAGTTAAATAGTAACGTCATCGATGATTTGCGTCGTGACGTCTAATGACGCAAAGCGATCTCGGCGCCACTAACTTCTCAATCGGTAGTCCTGTCGCTGATTGGTCGGGCCGCCGACTTTCTTTAACATAGGAAAGTACCATTTGTCTCTCTCTAACCTGTGACACTTCTTACTTATTTTATTCATTATTAGCAGATGTTTCTCTCTCACACCTGTTATGAAGTATTTAAATTAACAAAATATATTTCTTTTTATAGCTTGTATTCGATGTCGCGTAGATTTATATTTAATATTATTAAAAATTTATCCCCTTATATTTTGAATATAAACTGTTAATAAACGGGACTTCAATGTATTCAAGCGTTTTAAATTACCCTCGTGTAGCAAGGATTTATTTACATTTAAAACACGGTAAGTATTGTGACGGTTGATATTTCAAATTTGAATTTTTAAGTAAATTTATTTATTACTTCTTAAATATTTCGTAATATTTAATTTAATTTATTTATAGAAACATTCTAAAATAAAATAAAAAATAATTTTAAATATTTAATTTTATTTTTTTAATTTCTTAAAATAAATAAAACCAAACGATTTTTACCCCGATCAGAATCCAGAAATTTCCAGAACGTGTTTTTGAATTCTGCCACACGAGGGCGTATGTCTTGGCATCCATTAAAATATTAATACTTTTTAATGGATGCCAAGACATAGTAGCTGCCATATTTATTTCTTCGTCTTTGGAATAAAAATGGCGGCCTCCATAATTATATCTTGTTATTAAAAATCTATTGAAGTTTTACTTTACTTATATGAATAATTATATTTTAACCTGATTTTTAAGCGAAAATGTGCACACGTCACAATACGCTATCGTGTATAACGTATAAAGCAATGGCGGCGGACAATGGAAATGTTAGTAACTTCTGCTTCCAGTATTGAGTCATCGTAAAATTTAATTACCAATCATTAACACACCAATATGGCTAATTTTTGGTACTAAAATGACATTAACATGTTGAGTAGTTTTTGTGTTGTCGGGTTAAGTTCATGAACGTAACCGGCGCTTGCCTGAATAAACCAATAACAAAACAGAACTATTTGATGATAAAATATGTTTTTATTTATTTATTGAATGGCCAAAATTGTAGCTTCTATTCCCTTGAATGTCTCCTCGCAAGTTGGTACGATTTGATCTTTCGGTAGCATGAATCCGTGTCTTCCTTCGTCTCTTAATTCCAATGCAAATCCTATTTTCACTCCCGCTTTTTCGTACGCCCAATCTAAAGAACTTCCTGCTGCTGGATCTGAATACAAAATTACACCTCGTGTGATATTGTTTCGGAGGTTTAAGAATTGTTAAAGCGAATAGTTGTACTTACAGATGATATTTGAAATGCTTCCACATTTAAAATTGGTTCCATGGACTTTACGTAAGGCATCGGTTCCAATTTTGCATAGTCGATCCTGAAAATTTAGCTTTGTTTAGCCCATTTTTGGGTAAAATAACTCAAAGTATAAAATATTTAAGGTTTAAAACTGGTAAATGGATGAAAGGAACCCTGAAAAACCTAGGACCGAATTCGGGCGAGTCCCTCAGGAATTTTTTTGTGGGTGGTCCTTTCCTCACTACTAAACTGCCTCATTGAGGGCCTTTGTTCTATACTCATCGTAGGTTCGACCACGATGGATATAGAAGAGAGGCCCTCTTAGTGCCCACGCGGTGTAAAAGTTTAAGAGAAAAACCCGTTTAACTTACTAGTTCTCCGTAATTTGGTGGCAAAACTCTCTTATGCCCATAAGGATACATCCATAACTGCGAATAACTGTGGACTGCAAAGTATACTTTAATGCGGCTTCCTCCTATTTGATTTATGAGATCTCTTAAGGCACGGCTCTCATTTTCAGAAAATGGGCTATCTCCACAGTAAATGTCTTCGCAAGGATTGGTACTAGTGCCAGGACCTGTAAAAGAATTCTTTAGAAAAGGATTTGCAATGAGAAAGCAACAAATAGAAGGTACAGTACATACCACAATGAGAGATGTCAAAATTTCGGTTTGCATCGGCTCCTCTGCACCACGGCGGTACAAATTTGATGCTTCTTGTTCTGGTTTTCCTCCACATACGATCCTAATGATAAAACATGCTTTAATATCATAAATTTAAAACAAATATGGCAGATATTCGACCATTTTTACCATAGTCCACGTGTAAACGTAGCCATCGGGATTACTCGAGGGAATGATGTACCATTCATGATTATCGACAAGGCTTTTGATTGTGCTGTCTGTAGCATATTTACTGGTCAACTAAGTAGAATTAAAAGTCAATTAGTTAATTTTGATGAATAAATTAGTTAATTAACATGAATTTAGAGAGTGAGGAACCTCGTGAATGTTGTAAAGGCAACTCGAAACCGAAACCCATTCTCTTGCATGTATACCACATTCTATCAGTATTGCTGGTTTGGTTCCGGAATTACCAGACCCGATCTACGTTTTCGAATATAAAAAATTGGTTGAAATTGCTAAAAAAAAGGGCAAGAAATCAGCAAAAATTGGAGAAAAACTCGCCTTCACACCCATAATTTTTCTATTTTCAAAGGTGGCACCAATAGTAATGACGGAACTTATCGATGGATAATTGCTAGCTACAGATTGGAGAAATTGGTTTATCTAGAACAAAATTTAATTATTTTAAGGTTATTTTAAAGGGTATTTTTTTAGTGAAAAAGCAAGAAACTTACTTCTTCTATCCGAAGATATCTCTGGAAATGCTCAGCGGATGCCCTCTTGTCGATTTCCGGAGTAGGTGCATTTGCTACTCTCTCTGCTTCAATAGCTCTAATTTAAAAAAACAAACAAATAAAATTAGTTGTACCCGAATTTTTTAGGGTATACACTGCATGTGGCTCGTTCAGAGTCGAACGAAACAGAAAAAGTAAGCGAGATCAACGAAGCGTGCGATCTAAATTACACGTAATTCCACCTGAAATCTCACCTTTGCAAATCCAAAATTGACACTTTAAATGTCATCCCTGCTTCTTTTAATGCTTCCTCCACATCGTCTATGTATTCTGGTGAGATTCTAATCATGATTGGCACTTTAATTGTTCTAGGATCTGTCCAGAAATCCAGCTGTAGAGAAAAATTCTAGCGTGTAATCCGCAGTTTACGTAAAGAAATGGGTAAATAATGTCATACCAAAAATCGCATTCCTAAACTCCTGAGAAATTCCAATTCTTCTTTGTCATTTGGGGTGACGGTTATCACTTTATGCCTAAAAATTAAAGAAATATGTGGAAAAAAACCGTATTATTGAAATATTTACGTGGCTCTTCGTGCAAATATCACAAATAGAGGTCCACCTCCCGGGAGAGTTGACCATAGACAAATAATTATCATCGACACGGTTTAATCTCCACCAGAAAATGGAGATTAAACCATACAAGTGGGAAAATTCCTTATAATATATACAGTTGTGCAAAGGAACAGGTGCAATACCCAAGGAAAAATTGGGTGTACATTGGGGAGTAATGCCTGGTACTTCAAGTAATAAGATATTGTTTTTCCTCTGCGCTCTAAAGATTGGGTCAGACACCACACAAACGGTTAAATATTCACAAAAGCTGTAGTTATAGATAGAGAAATAACCAGAAATCCATAGAAATAGGGATGTAAGTATGAATTTAAGTGTCTAAGGGGCAAGCAAAGAGGAGTTATCTAAATACACGATCTTACCCAGAATAATCGACGGGAGTTTCGTCTTGGGGGGTAGTCCACCCCACTAGAAATGCTAGTAGTATGAAGAAGCGCATGCTGCAGGGACGTGTCTGCCTTCACTACCGAAACAGAAATTGTCATAAGGTTATTTATACGAGGGAGGAATACGGTATCTTATCTGGGAGTAGACATGCTTCTGTTACTCTCCCATCGTTGAAAAAACCTTCCTCTTATCTCCGAACATCCTATTTTTCTCGCATTGACATGGTTGGATGGTAATCAGAGCGGAAAGAATCGGTTCTTCTTCATTACCTTACACCTGACCAAAATTTCCTGATTTCCTAATTTCTTCCCATTTTTAAAACCGAATTGGACTTTTTGTCGTCTACAAAAGGACACTGGAAAAACATTTAACGTCTTCCCTATCTGCTGATAAAAAGGAGAGAGATTATCGTTAACGACGATGGTTTTTACTATCGACAATGCTTCGTTATCTTAATAAATTTGTTAATTTTCCCTACAAATTTTGCTGTTTTTTTATGCAATAAATTTTTAAAATTATTTCGGCCCTTTTTCTTACACTTAATGGTGATTCGAATGCAAGAAAGTAGTTCGTTTCAGCTCGATTTAGATCCTTAGAAGGGTTTTACGTCGGTTCTGGGTGCTAAAAACTAATAAATTATTCGAATTTTTAAGAGTCTTTTAAGGGTTTTACGTGTGTTTTCAAATCCGAAAATTAACAAGGGTACTTTTATAGGCTTTTTTAGGGTTTTACCGGAGTTTTGAAAGCTGAAAATTAATAAATTACTCGAATTACCAATATAACTGCATGAAGTTCGTGAAATTTAGCTTCAAAAGAGTGACAATAACAATAGTTCCTTATTATCTTAATAAATTTTTTATTGTTCCCTATTAATTTTGTCATATTAATGTACTAATTTAAGGGAAAAAGACTGTATAAATTGGTGAAGTTCATAGGGAAATGTCGAAATAAAAAATAAGGCATTTAAGATGGATTTAGGGTTATTTTTATAAGGCTTTTTAGGTAATTTTAAAGGCATTTTGAAGGTTAAATATCGATAGATTATTCTAATAACGAAGCATTCGTAATGTAATGTAACTTAAGTGCATACATTTTCACTGGAAAGGCTGTTGACAGGGTCCATTTTACTATTGACAATGCCTTATTATTTTAATAAATTTGTTAGTTTTCCCTAAAAGTTCGTTAAACTAAATTTAAAAAAAAAAACTGAAATTAATGAATTTATTCAGTTTATTCCGATTTCGATAGGGAAATTTCAGTTGTTTTTACACTTGACGGGTGATTAAAATAAGTGCAAAGCATAAAATTATTACAATTAAAGCCCTAAATTGTCTGCCTAAACCTTAAAAAATCATAAACCTTAAATATGACGTGAATTGTGCCAAAATATTAATAAAAAAGCCTTATTAAATCCCTCTGATAAGGCTAAAAATGTCAATAGAAATCAATACAAACTTTTAAACTACGTAGAATCACTAAAATGCATCCCTAAATTACCTACAATACGTATATAAATTTAGGGAAAATTTGGGGAATTAATTAACGTAATTCGGGATATTTACGAATATTTTATAGCAATTTAGTGGATTAAATAAGGAAGGATTTAATACACTAATCATTCATATATGTATTTATTAATATACTTACTCAATGCCAATATCCCTACTTAATATTAATTAGGGAAATTTGAAATAAATAGGAACATTAATCAGGATATTTTCGGTTATTAATTAAGGAATTTTAAAGTGTTTGTTAGGCATTTTTAGGTAATTTTAAGGAAGAATTAACAGGTCATTTCTACAGTAAACGAGGGATAATTATTTACTATTCAGTGAAATTACTGCAAAAACATCTCTGAAGTTCTCAAGAAATGCAATTAGAAGGTTCTTAAAACATTCAATGTCATTAAAACTCTCATAAAACATACTTAAACTCATTAAAGGTACTTCTAAACACGTAAAAATACTCTCTAAAAGTGAATTTGAAGGGTTTTTTTCTACATAAATTTCCCCAATTAATACCCCAGAACTCCCTAAATTCCCCAATTAACACCAGTTTTAATACAAATATCCCTAATTAATATTCAATTAGGGATCCCTAATTATCCCTAATATCCCTAATATCCCTGATTAATATTTAATTAGGGATATTTGTGATGAGTAGGGGGCATTAATTAGGATATTTGCGAATAGCGAGTGGGTGTATTAAATGACCTAAATCGAAAAGAAATACCTTTAAAAATTCACAGATATGATCAGAACGTTTATATTTAATAACATACAACATGAAAATGGTAGCATTAACCTAATATTTATTAAAGTCACGATGGCAAGGTCAGACACAAAACAGCCAAGTCTTGTGAAACAATAGAATTGTATAATACCTACGCTTCCTATATTCGTGCCATAGAATTGTTACGTAATCCGGTAGTAACCATGCGAAAATTAACGAAATGATATTAATCTGACCCATTGTTAATGGTAGCAGCTCTAAGATTCTATGGTAAAGGGTGGACATCATCAATGACGGATCAGGGGTATACTATAAAGACCTGTTTTAATCGTGCCAATTGTGAATTCGGCAGGTCCACACGGAAGATGGTAGAGTGGTGAGAAGCGGGGGAACCATTCAGGCGGTAGAATAAAACCCTAATTGCATCAATCACTGGCTTTAGAAAGGAGGTTTTAGTAGGCTCATTAATGGCATCGAAACCAATTTTTTTAATGTCTTAACACGTTGCCGAGGTCAAACATAAACCACTGAAGCCTTACAAAACGACACAATCGCATCACTTTCCATAATAATGCCACAGAATTGAGTAATCGGACAGTTAACCAAGAGAAAACTCTACTAAATACCGCATCAATGGTGATTGGCACCTTTATTGGTGTAGCAGTGACGATTTTGACGTTCCACCCCGTTCAAAATATATGATGAAGGATGGAAAACGAGTAATTTTCCACATGGAAGAATCACGGTCACGTTATAATAATCTTGATGATGTCCACGGTATCCTTTAGAAAACTCATTGCCAAAATGTAACCCGGATCGGTCTAGTAGTTTTCAAAGTTTTTAGGGTACGGACACTTAAAAATACGAGTGCTTAACCTTAAAAAAATGTAGGTTTGTTAATAAAAATTCGTTATTATAAACCTAGAAAGGGAAAATCTTCATCTGTTGATAAGGGTTATCTGCTGATTAATTCCCTTTTTTTTTTCTTTTTGGAAAATGAAAACACAAAGTGAAATAAGTGTTTTCTTTACCACAGTAAATGGCGTGTGAATAGGGGAAAACACGACGAAATTGTGAAATTATAGGAATGTTTTCATTTAATATAAAATCAATTTAAAATTCGTTCATTTGTTGGAAGTATTTTGTTTTCCTAGAATTGTTATTTTTGAAAATATTCCCCTAAAAATATATAGAAAAACATTCCTTAAATCCTACCTTAAAAATAAGGATTTCATTTCTATGTGTAATTTCTACGTAAAGAAGTATTTTTTTTCGCGTGGCTTTACTACGTAAAAACGGTGTATCGAGAGCCCTTCAACTATACCTCGTCCTGGGGTATAGTTGAAGGGCCCTCTTAGTGACCAAAGGGCAGAAAAGGTTAAAAGGTTAGGTTTGTTAACAAAATTGGGTAGACTTATAGGCCCTGTATTTAGTGATAAAAGTGGCAGATCGCCATGCAACACGTGGGCGGGTGCCACACTGGGGTTCCTCCCTGGAGGACATTTTATAAGAAACTAGCCCGTGTTTCGGTGTTGAGCACGTAAACAAAATCCGGAAAACTACAATGTAAAGTGGTTTTATACACTGATGGGCACTGTAGGAATGCAATACCCTACACATTTATGGATGTCTTTATTGAGCCGCTTGAGTCGAAGCAGTTCGATAAAGACGTCCATGGCATAGAATGCAAGAAAGAGTTTATAGAAAGATAATGGTAATTGACTACCTGACATTGAGTTTGGTAAATATTTCTTTTATGATAAACGAGGTAAGGTATTATGCCCTCATTGAGGAAATCTTCATTGATCGATTATCCAAGTTATCTAGGTTAAGCTTTATAAATTTTCTTCTGTTCATATATAAATAATATCGTATTTAGAGGTCAACGTAGTTATAATCTTCGAATTGTTTTATGAAATTGGGTTTTTAGTTGTTAAAGTTTTCATCCACAGAGTAGGGAAGGTTCTACATAATGCTGTAGTTTGCTTATCATTACGCATATAAAGGGTACTTTGGTCGTGCTAAGGGGTTGGCCACGTGAAGTTTTCCGGTGGTTTCTTCACGTTTATAACACCTAACAAGTGGTTAGTTTTCTGTAGAAAGCCCTTCTCAGAGGCTTGTTAAAAACGGGCCCTCTTATGCCTAGTGGGCGAAAAAGAGGAATTAAGCATAGATATAAGTAATACCCAGTGATACTGCAAAAGATGTGTAGAAAACACAATCTTATTTCAAGTACAAGATAATTACTCCAAGTGTGACCCTTATGGACTATTCCAAGGAGGGGACCACGTGTGGTTTATACCAAATGAAAATAGAAAAGGTTAATGTTACCCTAGGTATCGAAGATGGCGGATTCCAGCAATCAGAAGACAGGGAACAGTGGGGACCACGTTCTAACCTAACCTAACCTATTCTAATAATTTGGTTGTTAATAATTATGGTAATTTATTAGAATAGGTTAGGTTAGATTAATGATTCGACAGTGAATTTTTTATGTGAGTAAATATTCTGCTGTGAAAGAAAATTAGAAAAAATAAAAAATAAATATTTTTACTCCACCCATGGGTGGATGGATACAAGAGACAATAGAACTTTTCATTTACGTCATTCTAATCCCCATTAGATTATTACCGAAATAAAATAAAAATATACATATTTATGTATAAAATTTATAGATTTAACACGAAAATAACAAATAAGGAGGCTTTAAACACAAGAAATTCAAAAATATATACTGTCGCCATCTGTTATCAGCTTTAGTAACCAAAACCACATAATATTAAAAAAATGTGAAAAATGTAAAAAATACCCTATTAAAATGCAAAATTTATAAAACTAATTAATTAAAATCGAAGAGCGCATTAATTAGCTTATAAATTATGCAAATTTACTTGTATTTTTATTTTTAAAATCGCATTATTTCTGATAATCCATCATCGATCATACGCATCATCTGTGATGAAGCCATCAGATTTTAAAGAAAAAAAACAACAATAAAACAGTAAATTGTTACGTTATTTTAATAAGAAGGGGAGGAAAAGCATTTCTTAATGGACAATTACGTTTCTGACCCCGAAACTAGTTAAACCTTCGTGCATTCGATGAATAACGAAGCTAGTTTAAATAATAAATTACACGAATTTTCTTTTACCTCCGATACGATCTGTTAAACGTTCTGTTTGTCTGTCAGGGTCATCGACTGCCCTCCTCGCATAAGTTTTTTAAAATCTGGTTTGACTGGAATTTATTCGAAAAAGAAAGTAGTTCTTGTCATTGTGTAAATACAGGATTTGACTTTCAACCTTTATAAATTAAAACTAGAGGTTAAAGAATTAAAAACTGGATTGTTTAACTGATTTTTCAATTAATAAAAGAAAATTAAAAAAAGTTAGTTTTAGCCTGGCAGCTTAGGCCTTACGTTGAATCTATAGGTTAAGGCCTCACTTTTTTATATGGGGAAGGGCCTGTTATATGTTAGGTTCACTATAGCTTAGGGTCACGACAAGTCTAGAACTGGAGAAATCATATAAATTTGATCTTCAAAATGGTGGAATATCTTAGATCGAATATTTAAGAAGATTACCACACATAAATACAATTAACATATGAAAGGATTAAAAAAGGCGAGAAAGGACCGGAGATAATCGAAAATGTAGCGCTTACCCATCTCTGAAACCCAAAATAAATTGTAAATGAAACCAATTTGCCATCATTTATCACAATTTACAGCATCTTTACGTAAAAGTCCACTGTGCCACAGGCTCCAGTTCCTGATACAAAACGAGGGGGTCTTCGAGAGAAGGTACGTTGGGGAATTTCCCCCATCCAAGAGAAAACTTAGAGGCCGTAGTGATTCAAAAAAGGCAAGGCTTTTACCCTGGCCCCCATACCAAGCTATTGGCAGCCCTGATCAGGGGCTGTGCTCAAATGTCCGTATTGATTCCCCCCTCATGAAAAATGATAGAGTAGAATAGAAATTTTTAAAATATAAAGAAAAATTCGAGAAGATTTAGACCTGAATAATTTATAATTCGTGACTTTAATGGTAACCATTTTAATACCGAAAGTACTAAAAAGTTTACCCTCCAAGGTCATTATGACCGTGTCAGGTTAGATGTAAGATATGAAAGCGAATTTTTAGCCCCAAATTGCCGTTTAGAACCTGTTCACTTTTTAAAAATGCTTTGACATTTCACTCCGATTCTAGAAAAAAAAAACACAAGTGGGTTTCTATAAATATTACATAGGCTTTTTATGATAATCTTAAAGAAAATGCAAAGTAACATCAATGCTCAAGGATGTAGAAATAATTAAGTACGTGAGAAAATTTAAAAAAAAACATCGCCATTCTGAAAAGAGGAATGACCCCCCTGTATGACGTCACTGAATATTTATTTAAAAGAAAATTCATGAACCTAACTCGTTTCGTCAACTCAGTTAAGGTCAAGTTCGTTGTAGGTGAAAGGGACAAATATAGAGAGTAAGGGTAAGTGCCACCAAACGGGGAAGACATCAAAATACATTTCGGATTTAATAAGGAATAGATGCTTGCAGGTATGAACCCACGCCTATTTTTAATCTTCTTGGGTATTCCTGGGATAATATGCCAAACCAACGAAGCCAACTTTACAGGGTAAGTGATCGAATTGTATTTATGTGGCACATGCCATTGAAAACTATTGTTTATGAAAATTTGGGGGCATTTTAACGTAGAGTATGCTTTAAATTTTAGACATAAACTAATAGGAGCCTTCCCGAGTAGCGAGAAAGAAATAGACGTGTTGAGGGAGTTGCGGAATAACTCAGACGTGAGTTGAAATTATTTTTTTTTAAAGAGATTTGCAAGTTTTAAAATTGTTAAACGTGTAAATTTTTAAAATTTAGGTGGATTTATGGAATGCTCCTTCAGCCCTGTACGAGAAAGTTAATCTTCTGTTAACACCAGAAATTGCTGATGAAGTGGAAGAAAAATTGAAGGACAACGGCATCGACTTCTACGTTGTTACTAACAATATACAAAAGTAATGTATAAATATATTTGTTTTAAAAATATTTCATGAAATATTAAAAGAAATTTATTGAATTAACAGATGGATAGATCAAGAGAAGGCAACTAACACTCCTGATCTATTCGAGCAAATTCAAGATGTCTCCCGTTTCGATTTACAGAAGTACCATAGATTGGATGAGGTAATGCGTTATTATTTTAAAATATGAAGCTTTATAGCTGAATTTAACCTTAAAATGTGATATTTTCCCATAGATTAATGTGTACTTAGACGAATTTGCAAAACTGAATGGGCATATGGCTTCGGTGATCACCATTGGGCACAGTGCTCAAAATAACCCAATCAAAGGGCTTAAAGTAAATTTTTCTTAATTATTATTATTATATATTTATTTAAAATTACTTATGGTAAATTTTACGTAGATAGGTAATCCTGGAAACCATAATAAACCCGTTATTTGGATCGACGCTGGAATACATAGTCGCGAATGGGTTGCACCCGCTACTGCTTTATTCTTGATAGACCATTTATGGAAAAAGAGTTCAGATTCCAGAGTCAAGAAGTTGTTAGACACTTTCGATTGGTACATTATTCCCGTTTTAAATCCCGATGGATACGTACATACTTGGAGTGGGGTAAGGAAACATTACTTACTGTTAATTTGGATCTTGGAGGTACTTCATGATCTTTAATGTTCGTTGCTTCTATGAAGAATCGAATGTGGAGAAAGAATCGTATCGTTTCTGGCTCTAGATTCTTCCAAACTTGTTATGGCGTGGATCCTAATAGGAATTTCGATGCAGATTTTGGCAGTAGGTAATTGTTTCTAACGCTCATACCTGGGGTGCCATAGATCCTCATGCAACTTTATTTCCAGAAGCGGGAACCGACTCCAATCCGTGCAGTGATATTTATCCAGGAAGCGCAGCTTTTTCAGAAAATGAATCCAGAGCTGTAAGAGATGCCATAATGCCAATGAGAAACCGTGTGAAAGCCTACTTTACTGTTCACGCTTACTCTCAGTTGTGGATGATTCCATACGGATATAAACGTGAAACTACTAAAGATTTCTTAGCTCAGGTATTTTTTTCTTTTATAAATATTGAAATGGCGTTTTAATGATCTTTAATGACCTCTTTTCTTCACAGATGACAGCTCTGCAGAAGGCTGCAAATGCAATAGTCCAGAAACATGGTCAATGGTACCGTTATGGAGCAATCGCCAACACTATATGTAAGTATAGCAGAAATTTCTCTGAAAATTCGTATATTATTAATAATTTATGGAATATTTCATTGTTTTAGATCCTGCAAGCGGTAGTTCTACAGATTGGGCATACGAAAAGGCTGGGATCAAGTACTCTTTCGCATTAGAATTAAGAGATAAAGGACAATATGGGTTTTTGCTACCAAACTCTCTTATAAAACCTACTGCCGAAGAAACTATAGAAGGGATATTTGCTGTTGCCGAACACGTTATTGCTGAACTGTAAAATTAATTAAAGAATATCCATTGTATTCTACATTCTTCGCGATTATGTTTCATGAATTCGGATTGTTTCTAGTTAATTTTATAGGGTATACAGAATAAAACTGAATTTTTAAAACTTTTCATGGCTCATACTTATAGGTATTTGCATATTTAATCAGCATGCCATTTGATTATAATAATTAATACATACCCGTTTATATACAATATCGAATATTATATAATATTTCAAACGTGTTCAATATTGTTCTTACATTTTGTTTAATGCTCTTGCATACATGCCCACTGAACCCCTTGTCCATGATACTTCCATTGCGGGCCTGGCCGAATTCAGACTTACAAAGGGACTGGCTAACTGGTGAAGGGTGTGGCACATATTCAAGTCAACTCACCCATGAAAATTTTTAAGCTGATGTGAATCGGAATGCCAGTCCTCCGGAAAGGTTAGGTTGATACTACTATAGCGGGGGGTATCAGCTGTCTGCTCTGGAGGATTCGGCCACGTTGCAGAACTCTGAAGGAAAGTTAAGGTGTAGTATTGGAAGGGTCTTCTACTTTGGCACTTTGAATTGGATTGTTGGTATGAGCTTTAAGGCAACGCAACACATAGCCGATCTGCCAAAGGGAAGGTACTTCCCGGAAGGGTTTTTATGGGAAGTTGTCACCTGTATAGACTAGAATATTTAAATTTACAAGAATATCTAATTTCCTGATGTCCCATCGCTTTTCATATCTAAATAAATGAACTTACAATAATGTGGTTACAAAAGAAATGGACAATAAATTTCATTATTTTAAGGAAATCGTTGTAATGTTTCTACACACTATAAACTGTCAAATTCTGACTTTCAATGATCCTGATTTATACTTATGTATCGAACCTTTTACAAAAACCAGCGCATATTTTAAAAGTAATTTGATAAATTTAAATAGAATAGACATTTTACATTTTTCAAAGAAAGGCAATAACATTATTTCAATTTTATAAATCTAAATACATTAAATTTTTGCCATAGCACACCTACCAACAGATTCGATATTAAAGTATATATGAAGGAAAATATTTAGGTTATAATTAGTTTAATAAGAGGAAGAAAATTTGAGTTCGGAGAGAAATAAAAGTAATATTAAAATATTAACGAACACCCGTGGCTGAGTGGATAAAACCATTGAACACTGGTAGTCAGTGGTGGGTTTGCGCCTCACCAATGGGCTGGCCATGTGGTTTTTCGGGTTTTTTCACGTGTCTAACATCTAAACACGGGCCACTTTCATATAAAAAGACCTCATAGAAGACATCTTCTCCTTGACAGATCATACAAGTATTGTCTTGCTTTACCTGGTATACCGACAATCCAATCCATACCCAAATTATCAATATAAGTGGTCGTATTATATACAGACAGGCTAACATGAAAAAGAATCGTTCAGAAGCAGCGGCGTGTAGAGAATGGACTAGAGGATTACGCTAGACCCCTAAATTCCTTGAAATACCGTCTAAATGTTATTTTTAATGCATTTATTTTTGAAACCTTTCGCTTGAAAAATTTGTATTTTTTTGTGTATTATTTTCATCCGTCTTTCTCTCTTTTACGCTGAGTTCAGCTCTTCAACGAACCAACGGGTGTTTAAATAATAATTGTTCTAATATAGGTTTTCTCACTTCTGACCCCATTTCAAAATGATCACAGTAAGCCGCTGTTCAGAAGGCCTTTAGCACCCCCTCACATCGAAGTTTTCTATATTATGTTCTATGCTCTATTGTCTATGTTATAAAGAGAACAAAGCATACATTATATCAGATTAATAATCAAGATCAAACCTCTAAGAGATCGAGCATTTCTCGATCTCTTTGATGCTCTGGACCCTTTTTAAGGCATACGGTACACTCAAACCTGTTTTTGTGCGGTCTTTTTTTGTGCGATTTTTTATATGTGCAATGTGTTTTGTGCAATTATTTTTGTGCAGTATACCAATTTGATTGAAATTCATATAGAGAGGTTTCATGTCGACATCACGAGTGACGTCATGAGCATGCGCAATTGTCCAGCGCCATCTTTGTGACTGTTTGTGACTTGTTTACGTTTTGTGTGTGTTCACGTGCGTTTTAACTGGAGTTCTTGTGTTGTTTTTTTCGTCGCGAATATCACTATGGTGATTTGTTGTGTAATTGGGTGTAATGCTAGTTCACTCAAGAACAAAGGAACATCATTTTTTAAAATTCCCGGCATTATTTGTCATCAAGGATCTCAAACTGAGGAGCTTTCACGACGAAGGCAAACTGCATGGCTCTCGAGAATTAACCGGAAAAATTTCGTTACGAATAAAGTGAATATCAATACAAGAGTTTGTCAGAAACATTTCATTTCAATATTTACGTTAATAAACACTAAGTTATATTTTAAAACCTAAAAGAGTTTACTGATTTGCTTATATTAATTTAGTTAGGTATAATGCATTTATAAACGAATAACTAACGTAATTTCAGGCTTTAGCTAGTGCAAACTTATAAACATTACACGTTAAAACGAAAAGCAAGTAGACTTATTATATGCTAGTTTCAACTAGAAAATAAAGGTACTGAACAATTTGAATTAAAAAATTTCCACGGCTGTTTTTAATTAGACTTTTACTTTCAGACAAAAATTCTTACTTAAGAAATACGTAAAAACACGAGTTTAAACAAACAAAAGAAAACATATCTTTCCAAGCAATATTACTTCGCTGTTATTAATTACTTTTACTTTTATATCAGGAGAAACCCAGCCACTTGTTAAATAGTTATGGGCCTCTAAAGATTTATAAGCTTTCATTTGTGACAGGGTGTAGAAATTTGTTGTAAAAACCAAATAGTTTATAATGTCACCAAATTCTACTTTCGGCCACAACTCTTGATATACGACGAAGTCTGATAAACTGGCTTCGTATGGATCGCCTTGACATAACGAAATTTTCTCTTCGTACAGAGCTGCATCTCGTCCTGTTAGACTGCTAGAATAGCTTGCAAGAAAAGAATCTTTTTTAACTTAATCCATGATAATAGAACTGCAGTATTTTTGTACGTTTAAACTAAAAAAAGACGTCGAATAACAGACTACGTGCAAGCTAAGCGAGCGAAAACTACCACAAAAATGGCGAATGGGCGGAGCAAACGTGTGTTTTATCACGTGACATGCGACCTTGAAACCTCTCTATACCGCACACAAAAAATCACACAAAACAAATCGCACAAAAAAAAAGACCGCACAAAAACAGGTTTGAGTGTATATTAAAAAAGGCAAAACAGCGTTAAATAGTTATGTTATATTTTCTTAAATAATAAAATTTTACAGAAAATAGAAAATTTTAATAGACAAAAAGTACATTGGAGGATGTAAAGAATGTTTTTGAGGCTCCAAAAAGTGAGTTTCAGGTCAGATTGCCCTGTTGATTCCCATGTGATAGGGTCTGCCTACTGCCACTAATTCTAGATAATACAAAATTAGCATATATAACCAGGGACGAAGCAACTGGGTAGGGGCAATGCATTATGGGTTTATATATTTTTTTATTATAAAAATATTACAGTGTAAAGAAAGAGCATGGGAAATAAGGGAGCTAGCCTTGTTGACTGACATTCTGCATGAGCTATCAGGTACTGGATAGTGGAGTGAAGGCTAAATCTTTGCCTGCTCCCCACTTCCTACTAGTAATATCCTGTAAATACAGTCCTGTATATAATAATCTACGATGTCATAACTCATTAATGCTTGATATTGTATTATAGTGTATTATTTACCATACACACTGTGGTGTGTATTGTACATTTCTAATAACAAATTGATAAAGTATATGCAACGAATTTACATTTCTGATCGAATTAAAGTAGTTTATCCGGTTAGAAGCAAATCGATAGATATTCAGTTCTCAGATCGATATAAAAGACACAATTAAAACAAAAATTACAGGTGAAATGTACGAAAAATTCCAGGAGATTTCATAATCCACACGTAATCAAATACTTACAACGAATTTTATTAGCCAGTCAAAATTTCCTACTTGGAAAATCGTGAAGATTGCTTCTCACGTATGGTAATTATTTTGTCTATAAAAGGAAGAATTCATTTATAAATCATAAGATTGCTCTCTCTTAAGAGACACCATTAAGTTTTCTTGAATATTTAATAAATTCGAAAACGGCAAAATAATTGGATTAAATAAAGAATCACGTATCGTATGCATGGTTGAACATAATCAAGAATTCTTTATTCTTCATCGAATTTTCCAGGTGAGAACAAAATGTCTCTCTTAAGAGGACAGGTAATGATTTTTTATGCCTTTCCCCTGTTTTTGAATAGCTAGAAATGTTTACTTGTATCAATCTCATTTATTTCTCTTCAGATTTCTTTCTTCTTGTCGTTTTCATTTATGGATCCTTCTTCAAAGTTTTCTTCTTCTCGAACTAGTAGCAAATATCTTTGTTACTTTTTTAATTATCTCTATTATTATATATCATAGCGTATTTTTTGTTGATGCTGTCATATTGCAATTATTGTTTATAGCTTCCCTGTTGTGTTTCCGAGCCAATGGTTACCACATCTTAGATTCTAAATCAACTTTCCGCTTGGTTTCCTACGTTTTGATGCTTCCCACTGCTTTCACGTTTACTATACAATAATTTCTGATTCTCCATTCTTTTTTTCCGTTTATCATATTTAAGATTTTCAATTTTATTTCTACTCCAATAGATTTAGTATTCAATTTGAAAATTTCATAGAAAATTTGAATTTTATCTTCCTTCTTATAAGGTCTCCTATAAATTCCTTATATTGTTAAGGTTTACATTCATATTTTTAAATTGATTTTATTACAAATATTTTCCGATTTCTCGTTATTTTATTGAATTTACTTGAAAGCTCTACTGTGTTCTAAAATCTAAACTGGTAATTCTACGAAAAATATCTTTTAGTTGTTTTACTTTTATTAAATTACAGATGAAAATGCAATCTCATATCTCAGAGTTATCATATAAACATTTGAATTCGTCCATAAATTACGTAACCTTTTAACTATTATCCCAATCCCGTAATGCTTTGTAACATTGCCGTATAAACCCACCCCCAAAATTATGTAACGCGTATCGTCCCTCGACCCCGTTAGCTATACTAAGAAGTAATACAACCGAATATTAATTACATGCACGATGTACAAAACAGTGACGTAAAACGTACGGTTCGTATGCACCAATAAAATTGAGTTATTCTACTTTCTAAGAGTTGAAACGGAGCCCACCAGTGGCCGAGTAAATAAGAACCACCGAACCACGCTAGTCGTGGGTTCGTGCCTAGCCAACGAGCTTGCCACGTGTAGTTTTTCTGGTTTTCTCCACGTCTGTAACACCTATATAGGGGCCAGTTGGCAGATCGTCATGTTGTGTTGCAGTTAATAAACGAGACCCTAGCGTTACATGACGTTTTTGTGCCCACCAGTGGCCAAGCGGTTCCGTTCCCTGAACACTGGGAATTCACCAGGGCGTGGAGTTTTCCGGGTTTTCTCCACGTCTGTAATGCCCGAATAGGGGCCAGTTACCCTTAAAAAGACCTCCCGGAAGCATTCACCTTAATTAAACAAACATAACGTTTTTGTAAACATCCCCAACCCCTTGTAACGCATGGTAACGATCACCCGCATAAACCACCCACCCGTATCTGCATAAGTCATGGACAGCCTCTTATTACTTAATGCAAATACTTAAGATTTATAGAACGAAGTTGAAATTTTCAATTTGTTTCATATCATTTTTACTGTACTTTTTTTTTCTTTTATACCGACCCCGCGTAAGAGTTTCAATTTTTTCTTTCATCAATTTACCAATATTATATTTTCCAGCATTCGGTTATTTTAGAAGAATTTTTAATCTATTTTTCCAATATACCAATAACAGAATTTTTCCGGAAAGCGCGACAGCCATTTCTTTTATATATATATATATATATATATTTTATTTTATTTATTTTTTATTTTTAGGAGATTGCAATATCTATATCTATAAATATTAACGGTACCCTACAAACAAACATTTTAAAACTTATAACGATCCGAAATTGAATTATTTGAGATTTTGAAAAAAGAGAGAAGGGAGGAAAATTTCTTTTTTTGTCGATATTAAATCACTGGCAACAGGGAAAGAAAGGAAACTGGAGGAAAATTGAAAATTTCTACAACTTTCCTTTTCTTGATATTTGCGACATTTTATGAAAGTTATTCGCCTCCTCAAATTGAATATTTTACGTTTGAATTTGATGTAATTTTTTTAATCATTTTATTTATTTTTTTAAGAAAAAAAAACGAAAATTGAACCCCCTACTACGCTATAACTCGTCCTTCGGTCTCTTATATATTAGACACAAACATTAAGTCGCTTATCGCTGGTGTGCGAGTTGAATTATCCAATTCATTACAACAACTATTAAATTTACTTTAAATTTTCGAACTTAATTACGATTATTTCGTATAGAAACGAACATTTACTTAAATTCGATCGTTATCTTTAATTAATAAACTCGATTAGATCTCTTTATTTTTAAATTTAAACTTAATTAAGTTATTGCTGCCATCTGGTAGCGAAGGAATTAAAATGATGCGATTTGCGTGTTTCCGCTTATCGATATTTCTGTACATTGTCTTTTATTGTGTTTTTTAAATAAATTACACTTGTTGAAATTTCTAACAAGATATTATCTCCAGTGAAGGATGCTTAAGATACTGGATAAAAAAATGTTACACCGGCGAACCTTTGAGCAACGGACACTGATGGGAAGATAAAAATTGGCCGTTGCTCGAGGTGTTCATTTTTTAGAAATGAATTTTCCAGCCATTTTTGTTCAAGTAAAACGTTGCTGAGAAAATGGCTGCTGTTTTGAGGTGGCTGTTGTTGAGAGGTGGCCGTTATTGAAGGTTTGACTGTACTAATAATATGCTCATGCATTTATATACGTGTTAAATTTAAATTGTGTAATTTTTCTTGTACATAAATTAAATACAGTCGAAACGCCAATAACGTCACCTCTCAACAACTTCCATCTCTAAACAGCGGCCATTTTTTCAGGAACACGTGTTTTTGAAGTGCACACCTCCATACAACGCATTATTTATGTTCTCGTTTAGAGGTTTTACTGTATTATTGTAAATGTATAGAAATGACTATTAAGACATTCAAGGAAGATTATACACGGAAATTAAGTCCAAAATACGTGAATATTTCACAAAATTTCGTGAAATTGGATAATATACCGTATTACACCCTCCATTTAACAGAAGTTTTCTTAGGAAGGAAAGATTAGATTCATTATTATTAATATAATAGCAGATTTTTATTCTATTGCGTTTACAAGAGAATGGAGCATTCAGAAATTACAACATATTTTCTTATGTTGGAATTTACATTAATTTAATCACAGAATGGAAATTTTAATCGATTGTAAACAGTTATTTTTATAACTGTAGATAAAGGAAAGCAATCAGAAAGTATAGAAAGTCGTTTTCTTTTGCATTCCAAGCTTTAGTTGAATTTTTACGACCCTCTACTCCATGCTATTAATTTAAAAGATGAGAAGTGACTTGGCTGGATAATATCCAATTCTTCTTTCTTAAAACAGAATAAAATGCAATAAAGATTCTGAAAAGATAAGGCATTTTTTACTATTTTTATTATTATAATTTCCGAAAAGTGAGGAGGGGGGAAGAAAAGTTGGAAAATTCTAAGTTTAAAATTTGTTGAATGACAGATAAAAGAAAGTGGAAAAATATTTTAAATGAATAAAATTTTGTTTTGGAATCTTAAACGTAATTTTAATTCATTTTTGGAATTTTAATAGGATAATTGTTTGATTTATCGCGGTTCACTGTGCTTCTATATTATTAATAGAACAGGCGAGCAACTGTACTGTACAATGACCAGTGGTCGGAGCATTAAAAAAAAAATGGTTGTTGTAGGCAGGTTATTTTGCTTGTCGATAATGAAAAATGTCCGCAGTTTAAAGGTGGTCGTTGTTGGAGGTTCGACTATATTAAGCTTTCACTCTGCAGATGGAAGGAAGTACAAAACGTGAGGAATGATTTTTTTATGCTATGTTTTCTATAAAATAACGCATTACTTATACTATCTGTCTATTCTATAGATTCTAAGTGATAAATTTGTATAGTTATAGATAACACAGATAACAAGGAGAAGTGTTGAAAAATTCTATAATGGAATTTCCTATTATTCTCTTCTCTATTTATAGTAAATTTACCAGCTATGTTGTCTATGGTATGCCATTTTCTCTAATTTTCTTTGTTTTTTATTTATGTAAAAGTAGCAGTTTTTAATGCTTATTTTTCTATGCTTTTATTAACACTATGTGGAGAAGACACCCCTTTTTCCGTACTGTGAACGCCAAGAGGGCTTTCTAATCATACCCATCGTGAGTTTTGCAGGCCCACAGTTGGGTTGACTAGGTGATGAGGGATGGGACCCGACATATCTGGGAGATACCACCATCCGAAAACTTCCTGGAGTTTTTTCACTTTCTGTTTTCGATCCCTGATTCTTCAGAGCAGCCATTAAGTGGTAAAAATCATAGAAACTAAGTATGCAACAGCATTTTATACGCATAAAAGTGACAAAAATGCAAAATTATGCTTTAATATGTGAAAAAAGTAATTTATGTTTTATGCAAACACATTTTTATGCGCTATTTATAAATGGTATATTAATTGTAGCTGTAGCATAACGATTCACCAAGTCATTAGAAGTTTCAAAATTCATTCGCTGAATAAAATATATTTTAAATATTAAAAATTTATCTTATGAAAGGAATAACAGTACATTGATTTTCTTAGAATGAACAGATTGTGTTGATAAATTCTCCACACAATTGACATTTCTTAGGAAATGTTCGAAAAAGGCCGACAGTGCGACGTAGCGCTATCTATTGAAAATTTATGACACTAATTAAAGAATTCGAGTCTTTAAAATTTAATTATACTCTATAATGTAAATTAATTACCGCAAAGATGTTATAACTTGCTAATTTTCTCTCTCAGGGTCGAAAAATCAATGTTTTTAATTAAAATAAGGAGGAGACGGTTTCGGATTTTCGTGTTAAATCAAACTCCATTACTAATAATGGCAATTTGTTACCTTAGAAGTAAATGCGTTTGTTACGTGATGGCACAGGAATGATGCATTAACAGTATAGGGAATGTATAATTGATTGCATGATGGATAGGTGTTAATAAGGAGAAAGAATAGGGCTTAAAAAATTAATTTAAATGTTTTACAGCCTTACTACTACGGTATTAATTCAACTGAGAGGTTTATTTATCAGTTTTACAGCTTTATAATAGATACACAAAGTAAAATGTTACCGTAACAGCTCCTTGTTGAATGTAGAAAGTTATTACTACTGGAAGCCCACTAGTTTCGAGTGGATAACAACAGTGAACACTGGCAGTTGGTCGTGGGTTCGCACCTTGTCAACTGGCTGGCCACGTGGAATTTCGGGTTTTTTTCACGTTTGTAACACGTTAAAGTCCCACAGGAGACAGGTCGCCCTTATAAAGAAATAAACCAAACCATTATTACTGAAGCACACACCCATTATAGATCTATACTGTATTAGGAATTAAGGATAATTTTATTTAGTATTATTATTGTAGCATGCTATATATTTTCTCTATTGTTTGAAGATAAGAAATAAATGAGCATGCTACAACAGTAAATTTTTGTTACGTGGAAGCATGAATGGTGTGGAAAGCAATTGTTACTACAATACCATGTTTACATTATATTGTTCATTAAAAATATATTATGATAATTAAGGAGTCGCTATTGAATATGTAATTACTTGTATTACTGCTATAACTGTAACACTCATTGTTATTGCTGTAATAACATAGCTTTTGTTTACGAATTATTGTTGAAGAATTATAAAATATGTAGTAAAACAGCAAAGTTTCTTTTTGTATAAAAGGCACATTTGTTGCTATAGAAGCTTTAAAAATTTCTGTAGTAACAGATATTAATTACAAGTAATAAACTTGTATAGTAACAAATACTAACTCTAATTACAAACACTTCTAAAGTAACAAATATTAATTACTATTAAGGGATGAAAACATTTACAAAAATGCCATAAATTAGTATTAGTGCCATAGAAAATAAATTAATTCTTTCGGCACAATCTCAAAAATAATGTAGTAGCGTTTGTTTTTTAATAATTCACATCATAATTTTTTACGAGAGGGCGCTTTAGCAGGACATCAAGATGGAGTTATAACAATAAAAATTTTATGTAAATACTTACCGCTGCTACTGTAATAAGTTTTTATTTTGAATTATTTATTAATATTTATATATTTTTTAAGCTTGTAAATATAAAAATATTATTATGTAAATAGAGAATAAAGTGCTTTAAAAATTGATTTTCGCTGCTATTACAGTAACAATTTATGATTTTAAATTATTTACTAGAATATTTTTACTGCGATTTTTAGTTGAAATACTGCGTAAGAATTATTTTTATTATTAAGTTTTTATGTTATAAGTACAATAAAAAATTTTAAAAATAATATTTAAAGATGTTATAAATCGTTAAAAAATTATTATTTCTTTTTAAATTTAATTTTCGTAGATTAGAAATTCCATTTTTATTGTCTTTAAATGTTCAATAAAATTTAAAATATATTTTAAAATTCTAAAATAAATTCTGAAAGTTCAAAAAAAAAATTCAAAACCAAAAAAATTTTCAAAATTCAAAAAAATTTCAATTCAAAAATATTTGTAAAAATCTAAAAAAATTATTTTTAAATTAAAATTTATTTATTTAAATTTAAAAGAATAATTTCTAAAAAATACTTTCATTATAAATTAAATTTTTAATTGAGTAATAAGCAGTAAAACCTGTGTAAACCGGAATCCCACGGTACCGAATATTTTTCCGTTTAGGCAGGTTCCGTTTTAAACAGGTTTTTAAACAGATAATCACTGTTTCAAAGAACTTTTTCCGTTTAGATTAATAACTTCTGTGCTTTTTGTCGAAAATTTCTGAAAGTTTGCAGGGAGGTTTGTGTATTAGCGGGATTGATGCCGTTAAATTTTGGTGATTAAAGGTCGAGGGAGTGGGAAGATAAAGGGAATTGTGTGTCGTATCTCGATAGGGTCTGACTTAATGACGATTTTACTTGTTATTACCATTTGCAATTTTTTTTTTTTTTTTTTTTTTTTTTTATAAAACTCATCCCTCCCCTCAAAAGCAAGCTCTTTTTTCTTTTATAATAGTTAAAAATATAAAAATTCTTTTAAATAAAATATCCTAACAGATGGCGCCACCAAATGTCGCCGGGAAAGTTAAGCAACTTATTGCTGGATTTTTTTTTAGAAATTTGTTTTTGTTTTGTATGTTTTTACAATTTCGGTGTTTTGTATTATTTTATGTTAAAATTTTGTGTTTTCTTTTAAAGAAAGCATTCGAAAATTTGACTTTAATACTTTTTTTAATCCATAAAAGTATTTTTATTTTTATTTTAGGACTATTCAAATTTCATGAAACTCTCAACGAAAGTTCATCAAGTTTCTCTGTAGTCTAAAAGTCATTTAAAGCATTATTTAAATTTATCTTTCCAAAAAAACGCATTGAAAATGATTTAATTTAATTTTTTCCTTTGTAAAAACAGTGTAAATTTTAGTTGAATTCTATAATTGTTTCTTTAAAATGTTTTGCTGCAGAAAACGACTCGGAAATTTTTTGGAATGTTTTGATTTTTTTAGATGAAAACATTTAGAAAAATCTAAAAAATCGTTTAAGTTTTTGTATGGAGATTATTTTGTGTTTATGGAAACAGAATTTAATAAAAATGTTTGAATTTTTTCAAACTTTTTCGAATTTTTTAAAATTTTTTGAATTTTTGAATTTTTTGAATTTTTACATTTTTTGTTTTTAAAATTTTTTGAATTTTTGAAATTTTTTAAAAGTTTTTTTGAATTTTTAAAACTTTTTTGAGTTTTAAAAATTTTTTGAATTTTTTTTATTTTTAAAATTTTTTTGAATTTTTTAAACTTTTTTGAGTTTTAAAAATTTTTGAATTTTTTGAAATTTTGAAACAAATTGATATTTGCAGAGATTTTATATTAAAAAATACACTCTAAATAGCTTATTGTTTTTTTATTTATTTTAAGTCATTAAAAGTTTTATTTAATTCTAACATAAATGTTTTTTATTTTAATTTTGAAAAAAATTTTTATTATTTTGACATTTTTGATATAAAAGAACGTTTAATATTTTTAAATTTTACTACTTTTCCTCTACTTAAAATCATTATAATTTTTATTTCAGAAGTATTTTAAATTCAGAAAAGCTGCAAAAAATATAATTAAAAATTTCATTTTGAATCTAAAACGTTGTCAAAATTAATAGTTGGACTTTTTTATACATAAATTATGTATTTTTAATTTTTTCAGATGAAAAAATGCATCTAAAATTCTAACTTCAATAGGTCTTTCGACTTATAAAATTATTTTAATTTTTATTTTAAGGTAATTTTAACTTTAAAGAAAGTCCAAAAAATTTTTTTGATTTAAAAATTTTTGAAGCCAATTTTTTTTAATGATTTTAGAATTATTTTCATTTAAATTTTTAAATGATTTGGGCTTTTAGAATCAAGTTTTAGATGCTTTTTTTAGATTCAAAAATTTTTTCGAATTTAAAAAAATAACTTAAAATGGAATTTTTTCCCCAAAAACGCTCGAAAATATAAATTTAATTGCTTTTCTAGCTGAGAAATAATAAACGTACACATTAATTCTATAAGGAAATTAGGAATGAAAAGAGCTTCTCTCTTCTTTTCATTCTCTTCTTTCTTCTCGTAAAAATTAAAGAACAAACTCCTGAAAATGATAATTGTAAAACATGTAGAAACTCGAACGGGGGATGCTAAACATCTGTCTACGTCATTGGGCTTTCAAGTAGAGTAAAATGCGCAGTGGTTTTGAGCATGTATGGCTCGGCGCCAGATGCGAGAAGGGATTGATGGTTTCCAGATATTTTCTCTATATCTGACGGACATTCATGGATATTTGTGTAAGTACATCCGTTACTAATTAACTAATATAAGTAGAGTATCATACAGGTGTTAGCGTGTAGGGTTGTCCCCACACGTAAAACGTGGGAGTTGGAAAAAAAATTCGGTTCGTCAGACACGGTCGAGTCCATATCTTAATCAATAGACGTTGTTGGCTTGCGTTATTGCTGCACATGTCACCCATTCTATAACGGTTCTTGGAGTATAAACTATACTCTACAATCCATATCAGCTATTTTAAATGGATAATGAGTCACCCTATCAATTTCTGCTGCTTCTACAGTAACATATGTGCCCTATTGGATATCACAGGTTAGTCCACGATACTTTAATTTAATCCAGTTTCTTGTATTTGATACTCGATCCCCTTCTGTTATTCTAGAGTGGTGATATTAATGTAGCTTCCTGACCTATTTTCCTTATTTCTGATACTGTAAATATGGCACAGTGGGAAAGTTTTGTTTGCTTTAGTAGTTGTAGTAGTAGTAGTAGTAGTAGTTGTAGTATTAGGTTAATGGTGTTGTTAGATTTAATTGAATTAAATGTTGATTATGTGCCGCGATTTTCTCGTGTTAATGGAGTTTAAAACGCGAGGAAACGTGAGAAATTTCGGCTGTTATCTACGAATCAATGTTGGCATTGATTAGTTGTCCTGGACACAACAGTTCGACCTTGACAAGTGACTTATTCTCTTTGGATGGTTGGAGTGGAGTGGTTCGTGATCGTTCGATTTATCGCAGATTATTGGCTAGACAGATAACGTAACCTTTACTTATTACTATAGTAGCATCACGTTACATCACAAGATAATAAGCAATTTATTTTTATTTTTATTTTTTTAAATTAAAGAAGCATCTTATAATGGCGTACATTCCTCGACGGATTCATCCTCATCATCATCACTTTAAAGTTGAACATTTTGATTTTATATTAAAAATTACAAATAAATCTTTGCATTTATTAATTTTTTATGCTTTTCTATACTTGTATAATGTATTTTTGGTGTTTTTTACGATTGTTAACGGGGGTTCTGAGAGTGGAAAGCTGTTGTTTATTTTTAAATACGCATTGATGAAGGATGCTAATTTTATTTATTAAATTATTTAAACTCGTAATTGTTTCACTCTAATTAAATTTTCTTAAAGAAGAAAGGACATTTTTATACTATATATATATATATAAGCCTAACTTATTAACAATTTATAGCAGTAACGTTAAAAAATTATTAAATATGCACCATGCGTGAAACCTCTCAGATTGTTCTTGATGTATTTCAAAGTATTCCAGGGGATCGGTTTTTTTATATCCTTCTTCTAGAACGTGTTAAATTATAAATTATAAACTTATTCGTGAAAATCGAGCAAAGGTAAGTGTTTCAGAAAGCGGGATAACGCGGAGAACGTAAGAAAAATCACACATAAAGGTCAATTATTATCCTTCTGCAGATAGACCTATTGGAGTAGTGCCAAGTCAACGCTGCAGAATCGACTGTAGTTAATAATCATGCGGTCGAGATCGAGTTTTAAGACCTTACAAGCATCCTTATATAATGTAACACGGGGAGAGAGCGAAAGAACACGTGAAAGGAATTCAAGGTCGAGAAGAAATTTTGCATTTTTCCCCCTGTTTTTTTTATTAATTCAAAAAACCTCTTTTGTGTGTTTTAAAGTCAAGTTTGTTAAGTTTTTTCATTATATAAAATTTCTTAAAGTAATACGTGATATATTTATTAAGTTTTCGTGATTACAAAACTTTGGTAATTTTTATTTTTTTTATATTTTAATATTTTTTTAAAAAAAATTGCTGTTTAAAATATATAAAATTGTGTTGTAAATTAACATTTATATTCTCTTAAGTGATTATAACATAAGCTTTTATTACAATAATTTAAAATTAATAACGATAAAAGCCTTAAAAATTCATATCGGCAGTCTTCTCCACTGATATAACATATTTAAAATGAAAAAAAGACATGAAAAATTCTATAAATTCGTCGAGATTCATAGAAGAAAATTCTTGAAAGTTTATTATTCTAAAGTTTTTATTTAATTATAATTATTATTATTTTTAAAATTAAATTTATCATTTTTTAAAGCATTAAACGATTTTCTAGGTCATCGCCTTTCATTTAAGCTATGCACCAGTTTCTCGATGCACAAATAGGTAAGATACATTGAAATTATCTTAAAAAGGGGACTTTATAATTTTAAATTTTATAGAAATAATTCCTTTTATAAGCGCAAAGAAAAAGAAAGAAAAAAAAAAAAAGATTTAAACGCGAAAAGTTGCAGTATCGATCTTTTGTGTGTTGCAGTGAAGTATGTCACTTTGCAGAGAAGTATTATTTACAGGGGCAACTGTTTTTTGTGCAACTGTTTTTTAACTCTAAATAATAGTTTTTTTCTTACATTTGTTTACAGTTTCCTTTTTATTACATTAAAAAATATCTTAGATAGATTACAATTTAGCCAATTTACTTAATTAAATTTATTAATTTTTTTTTATATTTAAAAAAAATTAGGTTTGTTGGTGATGTGTTTGCTTGTAAGTTTTACATCACGTGTTTACAGTTTTCCAAGCGGTGGTAAGTTTATTATTATTTAACCTATAAATTGATTTAAAATATTAAATAAATTATCCTGGTAAAATTAAATTTAGATTAATATCCTGCATAGTTCGTTTACACGTATATAAAAACTGGAGAAAGATAAATAAATCCTTTTTATTTATAGATATAATATAAATTACTGTAATTTATTCTTAAAGTAGTATAAGATTACAAATAGCTAAAGTATTGATCTTGTCTGGAAATATATATTCGAACATGAGAAGTTCCACATTAATCTTTGTGTGTTGCAGAGAAGTATTTTATTGTGAAGAGAAGCATCATTTACAGGGGCAGGTCTCTTCTTTCCCGCTGTTTTATAGTTTATAAAGGAATTTATATATATAAAATTTCGTTTTTTCGATGAAAATAAAACGGATGAAATAGTTTAGAAACTCAGAAACCGTGATCAAATGCGAAGAGGATCGATAAGGAAAGTTTACAAAAGTACATGTAAAATGGTTTCGTGTTACGTTCTCTTCAGCTGAAACGATTTTTACATGGAACAATTGGCGACTGTCGCTTTGCGTCATTCACAACACAATTTTTAAACGAATACAACACAGGACAAGGACATAAATTAACATATTTTTTAATATTTTATCACTGCGAATGAATGTTTGGAATTTAAAACGTTTGTTATTTTAATACATTTTAACCGTTAAGAACACAGCTTAACGTCTATAAAATTAATTTAAAACGTTTAACAAAAACACTTTCTTCTACCGAATTATTTATTAATTTACTCGATAAACAAGTTTAATCTTGCGAAAATTAATTTGTGTGCTTTGCAGTGAAGTATCTGTGCTTTGCAGAAATGATAGTTTTACAGGGGCTGACTTGAATTTTAAAAACTAGATAGAAAAAGCAAGCTTCTTTATTGATTTATAAGAAAAATGTTGCTATAATAGCAGCACGTTTTTGTATAATAGAAAATGAGTAAAAATTAAATTATGTTAACAGGTTTTAATAAAAGTCCACAATTGAGAATTCGACTTAATTAACGAAATATTGCATCTGAAAAGATGGATTTAATTAGAATTTAATTATCTAGAAAATAAAATAATATCAAATTGGAAAGAAAATTAGGGAAATAAATTGCATTCTGTTAGTAGAAAAGTATATATTTCTTTTGTTTGTTAAGATTTAATGGTATAAATATGAAGATAAGTAGAACTGTTGTTAAAACCTAAATTTTTAACTCGAACAATTGAAAAAAGAGAAGAAAATCAAGAACTAAAAGTGTTTTGTTGTAAATTTAAAGAAAAAATTTTTGAAGAGAATCAGTAAAGGAACAGAGCAAAAAAAAAAAAAATAAAAAGAACAGACAAACGACGTTGCTAAAGGAACAGTGTCAAGAAAGCTTTATAGAAATAGATTGCAGTAAAAGATAGCTGTATCAGTTAAATTTTAAAATAAAAAAACACCTAAAAAACTGAAAATATGATAAAAAGTATCAGAAGATTTCAGACTTCTAACATTATTTTTCCCCTCTTCCAAATCAACATTTTAAACAAGGAAATCACAATATATATTTGATCAATTAATCTATAGTTAAACTAATTAAATATACAAAGACTCGTTGCTATAGTAAAGTAATAACGGCAAATTGTTGTAATTTACACGTTAACTGGACAGTTATTATTGGAACTCACGATTGCTATTATTATTATCGATTCTGTTCGTGACATTTGAGAACAAAAAACAAATTTATCTATCCTTCCTGTTAGATAGAAAATGTAAAAAAGAAGTTTTTCGTGTGAAGAAAAACAGGAATAAAATATAAATTACATAGTTTTACACTGGGTTTCAAATTGAAATGTTTACTTTAGAGATGAAAAATTATATAGGGAGAGATGGGGTCAGAACAACAAAATAACATGTGATATTACTTTAATAATTAGGTTAGTCTACAGTTAACTCCTAAATTGATTCCTGAAGGTTCATTGCCCTCTGTTATAATGAAAATAACATGATTTATATTAACTATATTGTAGCAGAATCATGAGGAGCATCGCAGTGAAGTATGCCATCTTACAGTGAAGTACCATTTACAGGAGATAAAAATAAAAAAAATTAATGTAAAATTATCAGTTTTAATATGGAATTTAAACGAATTTTAATTGATAAGTAGCTAATTAATGGTCTAAATGCTTAAAATAAAATTTGCACGTAAACTAAATAAGCTACGTTTTAGGGCCTCACGCTTTTCAATTTATTACTAATTAGTAGAAAGGAAGGGTTTCATACGTCATAGATTATGGCCTTATCTAGGGCCTACAATATTTATAATCTAAATAATCTGACGCAAGTTTTAACAAGAAATTCGAATATTTTACCGAAATTGTTGGATAATTTCAGTAATTTTATCCACGTTAGTAATTAAACAACAATAATTATTAATTTTTATCTATGTCAGTAATTAAATTGCGTTTTTTTAAACTAAATTTTTAAACAGAATTAATTGTTTTTACTTTCAGATCTTTGTACAATGTTGAATGAATACACGTATTACATAAAAGTGGGTGAAGTTGGACAGATAAGTGTTGGAAACGAAAGCTTTCCGTCCAATCAAAATGGTACAAGTACAGCACCAACGACGTGTATGGTCGAATTGGTCACGTGTCCGTCCTGCCATATCTCTGTGTCTTTTCTTCATATAAATATTTCTACCTGTAGCCAAGACAACAGTTGCAGGTAATTTAAATTCGCGTGCTACTCTATTCGGGATTCTCTGTTTTTTTACTATAACAGAGCTTATAAATAGCCATTTTACAAGTAGCAATATTATGTTCTATAACCCAATTTTTTCTGTTATTATAGTAGCATACAATAGCTTTTTCTAACAATGATTTTACTGTAATATAGAATTTTTGAATAAATTATAAATTAAATATTATATCACTCTTGTAGTATTTACATCAATAGGCTAAACTATTAACATTTGGCAACGTTTCATATATACCTGTAACGACTACTAAAACAGGAAGCCATTAGTGCCTTTGTCACTGGGCACGTACAGTACAATCACACTTAAGCACTTTGGCACTTACGTACTAGCGTACTACTGTACATACATAATGAACCAAGAAAGGAGTAAACAGCAGGCAAAAGGAGGACTCAATTCTACAAATATACTACTGTAAAACAAGCTCTTTGGTATTCTGAATTTCACGAAATGTAATTTACTGTCTTACTGTGAAAGGTATCTGTACTAATGGCTTCCTGTTTCAGCAATAGTGTAAACACAGTAAATTTTGCAGTTTTACCTCTTAAAATTGTAATTAAGTAGTAAATTTTTATATATTAAAAGCCATTTTAATAAGTGTATTTCACATCTTTATACATGATAGCAAAGTCAGTTGTACAGCTGTGTTTGTACTACATTAGTTATACCCAATAAACCAATTAAATACTATAGAAATTCGTTTAGTATTACCAATATTTCTTGAAATATCATTAAATTAACAACATTTTAAAATTAATTTTTCAGGTGTAGTTACGTCCAAATTGTAGAACCATCTTACGACCACGTCAGGCGTCATTTATGCGGTTATGGGCGAAACAGCTCGTTGCATCACGTGGAATCTCAGACCAAGGTCACTTCCATTCGTTATACACGAAAATCAGCCTTTGATTCTTTCACCTTACAGTTTATTGTACTGAGTAAGTGTAAATCTTTTAAAATCCCCTTAAGTTTTATTCGTGTGTAACTTATAAAATTGTAGACAACACAATCGATACGTCGATCTATCAATTTGGGTTAATGGTTTACTAGCTGAAAAATCAATCTTTTCTTCAACTAAAAATAGACTTCAACAATCTATTTGTAACGCTGAAGGATTAACTTACGAATTTATAATCCTGATTCAACGAGAAAATTAAATTTAAAAACTCTTCCAGACGGAAAAGAAATTGAATTCATGTAGACACTTGTTTTTTCCCTGTTTTTCAATCCCAGACTACGAACCATTAACTTTAATTTATGGCTATGGATTTGGGCGGCTGACCAAACTGTGACCTTAAACTCTGGAAACTGACCTTTGCTTTTGGAATTCTCCATGTACTTCTAAAGTATTGATCAGTGTTTGATTCATAAAAAATTAATAACAATCGATCGATCAATTGCTCGGGTAAAATCAATGCAGATCCATGGATTTAAATTTAGATATTGATTTCTAACGCTGCTAACTACAATTCAGATTAAGATTTTGCTCTATAAAACGATTTTTATTGTCTGAATCTTTGCTTCTTTATATAAATAAACTCTGAGTTTGCAATATTCGAATGTTCTGAATTCCAATATGGATGTTGAAGAATTTAAGATTTCTTGAATTCGATGAGTTATAAACTCTAAATTTGGGCTTACAGAGTATATTTCTAAGCTCAAAATTCTAGAAAAACTAGAGAAATATGAGAAATTTTTTTCTGTAATTGGAAGATCACAATTAATTTCAAAGGATTTCATGTTGTATTGCATGCTGCACAATCGTCACAACCCAAGAGTTTTTATACATGTGTTACAATATGTCATAAAGTAAACTAAAAATGCTAATTGTTTGTCTAATTTTTAATATTTTTTCCATATTTTTTCATAGAAATTGTAATTACCAATGTTGGTATTTCATTTATGTATTTTAGATTATCTTTGGTACGACACTAGTACACCACCAATGAGTGTGCTACTAGTTGAAAGAAATTGAGAACCACTAATTCATCATATATGCACATATATGCATATATTTGGCATTTATCTTTGTTGACGTAAAGGCAGCAAACATACTTTCCTAACTCAAAATTGATGAGAAAAAACAAACTTAAATTTAAAAATGCACTACAAACCATAAGGTGCCTAAGCTGTCAAGAGGCTCCAAAAAATTCCTAATACCTTCTCAGGTTCCACTGTTCTAGTATTAAAATGTATGATGGCCTGTTGAAGAAGCCTGAAAGAAATTAGTCAGCAGTCCAGTTTAATATAAATTTGACTAAATTTTTTTAAAGAAAAAAAATTCCACTTAAGACTCCATTTTTCAGCGAGAAATCCTTAAGAAATCAATGTAATTTTCTCAATAAAGTCAAAGTTCAAGATGACTACTCCATAGAATACATTCTCATCTTGCAAAAAAGTCTGAAGAAGTTTAAATAATCTAATAAAAATATTCTTATTAGATTATTAAAATTTTCCATTTGGTTTTTTTTCCTTCCTTAGATGCTTAATGTACGAACTAACTACATTAAATTTTTTAATGATAATAAAATTCGCATAATTAGACTGCTATCGGGTATGAATGTAAATGAGAATCACAAAGAGAGGATAATTAATCTACTTGTCTTGTCTTTAATTTAAAGAAACTATTAAGTATATGCGAAGATAATAATAATAATATAAAAAATTTCCATTTGATGAAAGAAATAAAATTACAACTTTCCTTTCTATTCATTCATTTTTCTTCCCTCTAGAAAAATCTTTCATGCAATTTAAATCTTTCAAACTTTCTTTAAAATGCATTTAGGAAAATGCTATTAATTATATATTCAATTTCCAGACGTTTCTCGGATTAAAAACGGTTTTAAAAAGTTCGTTACAAAAAAATACAGTCGATTCTCCAGTTTGTTTAGAGGGGTGTGCTCGTGGGAGTGGCCAATTCCGAAGTGGGTGTGACAATTACCGATGGGGCGTGGGCATCAGCATTACAAAGTTGGAGCCGTCGTTTGTGGGCGTGACTTAGTGACGAAAAGGCGGGACTAAAACAACGAAAGAGGCGTGACCCACTGACAGTGGGAGGGGCCGATCGAAAGTGGGAGGGGCTAAAGATTTATTGACGTATCCGCGATTTAGGTATTTATTAATTTTAATCGTAGAAAGTCCCTCCATTCGTTAAGCATTAAGGAAAAGAAATTTAGAAAAGAGTTTAATTATCTTTTATGGATGAAAATTTGTCATTTATAATTATGCATACCAGTAATAAAGTTAATTACATCTTATGAATGAGAATTAATTAAAATCAATTAAGCAAAGCGTAAATTAAATTGTAATTTACAGCGTAGGCTTGAATTAATTTTTCTAGCCTTAAAAATACCGGATTATCGATTTTTTAAGCTGTTATATCCGGGGAAAATAATCCAGAATTAAAATTAGTAAAAAATATTTACGGTTAATTACGCGCTGGAGCTGTTAGAAGCTCATCCAATGGAATGATTTAAACTGTGATTCTCAGAAGATTCATTGGATGATAATTTTTAAGAAATTTCTAATTATACGAGGTGATTATGAGGAAGAGATAAAGCACTTAACTAAAAATTAAATGAAAAAAAATGAAATAAAATAAAATAGGGGTATTAAACTTTAAAAAAAAGAAAGGAAATTTAATTAAATCTTGCAAACTTCAATAAATTTGATTTAGAACTGAGAAGAGAGATAAGGTTTTATAACTTATAAAAGCTGGATGAATAGGAGGTATATATGTATCCGTGTAAGCATAAATTTTTAAATATAATTTTAAAAAATAGCAATATATCAGGAGAACAAAAATCCATAAACTTGATATTAAAATATTTCAAAGAAGAGTTTCGGTCATATGTTACATTCATAGCCAGGATGCTACGTTAGAAAAAAAACGGAACAAACTCTATAAATTTATATATATAAAGCTGAATAAGAATGCAAAATAAAATTGTACAACCCGAAATATCCAATTTGTGTTGTTTCTGGTATTGAATCTGCCTTTTTTTTGGTCCTAAGGAACTCTTAAAAATTGCTTACCTTTAATATAAAAAAGAAATTCTTTGATAAAAATCAATTTTCTAAGGTACTGGATTTATTTTTTTATTGGAAACAAGTATGTTAGGGAAAAAAAAATTTAAATATTTTTTAAAAAATTTATTATGCAACTCTACGAAAAAAAGAAAAATAATCATAATAAAAAAAATTATAGTAATCTTCCAGAGATGGCGCTATGAGCAGATTTGTTTACAAATTAAAATTGTGAAAGTATTTTTAATTTAAACTTTAATGAAATTTAAATGAAATTATTTAAATTTTAAATGAAATTTTTAATTTGTGAGTTGAGCTTGAAAGTTTTATATTTAATCATTTGTATCTAATTAGTATGTATATTTCTAACGTATTACTCAATTCGTAATTTTTATTTGTTTATTTATTTATTTTTTAAAATTAAATTAACGGTTACTTGTTTTTAATGTCAAAATTTTAAAATATAATACAATTAATTTTCTTTAAATTAAAATATGTAAACGATAAATTCACCAATAGACTTTAATTTCAAAATTTAAATATAAGCCAATAGTCTTGTTTTTGATTAAAAATGAATTAACCAATAGACTTTCAGTAATTTGAAAATTCAAATATTAGCCAATAGTCTTATTTTGTTTAAAAATGGATCGACCAATAGACTTTTACTAATTTGAAAATTCAAATATTAGCCAATAGTCTTATTTTGTTTAAAAATGGATCGACCAATAGACTTTTAGTAATTTGAAAATTCAAATATTAGCTAATATTCTCATTTTTATTTAAAAATAGGTTTACTAATAAACTTTTAATAATACATAACTCGAAATATTAGTCAATAATTTTCTTCCAATTTAAAAAATAAAAATAATTTTTAAAAATTTAACGAATTTTTATTAATTTACACGTTCGAAGATTAACCAATAATCCCTGCCTAATTTAAATATTTAAATATTTTTATTTTTAATTTACATAAAAATAAATCCATTTAATACAATAATTTATTTATACATTAATTATTCAGATATAAACAGATTAATAGCTTTATTCCAAATTAAATTTCCATGAAGTTTTTATGTACGAAAATATCTTTGAAACAAATCATCATTAATGAATAAATAATTCCATTTAATAAGACATTATTTTAATTAAGTAAAAGTTTTTAAATACAAAAATAGCAAAAAAGTAATAAAAATTAAATCTAAAAATAAGTATTAAAATAGTTTCCTTATATTACAAGTTGGAGACAAAAATTATTATTATTTTTTTATTTTTCTTTTTACTTTCCGGCTCTGTTATGTACAACAGAGGGAAAATATGGCGCTCGGTCAAAAACGACCCTTAAGATTTTTATATTTTTGGATTCAGGGGATCATGAAACGTTTAAAAATGCCAAAAAGGGGAGCTTTTTTTTTACAGGTATGGATGTAAGTGTATATGGGGGCACGATTTAGGGGACACAGCTTAATAATTCCTGCAGTGGCGCGTTATAACTTCATAGAGCACAGGTAAATTTAATTTAGGGGGCCCCATGTATTGTACGGTGTTGATTTCAAACACTTTTCTTCAAGGAAATGTTTTTGTATAAAGGATTGGTTTGGGACCTCCTGTTGGTGAGGCCCTCATGCAATTACCCGTTTTGCCTATAGGATAACATACCACTGAACTCCTGTGTATTTTCGAAAATTTCTGAAATTTTGCGGCTAGGTTTGCTTATTAGGGCCATCGACACTATTAAATTTCGGTGGTTACAGGTCGAGTGTCATAACTTGAATGGGGTCTGAATTAATGACGGTCTTACTCGTTACAACTTTTATAAAACTCATCCCTACCCTGAAAATAAGCATTATTCCACTTTATAATGATTAATTATATAAAAAGTTTTTTTAAAAATAAAACATCATAACAGATGGCGCCACGCACGACGTTTTAAATGTTGTTGCCTGGAAAGTTACGCAGCTCGTTGCTGGCTATTTTTAATAAATGCAACAATAGTAATAATAGAACAGCATAAAGTACAAATATAGTATTTTTATTAAAGAGTGATCAGTAAATTATTTTTTAATTCACTTATAAGAAATTTCGTTGTCGTACATTTAATCCAAATTGAAAAGATGGGGAAAAATTAATATCCTTTTACTTTGATTAGAAAATATCAAGGAAAAAATTTCTCAGGGATGAAAAATTTCTTTATCCTTCATGCTTCAGAAAATTCAATCAATATTAGAAAAGAAAACTGTTTTGATTAAAGCCCTTTATTGGATACTTAATCAATTTTAGCCCTTGAGTAACTTTATCCCTGTCTTCTAATATCGAGTCTACGCCTTAAATTGAGGGAAGGGGGGGGAATATGTTTCATATAATTATATAAACTATAGTCCACAAAAAAGTAACAAATCTCAAATATATTTTTACTTTCTACGCTTTTTTCCACGTTTATTAAAGAAATTTTAATTAATAAGGTTGAATGAATGACTTCAAATATTTAAATTTCGTTTAGATAACGCTATTGATTGATGCATCAGATTCAAATTTAAAACTTCAAATGCCATCATCCAATTGGTTAATTCTTAAATAATTTAAATTTGAAAATTTGAATATAAGTAAGCTATTGGTTAAAAATTGAATAAGAAAAATCTATTGGTTAATTTTAAAAAAAAAATTTGAAATTTGAATACGTTAATTGATTAACTTTCAAAAATTTCAATTAAATGCATGAATAAAGATCATTAACAGTTTTTTTCCTAAGGTAATTAGGAAAATGATACCTTTTAACATTTTTAAATAATTAATTTCAATTATTTTAACTGAAATTAATTATGAACCATAACATACATTCAACGTTATCATGTCAGCAGAAACATTATCCTTCAGAGGACCAAGATCATCAATAGATGGCAGTACATCCTTTAAATCTTCTCTTCTTCATAATAAATTCAATTAAAAATTAATCAATCTTGTACAAGAAACTCCTAGAAGCCAAGAGGAATTGTTTTTTATCTGGAAAATAAATTTATTTCCTCGATAGAAAATAAGATATTTTAGACTGAAATTTATATACCACTCATCCGAATGTCAATTCAATCTATAACAAAATTATTAAGGCTCTATTGGTTATTTTTATTTTTTTCTTTTCTAGACAACATCTATACCTTCCAAGGCACACAAGACTATTCAGAATCCAATGGCACAGGAACTTTTCAATCTCCTTATTTTCCTCAAATCTATCCGAGTGATTACGTTGCAGAATACAGATTTCACAATTTAAATGTCATGGGTTGCGTACAAATAATATTCACCGATTTTCGTATATCACCTTGGTCATACATAGAGGCAAGTGCATTTTTTTCCCCTGTATTTATTATCATTTTTTTCTTCCTTCCTATAAAAATCTATCGTGTGATGTTCTCCTATTGATCTTACCAGATTTCTTTTCCTCCTTTATTGAATTTTTCCAGACTTATTTCTCTTTTCAGATATTTTTGAATTTTATTTTATTTTTATTTTTTATTTTTTAATCTTCGAAGTAAGTTAGAAAATTTCATTCCTTTTTTTTATCTATTTATTTTTTTATATTAAATGTGTGATTCAATATATTTTAAAATTCTTCATCAATTTTAAAAATTATTTCGCCTCCAATCGTCTTACCTTCCGTGCTTTTGATTTACTGAATAGATTTATTTTTTATAGAGAAGTTGTTTTTCTATAATTTTTTTCTTATGGTACATATGTTATGCATGAAATTTTTAATATCATCGCGAGAAAATTAATTGAACTTTTTGGAAAAAAATCAAGTAAATTAACATAAATTATTCTAGATACTTACGAATTATCTAGAATTCTGTATAATCTATAATGGCTAATAATGGCTTTAACTTCCCAAGAACTAGTTGCAATATCCATGATAGCGTAATATGTGCAAATATATGAAATTATTTTAAACTTATACAGTAATTTCTTTTATAAAGGAAGATGTTGAGCAAGTACACGCCATATTTCGGAATATAAAATTATGCAAATGATCCAAAATGGTGTATAGAGTGTAAACAATGATTATTTTCAAGAGTTTATAGCTGACCTATTCATTTGTATAGAACTATGCGAATAAATAAATTATGTAGAGCTGGATATATCTAGATAACATTTTAGATTCCTCTCTACATTTCGACAATTCTAGATTTTTTTTATCTACTAGAATATTAAATAACTCTAGATTTTACAGATAGAAGAACTTCAGTATTATTTAAAACTCTATATGGAGAAGCTAGAATTCATCTAAAATTCTAGACTTTAGGGCAATTATCAATTTAACATAAAGTTCCAGATATAGATCTGTTTGTTTTCGTGTTTGAGGCGGTTAAACTTACCGCTCTGGAGGACCCAGGATCGAATCCAGTATGCACCAATGTGCTCACCAATGTCCGAGTGGATAAGATCGGTGATTGTTGGTTTGTGGGTTCGCTTCGCATCTGACTAAAGAGCTGGTATGTGGAACTTTTGTTTTTTTTTTCACATACCTAACAAATAAATAGAGGGAATTTCCATAAAAGCAGGCATTCCCCTTGTCTGATGGCTTATGTGGCTATCAGCCAAAGGGGTGCCCCGGGTGGGCTATGTGGCATTGTATTCACTCGGCCATTAATAAGCCGTTTTGCCATAGCCAACATCATTAACAAATTTAAACGGCAGTGATTTTAAATATAAAAATCTTATGTCAAAGGACAATGCAAATAAATAAATAAATAAATGATTCTAGAGATTAATTATTTATCGGAAAACTAGAAATTATTAAAAATTTTATAGAGATTAACAGAGGACTACTGTCTACTTCAAATTCAACCAATTAGAGTAAACACAACGATGACGTCATTGAAAAATTTTATTACTCGATATCTAACGTATAACGGATAGAACTGCCTGTCTCAAGAAAACGTTTTATTTTACTTTATTTTATTTTTTTCTCCTGGGAATATTTTGTTTACTTTATTGTCACTGCAAATATTCATATTTATAAAGATTTAGGTTATAAAATTTGATATAAATTTCATAACCGATTCTGATAAATAGAAAAATTTACCCATTTTCAATCTCGATATGAATACTATCACCTATTTATAAATAAATTAACTTATGTAAATAGACCTATATATATATATTATTATTATTTAGTGTAATAAAATCGATATAAAACAAGCAAGAAATCATAAAAACGACTTTTTCCTTGATTATTAATAGAGTAAAATTAAATAAAATCATATGTATAATGTGTTTCCTCCATAAAATATATAACTTATTTAGAATGCTCCATTAAAATTAATAGAAAATATACATCCAGACAGTCAGGAATTCAAAGAGAGGGAGTGTAGAACGTTCTATAATTCAGAAAATAAGCGTTTTATAAACCATACTTAAAAATTTACTTCCAAAAATAAAGAAAATTTATCTATTCAAATTTAATAGAGAACTTTTGAAGATGTTTACATATTTTTTCTAAAATAAAAAAAAATAAAATAAAATAAAATAAAATAAAGCAAATAATTCTTGGACAGTGTCGAAGGGAAAATTGCTAGCATTCATATTTCTCAATAAAACTAGATATAAATTTTCTTTTCCCCATTTAAATATATAAATTTTCAAATATTTCTAATGGAATATAGAGAAGAGGAAAATAATAATAATAATAATAAATAAAAAATGAAACAGAAAATGTGTTTTGCTTTTCGGAAAGTTTATGTAATATTCATGTTGTTTTGAATAGAAAATAAGCCATTAATATATTTTATTATTCTTATTTTTTCCCCGTTCTTTTGTATATTTCAATTTTGTATTTATGTTTGTCTTCTGTGCTTTTATCCCTTTGATGATGAATGAATGTATTAAGGCGTAAATGGAAGCTGAATTTTGATATTAAATCTGAATTTAGTACTGCTTATTTCGGAATTATTCTTGTTTAAGTGGATGGAAAACGTGGAAAATATTATTAATTATTACTTTATCAATTGTTTAGCATTCTAGTTTCTTTTCTATAACGCCTATCATTGAACGAGTGAAGAATACGGGTTGTAGGTTCAGTGATGTGCCTGTTTTTGCGCCTGACTAACGTGCTGGCCACGTGTTGTTTTCTTCACGTGTTAATTATGCGACGGCTTACCATAGAAAATCTGCCGGCAGGCATCTCGTTTGTAAATAGTCCGTGAGTTTATGGGCGATCTGCCAAAGGTTGTGTTGCCCTATTCCATCAGTCTGGTCTTTTGCTACAATCCCTTGAATAATTAGCCTCCATTTTTTTTAACGAACCTGGCATTTTTGCTTAATTTTTAATTTAATTTTGTATATTTAAGGTGTCTAGTCTCAAATTATGTAAGTGTCACACGAACTCATAGTTTCACGAGAGAAAAACCCGTTCGTTGAGATAATTCACTGAATGAGTCTCGTTCCACACGATTCAACGTGCCAGACACTCAGGTTACTTAAGACTAGGCTCTAAGAAAGCGAAGACCACAACCACAGTCAGGGTCTTTGGCTTTTTGGTGGTCATTGCGGTTTATAGTTGTTTCCGTATAAGATAATTTTTATTATGATTTAGTAAATATTAATCTTCTAAACTTGTGCTACATATACATAAGCCTACTATATTTCTACAAAGCAAACGGAAAACTTTGTATGAAACAATGAATCCACAATGGCTAAAATATTGAAGAAATCATTCATAATAATGGTTACCGCAGTAATCTCTACTGCAGAAAATGAAATCGATTCTCCAAATGCAGTGAAATTTTGGCACTGTTTGGACTTATATACATATTATATAGGATAGCAAGTTAGAAGGATCGTTTATGAGGCCCGAAGAGATAATTAGACTAGGCCTCTCTCATCCAGAATTGCACAAACATGTTGCAGAATCACATAAGCGTATTGAAGAATTTCTGAGAGATCCTGAAGAACGTCAGGATCTCTCAGAAATATATATATAAATATATTTCTTAGAGATAATATATTTATATATGACTAAATACACCAGAATGTTTTAAACTTACAATTTATTTATTAACAGGTTCTGGATACTAATAGAACACGAATAGCAATGTATGATGGGAATATCTTCCGTCCACCAGTTACAGTTTCAACAGGGCCTAATTTAACACTTTACTTTAAAGCAAACGATGATTATCCAAATTCTGGTTTCAGAGCCAAGTATGCATTCTTTGCAGGTACAATATATGTTCAATTATGTTATCAAACTATTCGTAATTAATTAGCTTTACCTAACTTGGATCCTTTTGCAGATGCTGAGAAGTGTCAAGTGATGTTACCTTCAACGGGTGAATTTCAATTTAGTAAAAAAACGTTTTTAGTGACGACAAAACAAGAATAATTTTATGCTGCTTCCATTACAGAATGCGGTGGTTCTCTAGAAAATCATGGAGGAGTAATCACATTAAGCAAAACCAATACGGACCAGAAGATGCAGATCTATGATTGTGTTTGGATTATCCATCCTAAATTCACCTATACCTACGAAACTTATTTAGCATTAAGAATAGCCCAATTTAAAAACATGGGTAAGTGATACGAATGCCACTTTGACCCGAAGACTTCAAGCCATTGTTGAGTTGACTCGGACTTGGCACTTTTCTTTGGCTAAGGTACTCCAGACTGAAGTACCTTAGCCAAAGTAAAATTCTGTAAAGAAGAATCCACAAGTAAATGGTACATATTTCTCTTAGGTCAAAAGTCAACTTTGGAGATTAGACAAGGTATCACGTCCACCTCCCGCCTTCTCTACACAGCCAGAGGTTACCACCAGAAACCATCTGGTCAAGAGCTGATTGTATCAGCTAGTTCGGGTTATTATTTAAGGTTTAGTGGGTGTTTTGGAAACAATTCCTTCATGTCGATCGTTTATAGCACGTTCACTTATAACGGTAACTATTACATTTCATGATTTTCATACATCGAAATAGATCGATTAATGGTATTGTTATATCACGTTGCAGAATGCCACCACACGCAGGAGTACCGCTGTAAAAATGGAAGATGTATAAAGAAGCAACTGAGATGTGATGGATTTAATCATTGTGGTGATAAATCAGACGAATCATCCTGTTTCACGGGTCAGTATCTTCATTCTTCTTAAATCAATGGTTCAGTTTAGTACACGGCAATGGGCGATCTGCCAAGGGAATGCCTCCAGGGAGAACTTTCTAAAGGAAATCGTCCCCTCTATTTAGGTGTTAGTAACGCGAAGAAAACCCGGCAAACTTCACGTGGACAGCCCATTGACGAGGTGCGAACCCACGAATGTTCGGTGGTTTTATTCACTCGGCAACTGGTGGATCCTTAATTCAAGGGCAAATAAATGCATTCCTAATCCGCTATACCAATAAAGAAATTATTTAAAAAATTTCACAGACCCTGCATTAAAAAGGGGGTTTCAAAGCATCCAAACGCATTAATTTAAAGCCAACCCCTATTTTAAATCGAATAATTTGATATTAGTTTATCTATTTTTAGATCACGTAACCATACAGTTAACGTCATAAATATGAAATTATAGTAAATATATAGTACAACAGGGACCCGATATAATTATAGCCACTCAGTCAATCTGCCTAATTGGTTTATCGCGTGATAGACTCGCACCAAAAACAAGAATGCCAATAGTATAATAAAGACTGGTAAGAGAAGTAATTTGGACGTTACTTTATATTGCTACAAGTAGCAGTATAGAGTTACTCGGGTGTGATGACAGGAAATATAAGGATTTAAAGCTGTGGAAGAGCTTACTACACTCACGTGGCTTCGATATTTTCAGGTACTTCGAGTGGTCGGGACACCAGCTGGTGGCAATCGTTCTCACCCAAGTTATATTATCCCAAACAAGACGGAGGAGGTTCAGGCAACCCGACAACTCTCATACTCATCGCTAGCATTGCGGGCTTTGGTATGTTCGTCTGGACATTCGCTACAGTCCTTACCAAGTTGCAGAAGAAGAGGAGGACCCCGAATATTCGCGAGGCAGTACACACCATCAGCGGCGATGTTGGTGAGTTTTCTCAATATATCTATTAAAAAATTTTAAAAACTATTTAACCTGAGTAAATAGTTTGTCTACGTACAAAAACAGTTGGAGGAGATACGTAATTGAGGCCAAAAAAATCCCCTGCATCGATTTTATTAAAGATTCTCTCCACCTTCAATTTTCTGTCTGGGTATTGTTTGAGCTTTTATTGTAGTGATCCGGATTAAAGTGCTTCCTGCTCGATCAATCACTGGACAATTTTCAATGATGCTAACAAATTAATGGCACGTGCTCACTCCCTCTCGTAAAATTGATTTATCTTACCCCCTCTTTTTTTCCTCTCTCTCTTTCTCTCTATCTGTCTGTCTGTATATATTTTTAGTATACTTTATCTCAATAATAGGGATTTTTTGTGTTGTACGATAACAACAAAACCTTAATTAATTATGTAACTTAATTATTAACATAATTATCAAGAGATGGCGCCACGCAAAATTTTAAAAAAGGATTATTTTTTAAGTTATTAATTACGCTTTCTTAAATTTTTCTAGAAACGGTTAATTTGTTTAAAATCTAAAGTAATTAAATGTTATGAAAAAGATTAGATATTTAATTTTGAAAAATTTTAATTCGCAATTATAATAATAATTACCTAAATTATCCCTAGATGGTGCCACTACAACCTTGCTCTAACGATATTTTATCACCGATTTATGGGTATTTATACAATTTTGATCGATTTTCTTGCAAATATATATATTTATATTTCAGCCAGTTACCAGTTTTAGAACGTGAGAAGCTCATAAATCGTAGAAAATGTCTAAAATTTTCCTTGAAATTTAATATAGATGTACCTGGTTAAATATTCTCGACCAATATTGTTAACAAACGTTCACATAAAATTTAATCAGTTTTCTCAGAAAGTATGTAATATAATTTAAACTAAGAAAATCGCTTGTGTGTAAGATTATAAGTAAGATAAATTAGCAAAACGACATGAAAACGTAAGAAATTTGTGTATCTTTTATAGGTACTGTACTTAATAACCGATGGTTTGTATTGCAGATGCTGAGAATCGGAGAAATTCTCCACCATCCCCACCTATGTACGATCCACCCCCGTCGTACGAAGACGTAGTCAAGCCGTACACTACACCACCCCCGGACTACACGACTGCAGTGAGCGGGATGACCCGCAGTGGTGCTGATAACTTAGCCTTTGTTCCGGACAGTCAGGGCGAATCCAGGACCCACTTACCACTTCTGAGGAACCTTTTGAGGAATTTAAGCCCCACTCAACCTCCTCCTCGTCCTCCTCCACCCGGATCTTCTAGGAGGACCTCGAAACACAGCTCTTTAGCCACCACTCCTAACTCCAGTGGGACCGGGGAGTGCGAAGTTTTTGTCATCACGCCCGGAAGCTGTAAGCACAATGGAGCATGTAGTTGCGCCTATTATCGCACCCCGGCATGTTCTAGTACGCAAGATAGTCGCTGCTGAGCCATATCAACTGTAGGTGCTTCGTTTTCCTCCCTTAGTTCGAACAAAACGTGCTTTTCTGATAGTTAGAAGGCGTCTTTTCCCCACTATCTTTCTCTCTATCTCTCTTTCTCTATCTCTCTATCTCTCTTCAAAAGTAGCATCTTAGATTAGTGCACATTAACATATGTTATTTTTAGGTTCCATGACGCCAGGAACCCTGGTACGTCTCTAGAAACGAAGACTATAGAGGAAAAAAATACAAACATACAACAAAAATTTATTTTCTTTCAGCTAGCAATACGGAGGAGTGTAGATTCGCTCGTGTCGTGTGTATATACAGATACATATTCATATATAAATATACATACATAAATTATATAATAAAATATAGATGAATTTTTTACTGTAAATAATAATTCTTTGGTTTCTCACCGGTGAGAAGTCGTGGATAGAGTTCCTTGTAAATATCGTTTGTAAAAAGATGGCGATGGGTGATGTGCGCCATCTAGAATGTTTACCTGGTTCACAATAAACCGATCTGTTGATATTAAAACTTGTATTTTGATTCGATGAAAATGGCTCCGTGTTGAATATCCACCCAAGAGAAAACTTTGGCACTTGGTATCTGTAAAGAGATCGTTTTAAATCGAATCGAATCGAAAATTCTTCTTGACAAATCTACGGGGAGAAGCGATTTTCATAAATTAAGAAAATTACTGCAGTAATCCTTACAGGCAACGATTTCAATCATGCCGAGATTATTTTGGTAAAATGGTCGATTAAGCTGCTATTTTGAGGTCGTAGCCGCTACGAAAAGTGATTTTTCGTGTCGAATATGTATATCTGATGCAATTTTATCGAATATATTTCTATAATCCGTGTTCGAAGCGCGATACGAACGAATTTAAACGGATTCTTCACAATTGTTCAAGTGCGAATTATGACTCGTAGTGTTACGTATAAAATGGAAACGGTCCCCTTTATATTCTTACGCAATTTTAACTCGTTGCTTTAATCCAGCAGTTCTCAACCACTGGGGTACGCAGGAAGGATCTGTTAATGTTACAAGTATAGACAGAAGGCTCGGGTGGTACGCGAGTGAAGAGGGTTAAGTACCGTTGCTTTAATCCATGGAACAAAGCAAGCAACACAACACTTAGATGATCTGCCAAGGAGGATGTGCCTCACGGGAGGACTTTCTACTAGAAACTCGCCCCTATTTAAATATTAGACACGTGAAGAAAACCCGAAAAAATCCACACGTGATTAAATAGTTTTATCCGCTCGGTCACTGGTGGGCCACTTTTCTAAAAATTCTTTCTTACCAATGGCCTAGTGTGTAAAGTCACTGAACACTGGTCACGGATTCACCCCTCACAACCGGCTGTTCGTGTGAATTTTTTCGGGTTTTTTTCAATTTATTTAATGTTTTAAATAGGGGCCAATTTCTCATAGAAAGTTCTCCCTCAAGGCATCCTACCTTCGCAGATAGCCCACGTGTTGCGTACCTTATAAATTCTACAATTTATAGAGAAAATTTCAATATATTCATTAGTCGATATCATGACAAAACTACGTGGGCACAATTTATATAATACGTAATTAAGGATTCACTGAATATAATGCCTTAATAAACATGAAAATGTAAACAATTAAAGTGTCAGATATATTTTAAGATACCACAATAAATTCGGCCGCGGAGTTGATATCAAGTTAAATGTATTCAAATAAATCTCGGTCCGTTAGAATAAACATGAATATGGCATTAAAATGGAGCGAAAACACAAGAAACTGTATTGCGTTATAATAAATTGGATTAATACAGTCAAACCTGTAAACGACGGCCAGTACTGATGAAAGAATTGAAAATGGCCATTGTTCGCATCTCAGATTACCGTTATTGCAGGTTTCGTACATAAAAAATTCAACTGTGAATACCGCGATGGCGTAGATTTAAGCAAGAAGTTTCTATAAATATTCTGATAAATTGAGTTAAATTTTTATTAAAGTAATTAGTTTATTGGATAATCTACTCCCAAGTGTAATTCAGTAAACAGAAATATTATATTATTAATTTTTTCCACAAAGTAATCATTAATAATCGCGTTGTAAAGCTTGATTTCCGAATGCTCTTACAAGAGATTCATACAGCGGAGGGCATCAATTAAATTTAAAAAATAGAAGTAAAGAAGCGTTAATAACTAATTAAGACGCCATACTTAAAAGGCGTTTATGCAGTGATTCGTTTGGAGCAAAGAAAAAAATACATATAATAATGATAATAATAATAATAATAATAACAACTTCCTTTTGTTAAGTATTAATGAGAATTTCCTCATTACATCTGCCAAAAAATTAGTGTAACAAATTTCCACAGAAAACTGCCGTTGGCGGCGGTACTGCGCTTAATATTACGCTCGGTCACGTGAGAAACCGCAGGCTTTGAAATTTTTGAAAGCGGTCACGTGACAAAAACGGCAGTGCGTGTTGCCGGATGAGAGACCATCGTTTTTTTTCGAAGTTTTGAATTGTTAAAATCTGGTAAAATTAAATCGCGACAGATGGCGCTGTTTCCGACGAGACGCGGCAAGACGTCCGACCGGCGCGTCGCCACGCGTAATCGCGCGGCCGGCGAGATCTTCTCGTGATCGTTACGCGACGGTTTTCGTCGGTTCCTTCGTCTCGCGTCCGCCGCGCGATTGGCTGCCCGAACCCCACGTGACGTATTAAGAGATCAGAATCGTGCGTATCGAAGTAAACGTCACGCGATCAGATTTCTGAACGCCATTAACGTGACGTAGTAAAATCTCGCGCCGAACGAGGCGAGTATTTCGGAAAGAGGAAAGGAATATTCTGTGATTAAATAAGGAGAAGAGGCAATCGATCGGGGAGGTGGAGGATGTCCAAACATACAATTAAGTATTGATAATCCACTTAACAGTTATGATGCGCGCGATAATAAAGTTTGCACTGCTAACTAATTAAATATTAGCCTTAAAAGAAACGACTTAAATTGCTGTAAGAGTCGAAATGTCCCCCTTTTTTTTCCTCCCCTGCCAGCCTGCTAAAAGACGCCTCTCCGCTTATGTGATGGCTCCGTTGTATCGTCGGCGGCCCGGGTCACGTGACTCGGTCGTTGTTGCGCCGTTCCTCGGTGCAACGTTTTACTTGTGTTTGTTGCCATCTTGCAACTTGCGGAACGACGAGTTTGGCGCACCGTGCTGAGATTCACTTACGTCACGGAACTGTGAGATTAGAAGAATTTTTAAAAAGTCACGTGACTAACGGCCACCCTTTTTTCTGTCTTGGTATTCGCCATTTGTCTGCTTGCATTCGTGTTGCTTGGCGTTACATAAATTTCTTCCCATTGCAGTGGTGATTTATGTTACATTTCAATCTTCGTGGTGCGAGATAAAAGTGGCTTGAAACAAGGGAAACAGTTCTAGATAAATCACGTGACTACCAACCCGTCGCCATGATTCAACTTGCTTTAATGATGTATTTTATTGTAATGGAGAATTGAGTCACGTTTCCAATTCTTTCATAACATCTATATGCCACTTTCTATGAGTAAATGTAACATTATGAGAGATTAAACAGATAAAAATCTCGGATGAGTCATACGTAAGTGGGTGTCTTTTTCGTTTAATATGTTTGCTTTTGATTCTGGGTACATTTTAAAAGAAAAAAAAATTGTGCCATTTGCATCGTAAATTCCAAAATGGAGTACGTAACACGTGCTAGACTCACGCGACATGCAACGTATTAAATGTAACAATGTGAGAAGTCGATGGCTTCTAGTCTCGAATTACAACTGAAATTACGTCACATCACGTGATGAAGCCGTCATGCTACGTCGTGTCACACGAGCAGGAGTGATTGACTGTCAACACTCACGTAGCATGTTTCATCGCGTTACGCACTCGTCGAGGGATCGAGCCGACGTAACGTCATGTGACGTTCTTCTCGGCCATGACAGTCGTGCGATGTATCCAGCGTTTGTTTATGACGTAACACATAGCATGTAATTTAAAACGAGTCTGATAGATGGAGCCACGCGGAATGCCCTCGAAGAGGGGGAAAGCTATTAAATTAAATAATGTTAGTGTTTACCTGACTGACGTCGAGACTATAAATGAGAAAATTTCGTGGAAAGCGTCCCCATTTCTGCACCCCTCTACATTAATAACAATCGTTATTGATTTCAACATTACTTTCTAGTAGATTTCTCTTAAATATGACTTCAAACAAGCGATAATAGCAAATTTTTAAATTATCTCCCGACGTTCATTGCGATAATTTTGAATTTAAAAAAAACGGTTTTTCGAAATTCATTCTTTCAACTGGAATTTTTAAAATTTATAAAACTATTAATACAAAATACACTAAAATATTAAATAATTAAACCATTTAAAAGCATATATTTGCTTAAAATACTATTTACAAATAAATATTTCAGCTTTAAAATAAATGATCTCCCATAATTCATTGTTTCACTTTAAACTTTCAAAAAAGCATTCCCATCATTCATTGTATCGGTTTAAATTTTCAAAAAAATATTTCCATCATTCACTGCTTCGATTTGACTTTTTAAAATTTTAAAATCTGCAACCGAAGAATCTAGAAAAATAATTAAAAATTTAAATAATAAGCTAATGGTTAACAAATTATTTAAATTCTTATTTTATTAAAAATTTATTTAAATGAATAAATATTTATTTTTTAAAAATATACGCAATTTTTTAAAATTTAAAACGGTTACGTCATAAAATGTAATTTTAATGTTATTACGTAAATGTTTAAAATAAACAAATTACATTTGTTAACAAGAGTTGAATTAATAATTTAAAAATATTTTTAAAGTTTTCGAAATTGGTTACAATTTAATTTAAAACTTTTACATTTATTATCAATTCGCATGCAGCGATTTAAATTTTCCAACATATCACATGATTGATTTTAAAGTCATAACATCGTCTAAGCTAGGAAAGTAGAAAATTTAAACAGTTATTAATAAGAATTTTAAGAAATATTTAAATATTATAGTAAAACTTTTAATAATTAATGCCATTTCTGTAAATTTTGAGAGTTTGAGGAAGGAGTGAGCATGCGCCAGATTCAAATTTAAAATTCAAACGAAAATATTCGAAACTGTTGCAAATCCCGCAGATAATAATTAAAATTAATAATAATTTAATTGAAATCTTTTTGTTAGAAGAATAAAAAAAAATTCCAATTTTTTAAAATTCGCTAACCCTTAATTAAATATGAACGGAAACATTTTTATAACAACGTTAATCAAACGACGTAATAGAAAATTCAAACCGTTAAATAAATAAAATTAAAGAAGAAATAAATACATTTCAGAAATTAAAAAAAGCAAATAAAAATTATTGGAGTTAATTTAAATATTAAAAAAAATTTTTTTAATAATTTATTATCGTTATTATTAATATTCGCGTAAAAGCGACCTCTCAGTAAGTTAGAATTTTAAATTACCAAACAAATTAAAAATATAAGAAGTAAAAGACAATTTTTAATTTAAATTCTGAATAAATAAAAGCAGGAATAAATAAAATAGATTTATTTGATATATTACTAATTTAAATAACAACATTGTAAACAAACGATTTTTATTTAAATATTCCAATGGATGTTTGGTATCATAGCAACAGACGTTAAGTTTGTTTCGTAGCGACCGGATAGATAGGCGATAGGACGCCATCTATTGCCATTTAACCATACTATTATTCAATAATTCTTTTGTGTTTAACCTAAGGGGAAGGATGATAATTGCATCTGAAGAATGTAACATCTAACTCATTAGAGACGATGCTTAAGTTATTTAAAATATTGTAAGAGTAAATAATATGGTGTAATGTTTCTTCCTCGCAGTTTTGTTTTTTTCTGTAAAAGAAATAAAAAACTCCAAACTTTAAAAAAATTTATATATTTTTCTATTTATTATTATTATTTTTTCTTTTAAAGATGGAAACATTTAACATTTATAAGTAAATACAGCTATTTATATATTTTTTTCCTCCATTTTTCTATGGCAAATACAGTATTTAAAATTTACAAACCCCTGGAAAATGTTTACGCTGCACTAAATAAATTTGATTAAAAATTAATTTTCAATTTTTTCCTTATTTAAAATATAATATCATTCCCCCTTTATAAATTTTCAAAGGTAAATCACTATATGAAAAATTATTATTATTTTTTTTTATTTACTCTAATATACCATTTTTACTCTTTAAGAATTTATATTATATAAATATATATCTGAAGTTAAATTTAATATTAAAAAAATAAATATATATCTTACATTTATTTATTTATGAAGGTGGGGTTTTTTTACTCGTTTAATAAAGAAAATATTCTTTTTTATTAATTTTATTCCACTTTATAATAATTCAAATTTTAATAAATATTATTATAATTTTTATGTGGACGTTGCATATTTTATTCTATTTTTTTATTATTATTATTTTTAATATTTTTTTCTTCTAAGAAATAATTTATTTCTCGGTTCAATTGTTGAAGATTGTCAATGAGTTTTTTCTTTTTTTTTTGGTCCCCTCCAGCTTTGAATAGAAATAGAAAATTGATGAACAGATAAACAAAAATTACATTCCAAAACTTTTTTTCTCGTTTATAATACGTCAATATGTTTTAAATTATGATTATGATAGAATATATCCCGCATTTAATTTATTTATTACACCATGTAAGCTTTTAACTATTCGTTGTATTAAAATGTACTTATTCTCCGTCTCGGAGGTTACCGGTAATGCGATAACGTTTTTGATCGATTACCGATAACGCCGTCGTAATTGAAATTCCGGTGAAACGAGACGAGTAGAAACGGGTTGATTTTTCTCGTCGTTTTTAAGATTTCGAGTGGAGATTTATTAATAAAATCTCATTCGGACGATTTCTTTTTAACGTATTTATAGTTTAAAAATGTCGAAGTCGGAAAAAAATTAAATAAATTTCGAGATAATTTGATGCATTATGAAGTTATCGGCATGACGGTAACGTTATTGAAGACAACCGTTTTTTCGGTCTAACCATTTTTTCGGTGGTAGATTCGACAAAAGCGCCTTTTTATCCGAACGTAACGCAATTAATTTTGCTTTTGCTTTTCCTCTTCATTTTTTTTTCCTCCTCTTCTTTTTCTTTTTTTTTACTTTAATGACGTTCAATTATCGTTTTTGAAAAGTAGATTATTAATAACTTGTTTATAATTAAAGTTTTGGAAAATTTTCATAAACATAAAACGTCGAGTAAAGGAGGAGGTGGAAGGTATTTTCTCCCCCTTTTTTACCTTTTAAAAAAAATAATATATAAATATAATAATAAAAATAATGATGGGAGAACATAAAAAAATTTATAACTTGCACCAACACAATAATGAAATGAGAATGTAAGGATTTTAACAATGATAATATAAAAGGGGGGAAGAAAGAATTTAATGTTATTTCTTTCATGAAGGTCGCTATGAAACTCACTTAAATTGTATTTCCAGGTATGGACGACAACATTTTCGCATTATTTGCCTCACTCATTTTATGACAGACGAAAAAGATAGTGAAAGAGATTGGGAAAACCGTTCTATTTCTTTGCCATAACACGCTGGTTGGTGGTTAGACACTCAATACTGTCTTTAGTTCTCTTTCTGTCGTGCAATAAATGGTTTATAGTGAGGCAATATGATTTCTATCTGCAGATATGGAGTCATTCTTTCGATTACGTACATGTCTAGTTCTCTTGTCTGATACCAGAGGGCGAATTGGAAGTGATTACTTTTCACTATTATTGTTTGTACAGGAAAAAACTAACTCAGTCAAACATTTTTATTTACAAGCAGCGACAACAGATGCAGTTTTAAAGGATTTTTTTTCCTTCTTCTTCTTTTCCTTTAAATATTATTTTAAATTTACAATTTTAACTTTTCTTATCGGTTCTAATTTTATTATACGTAACTAATATATAAAGTAAGATTTTTATAGTGTTTTTAAACTGTTTTTTAGGGAATTTTTGTTGTGTTTTTTAGTAAGATGGTAGAATATGAACATTTGTAAACTAATAACTGGAAACGGAAGGGGAAAATCTGATATTTTTAAATTTTAGTTTGCATTTGTAATTTTGTAATTTTTCTTTTCCTTTTAAGTTTTTTTCTGTTCTAAATGTATTTTTCTCTGAAATCATTTCTGTTTAAATTTTATTATTTTTTTTATTTTTCTCCCTTCTCCTCCTTCTCCTCTTCCTCTCTCTCTTCTCTCTCTCTCTCTTTCTCTCTCTCTCTCTTCTTGTATATATATATATATATATATATATATATATTTTTTAATCTTTTTCTTTCGCTACTGTAAAAATTAGTTACTATTTTTTCCATTTTTTCCTACTCGTACTTAAGGTTATTTTCTTAGACTATCTGAAAATAGAAAGTTGTTCATTTGACCATTATTACCATGCAAAAATTAATGTCTTTCTGGATTAATATTATTAAAAATATTAGTTTTTCCCTCCCCTCTCTCTCTTGCTTTCATCTTTCTCAAACCAGTAGTTTATACGTGGTTTAATAGGTTTTAGTTTTGTTGGTGAAAATGCAATCTGCAGTTAATTACGGCATAATGTCGATGTTTAACGATATTACAACAGCTATAGCGTTGGAAATTTCATTACAAATATTACCTTGTGTGCAACAGACAAAACTGTATGGATAAATGAGAAAATAAGTAATAAAACTTCGCTTATGTTTATTATGGTCGAAGTTTGTGTAGCAGCAATAAGGTACAAAACACACCCACATACATAAACATTACCCCCTCAAAAGGAAAAAAAAAATGTCTTCCATCTTCCACCCCTCCTCTTCGTGGAAGCCAATTAAATATTTGTTTTCTGAAAGGCAATTTGGTGTTTTCTTTGTGTTTAAAAATTGTATTTTTCTATGCCATATTTTTTTTCAAACTACAGAAGAATCTCTTAACAGTTTTGTTCATGGAATGATACATTAGGCGTTCTATCCTGATTTTCATGCTCCATATGAGAGTTCTTAAGGTGCCATAAATACTTGTCATGGTGGAAGTATTTTGAACGCCATTACTCTTTATAAAATATATATATATATCTACCTTCTATACGGGCGCCTGGGATATAATGTGGGATGTTTTCACATCTAGAAGATCTTATTTGCGAGATAGTTTCCAATATATTGGTACAAGTCATAGCAACGATGCATCGTAAATATTTAGAAATGATATAATGCAGTAATAAAATGCCAGAAGACTGTAGTAAAATTTGTTTTAAAGTTAAGACGGGTGTTGTTAACACCCGGCTTAAAAATACAGGCGCTGTAGGAAGGGAAACGGATCGAACTGATGGATACGATAGCGCTTTAAAATTTCAAAAAAGGATTCTTGTGATTCTTTTAAAACACGCCCGCTTCAAAAAGATGTATTTCCACTGTAAAATCGCTTTATGCATTAGTATATATTAGATTAAGTGTACATCAGAGATGTTAACTCACCTCAGTCATGACAACCATTTGTCTTGCTGGACAGATAGTCATTTTCCGATGATAAATAGAAGTTACAAGCGCTACCAGATTGTTATCTATTCCTCTTTAGTCTTCATAATTTAACTTACTCCAAATAATACGACATCCGAGCTCGATTAGAAAGATTATTATCTCTAATGTATATTGTTTCTCAAACAAATCTTCCAGGATTAATGTCCTTATCAATTTTGATTTCTTTCTTTCCATTCCACAGTTTTATCGATTTAATTAATTCCTATCCGCATATGTTTCTAAGATTTACTTCTGCACGTGTTTTAGGAAGATGTAACTCGCTATTGGGTGAAATCGCTCGGTCGCGCGGAGTTTCCTGGGATTTTTACGTGTCTAATCCCTATACATAGTACCCCGCGTGATATTCCCATTGGCAGATTTCGTTGCCTTTTTCCATTAAGCCAGACTAATCTACAAAGCTGTATTGATGTCGCGTAAGATCCGGGTTCGAATCCGTTCTGGTGGTTATGATTTTGTGGTAATTCTGATAAATGTAGGGTCGGGCGTTTAAAAGTTAGATAATCGTCCCCCCAAAACTGTTTCGATTAAGATAATTCTTTTGGAACCCTCGACGGAGGTTTTGCATTAATGATATGATGTTACAATGGATTCATTGATTGTATGCATTGATAATAGTTTTTATGGATTTTTAGAGGTAGAAGCGTTCCCTTATTCCTTAAGCTTCTGTTCGATCCTATTGATGTAGTAAAAAAAAAAAAGCAGCGAGATCGAGGAATAGAGAGGATGGCGAATTCTTGCACGGAGGCCGCCATTTTGAACCTTTCTAATGCATGTTAGACGAAAAATATCATTTATTTATCGGTTGTTTGTACGTTAAACGATATTTTATTGCAAGAATTTCATAAAATTAACGGCACTCTTCTACATTATTCCATACGTAACAATTTACAAATATGTAGTACAAGAACCAAATGAATATGAAATTAGAGAAGCAATTCAGCAACGGAGACCAAGTTCAAACAATTTAATTTATGGGTAACAATATTAATTTTATATAAATAAACATTAAGTGTAAGGAAGATAAATTTGAGACGGAGCCTTGGGGGACATAATGAAAAAGGTCTTTAGAGGATACATTGAGGAATTAGGTCTTAAGGTCATTAAACAGAAAATAAGAGTCTTATGGGAGAGTTATTTAAAGAGATGTTACATATAGAGAAAAAAAAGGGAAACCTAACGGAATTAACTCCAAAAATAAGGCTGTAAGAAGAAGAAAAATGGGATTCAGTCCAAAGAAAGATCGAATCAAACCGAAGGGAACTCAATATGCGTTTGAATGGTGCCAAAACTAGCTTCGTGTCTAAATAAAAAATCGATTCCAATATTTATGAACACATTTGATGGATAAAGGTAAAAAATAACCATAAACGGACTTATTTATCAGTTTATCTCACTATATATTTATGAATTTTACGCGATAAAAGCGTTAAATTAGAACGAAGTGTGACAATTATTAAGGGATTTTAAATTCTCACGACCGTTAAAAAAATTCGATAAATAAAATAATAATTCCTAAATTTATTACGAATTTTTAATTATATTTTAATCCCATTTTTAATATTTTATTTTTATTATTTAAAGTAGCGCGCAAACAATCGTTTATCTATAAGTTAAGTGTACTTAACTGCTGTTTATTTTGTAAAAAAAAAAAAAAAATCATTTTTACATCTATTAATCTATTTTTAAATTCAAAAATTCCATTTCTAGACAGGAGCAGCAGCATTTTATCAATTTTTAAAAAATTAATAACAATGAGATCAACGACCTTCCTCCTGAATTGTTTAAAGAAGAGAGAGAGAGGAAGAGGGAGATGAAAAGTAATTTTATAAGAGGATGGAGTTCATAATTGTAGAAAAGGGTTTTAGTACACGCAAAAGTATGCAGAGGAGATTCGAAACAATTTCATTATTTTTTTATTATTTAAAAAAAAAATTTACAGGATTAACACAACGAGAATAAAGGTAAGCAACAGGAAGAGGTGGGGGGAAAAGGAGAGTATTTTTATTTCCTGTAACATTAAAAATTCCTTTAAATCTTCAGTTATTCCATTTAAAATAGGAAGGAATGAGATGTTTAAATGTTAAAACGTCTGGATGTAAATATATGGTAAGACCATTTTCTCAAAGAAGAGAAAATAACAGTTGGACAAACTCAGGTCCCAAAAGCTGCCAGTATGACAAATGTCCTCGGAATATTTCATTTTATTTGGCAGTGAAGGAGCTTATATTCAACTGAAAACCAAATTAGAGACTGGATGCATGAAAAGAGAACTGTTTATCTTCTAAGATTTCAAATCCAGATGAAAGAAGTGCCTCTGATGGAGTAAGAGTTTGAAAACATCGCATAAAGCTATCTTTGAATCCAAATAGAAACGTGAGAAATTTTATTATTCATTGTATGTAAATATCTTAGGATATAGCGCTTTAATTTTCGCTTGGGTTCAACTCCTCTGGGTCATACATCACAATTTTTAGCATTATCCTCCTCCCCCTTCTCCACTCGTTCTCTATGACTGAAGAAATTTTTAATATTTGATATAAAAAAAAGGAGGAAAAATATAAAAAAAAATAAAACATAAGTATCAAGAAAACATATCATTCATACTTTTTGTCATATTTTTGATTTGATTCGCCTGTCTTATATACAAAAAATAGTCATTTATTAGCAGCTGCTTTGTTGTTTCTATGTATACAGTACACTATGTATTCCTCTAACGGTCTGTGTAATTTGAAATTTGAAATTTACATAAAGCCGTTAGAAATTGAAAACGGAAAAAGAACGTTAACGGTTTCAATTTAAAAAATAACAATATTTAAGATTAAATTAAATTAATTTGAAACCGGCTTTAAGCTGTAACACACAACGAGGCCCTTGACATCTACCAACAAGCTGGGCCTCATATTTTTTTACACGTGTAAAAATATGAGGCTCAGCTTCAGCTTGTGGAGCTTATCTACAAAGTCGACCCTGCCAAAATGCAGAACAGTCGAGAGGGCCCTTCTTTTTGGACAAATGAAATTCGTAGAATGCAGTCTTATATATATTTTATTTTCTGTTAATAGAAATAGTATTAATTTTGTAGAGGGTAGAAACCCACTGAGGGCCCCTGTTTTCTTCGGAAAAATACCCTTATTTACAAAATACCTCGATAGCCCTGCCGAGAGGAGCACAGTGAAATTTTGAATATGAATCGTCCTTTCACGCGTGAATTTTCCTCCCTCTTCTCTTGCAAAATTTTTTTTCTCTAATTATATTTTTACTTTTTATATGGTATAATGTAATTAAGAATAGATTTTTAATTATATTTTATTTTACAAAATGCGATTTACTCTTTCGATTTACTCCTCAAATCAATTTTTTTTCGGTGCATATTTTCTTTGGTTTAAAAAAAACGCATTAAAAATTGATTTACTCAGGAATATATCAAGGAAGTTAAACATCCCTTATGTCGTACTTTGAAGAATGTCAACAACATTTGATTCTTTATCCTTTTATACGTGTAATTGATAACTAGCGCTTCATACACAAGGGACGTCTAAGAATGATGGACGAAGTCCAAGTTTAGATCATTGTAAAATATTGCCTTTTTTTATCGTGGTTATGCTACGTTTTTATAGAAATTAAACCAATTTTTTCTGAATAAAAATTAAAATAACACTGCAAAGATGCAGAATTCAAGCATTTTTATTTAAAAATCGAATATTTTCTGAATTTGCAAAGCGCTTACGACCACGAACTTAATGCGATTTGTCACGTATGCCCCTAAAGAATAATACTTGATATCTCTAATTAATATCAAAATAAAATATATCTAAGACTAAATATATATATATTTTTGAGAATAATTCTTTTATTAAATTCTATAACAATGCCTAAAACGTGAAATATTCGAGGCACTTTTTTTAATTGTAATTAAAACTATTCTTTGATTGCCTCGATTGTTTGGAAATTGTGAGGCTTTCAAAGTCATTATAATGATTTTATTATAATGGCTCATAACATTTTAGTTACACAATTGTGAAAAATATGTAAATTTAAAGATTTTAAATTGCGGAATCAAAAATTAGAAGAGAAAACTGCTTCATTTTGGAAGATTTGAAGATTAGTTTGTTGCAAATGAACCAAAAAAAAAAACCCAATAGAATTTTGATACGATATTTATTTAATTTAACAAAAGTAGGTATATGAAGATAATGCTAAATAATGGAAGATGGCACATCCATTCACGAAGACTCACCAGTGGGTAAGCGTATAAGACCACCGAACAATAGTCGTGGATTCGCGCCTGACCAGCGGGCTGGGCACGTGTTTTCCGAGTTTCCACGCATATAACGCCCCAAATAGAGGGCCACTCTCCCCGCAGACGGTCCTCCAGGATGGCACCCCTGTTGTCAGATTTCCCAAGTGTTGCGTTTGCCTTCTTCCATCAATCCATCGGTAAGATAATTGAAAACCATCCTTCTTGTTCACGTTTCCAACGCGTACTAACGTAAGAAAACTTTATATTTTTAAATTTATTTCCTCCCAAACACGTATTCTCTTTCATTTAAATAGAGAAATTTCATGCGAAATTCTTTCGTGACGGTTCTTCAACCATCGGGAATCGACAATGGATTTTATAAGAAAAATGAAATGTTTCCGTTTCTTTTGCATGCGAACTGCAGTTTAATTTTCACATTTTCTGATGAAATTATATAAATATATATATATAAAAAGACAGAAAATACGATTCTCACGCGGTACCTCTCGAGGTATTTCATTAACCTAGATGATTCACGACTATGAAACGATTATACAACATAAATAACTGTACTAGGAACGTCGTTAACATATTCTTAAACAAGTTTAGCACTTATACATAATGGAGAAATGCTTATACATTAAAAAAAAAACGATCATTAAGTAGTGTGTTTGCACCCTTTTATTTTATACGTTTTAAATATTCATACAACACTGACATTATCATGCACAAAATATCATTACATCTACAGTTTTACATAAGCGTGGGACAATAACTTTTTTCTTGTGTTTTCTTTGTTTTTTTCTTTAAATTTCTTCCAAAAAAAAACTGTATTTTTTCATACTTTTCGGTTATATTTTTACTGTCTTTCTTTATTTTCCCTTCACACATTTTGGTAAAAATGAAAAACAGAAAAGGAAAGGAAAAAGAAAAACAAACATTACTTTCTTTTATGGTAACAAGAGAAAAAGAAGACTTTTATGTCTCCTTTTTTTCACGTGTTTTTTCGTGTGTTTTCTTTATTAAATAGAATAATAATAGTAATAATAAAAAAGAAAACATTTTGATTAATTGAAAAATTCACAAAAAATGCAACCGTTCTACAACTCGTATATACAAAGTTTGTATTTTTTTTTCCATTAAAAATTGTATTTTTTTTAGTGATTTTTTTTGTTCCATAAAGTGGACATGATTTATAAAAGTTTTCTTTTTTTCATATTATTATTCTTATTATTGTTTTTTTTTAAATATGTTCTCACGATTCCTACACAAATAAACAAATTTTTCTTTTTATATATTTTTAAATCGTTTCTCGATTAAAAATGCAAATTTTTTCCGCTCGACATTTTGATATGGCAACTATAAAGGTAGAAAAAAATTATGGAAGAGGATTCAAACAATTTTCAAAATTACAGCAGGAGAAATTTCGTTATTAATTAATTAATTATTATTATTTTTTTTTTCGTTTAACAACTTCACATTCATTATATATATATATATATTATTTATTTATATTTATGTATATTTATGTACCGTGTTTTGTGTTTTTCTTTACCGTTTTTTTTCTGGTTTACATTGTATTTTTTGGATATTTTTTTTTGTATTTTCTTATGATACTGACTATAAAACTAAGCACATGACAGATCCAAAAATGTACACAAGTGGTGTAAAACATCACAAAACCCTTTATAAAGGGTCTTATTATTATTATTATGTTTTTTTTATATAATCTTCTCTACGAGTTCGAACATAGAACTACATTTTGAATTGTCCATAACTTAAAAAAATCCCATAGAAGGTGAAATTAACAGTCTTCGTTTTCTGACTGAGCGATTGTCATATAAAGAAGACTTACAATAGACCATTTTTTAATTAATTATTATTATTTATATATATATATATATATGTATATATATATATTTATTTATATATATATATAATTTCTTCTTCTTTTTTTGAAATTTTTAGGAAGGAAGCTTTTATAGACAGCGATAAAACTGTCTTCAATGGGACACGGTACATAGTCGAGTTTGTATCAATATTATCATTATTATTTTCTGAAGCTTTGCTTCAACATCATCATCATCATCATCATTCACATCATCAATATTACTATTACGATCAATACTATTAATTGGATTCTTATTTGTTTTGTTTAATCATCATGGTGGTCATCAAAAGGTCATTCAGAGTTTATAGCTTCATATCCGTGTTGTATGGTGTTTTATTAAATTTTTAATATGGTTTACTTATTTTTTATTATATTTTTTAATACTGGAATCGAAAATCCTCCTGACAACATCCACACGATTGATTCTTTTCTACGAAGGAATCCTCTACTTGACCGATGCATACGTGTTTTGGGGAGGGCGGGGTTCTAACCACGAGTTAAATGCGTCCCTGCTGAAGAATAAAAATAAAATTTTAATATAATTAATGTGTTTCTGATGATAATTGTGTTTTTGTTTTCATTTAGAAGAAAAAACGTCATTTCTTTTTTTTTTCTTAATGAGTTTTTAATTATTTTTGTTATAAGAACTGGCATCAACAGGTGCAAAGGTAGATACAAGAAATGATAACGCTAGTGTAGTACAAAAATATATAATTTTACAACATTATCTTGATAAATATTATCGTTCGAGATTGTAAAATTCGTAATTTTAAATCAGAAAACAAATATAAATTATTCAAGAGGAGAGCAAGAAGCTGAAGCATCGCTTTCATCTTATTAATGCCAACATACTCGACGCATTTTGGTAATTAATAGCATTGTTTAACAGTATAAAGAGCAAATTTAACTAATAAAAAAAATCCTGGAATATTTAATGTTTTCACCGTAATTTAAATGTATAATTATAATTTAATTTCATGAATCAAGATTCATACAACTTTAGCTCGTGTGCTTCACGATTCCAATTACGCAACTTGGGGCTAAGTGTTTATGGTTCTATAGCCATGAAATCTATCATAGATTGCATAAATATTCATAAAAGTTGCATGAATGTGTCGTTGAAAGAAGCACTCAATTTCAATCTATTGCATGAAGATTTCTTCGCGCAATGAAATTGAAGGATTCTTTCAACAACGCATTCATTGCCATGAAATCTTAAGACATAAATTCCAATACTTTATACAGTAATTCCTCCAAATATTCCCGAAAATTTTTTCATATTTTATTTCAAATATTCCTCCAAATTCGTCCGAATATTCCCTCCATATTCCTCCAAATATTCCTTCAAACTAGCCCCAATATTCCCTCTATATTCCTCCAAATATTTCCTCCATATTCCTCCAAATTAGTCCCAATATTTCCTCCATATTCCTCCAAATTAGTCCAAATATTTCCTCCATATTCCTCTAAATATTGCCCCATGATTCTCCAAAATAACTCCCCCATTATTCCTCTAAATTCGTCCAAATATTCCCCCATATTCCTCCATATTCCTCCAAACTAGTCCCCAATATTCCCTCTATATTCCTCCAAATATTTCCTCCATATTCCTCCAAATTAGTCCAAATATTTCCTCCATATTCCTCTAAATATTGCCCCATGATTCTCCAAAATAACTCCCCCATTATTCCTCTAAATTCGTCCAAATATTCCCCCATATTCCTTCCATATTCCTCCAAATTAATCCCAATATTCCCTCCATATTCCTGCAAATATTTCCTCCGTACACATCCAAATATTCCTCCAAATTAGTCTCATGTTTCTCCAAATAACACCCCCCCATATTCCTCTAAATTCGTCCAAGTATTTCCCCATATTCCTCCAAATTCCTTCAAATATTCTCCCACATTTTCTTCTAATTTTCTTCAAACATTCCTTCATATTCCTTCAGATATTCCTCGAAATATTTAAAGATTTTTCTAAGTTGAATCCTTTTTTTAATTTTTCTGAGGGGAAAAAAACACGAATCTCCACATTCGATAAAAATAATTATTAAAAATATATATTATATCCCTAGCAAAAAATAAATATTTTAAATCTAGGGGAAAAATATATATATATATTTATTCCAGTTACAGAAAAGATAATTATGAAAAATTGTTTTAGAATATAATAGTTTAATCATAGACAAAAACTAAAATATTCATAAAAATTTGATTTCGAAGAAATTTTTTTCCGAGGATAAATTTTTCTCGAGGGGGATTAAGATTGAATTCAGCGTGTCGTAACATAATTGGAAAGCTTTTATAGCAACAAAAGTGGAACAGATTCATCCTACATAAAAAAAAAATTCTCGATTATATAAATATATAAATAAGATACTTCATTATAAATAAAACAATGTCAGTTAGGAATATCGTTTCAATTAAGTATCAGAATAATATTTTCGGATTTTTATTACGTTAAAAAAAATATAAAGAATAGCGAGAAATAACTCCTAAAATAAAAAAAGCAAACACTATAAATACGTGTAGTAATTTTATAGGCTGATATAAGTAAAATATTTCTATAAAATTGAATAAAATGTAAGCTGAAAGAAGAAGATAAGACGTCCTCTGCGTTATTCATAAGATATAACTCTAAAAAGCTTTGCAACAATGAAAGAAAATCTGTCTATTTCTACTTTAAAAACCGTTAATTATAGTACGTTCAAATAAATTTCAGTTAAAATCCGTTACATTTGAAATTATTCTATTTACGTGTACTTATATTCCGTATATAGCGGCGTTCTTAGCCTTTTCAGCTGCCTAAACCCTGTAGGATTTTCAAATACACCCATTAAAAATTCGTTAAGGTTTTTTACTTAGATCTGTATTTCTATACGTGTATTTTAGCCTGAATTCGACACGACGTAAGCGATTAAAAGGCGCGCTTGTGGATAAAACCACTAAACACATTGGTGGCAGTTTCGCGCCTGACCAGCAGGGAATTTTCCGGATTTTCTTCGCGTGTCTAACACCTATATAAGGCCAATTTCTCATAGAAAGTACTCTTAAGTTTATTGTTCTTCGTAACACGTGTCATCATCGACGATGCCAGGAAACTAGAAAACCGACGATCGTCGACCGGAATCGACCAAGTGACATCTGACATCAGTCGAAACGTTTTTCTTTTTACATTTCAGGACTTGGTCACTTCACTTATTCCATAAAACCAAGCCAATTGTGAAAGGCCTTCCAGAAACACTTCCAAATCTATATAGGAGTTAGACACAAGAGTTTTATCTCTTCTAGGAGGTGTAAGACCTTGTTAATGCTCTTTTTCTAGAGGTGCAAGGCTATTCTTGGGTTATAAGACCTTACACTCTTTGAAGAGGTTATCTTTGCACTTTGAGGGTGTTGCACCCTACACGAGAGTCCCTCATATATAATATGTTAATTAAGTTTTTTCGATAGAGGTATAATAACAACGTTATTGAATGGAACAAACATTTCTTTTTTCTTACAAAACGCTCGATACGGAAAGCATTACAACCACTCGATGATGAATAATGTGGTTCTCGCTCATTATCGGAAGTTTAAACTTATAACATCACTGAAAACGTTGAAGAGGTTTAATAAGAGTCTTTATACAGATAAACTTTAGAAGAGACACTAGTAAAGAATAAATAATTGAAAAACCCTTCAGTAGAGCCAACAGGGGGAATCACAAATACAAGAGATATTTAGAAAAAAAAAAAGAAAATTGTAGAAGAAAATGTATGATCGTTTACGGAGATATGAGGTAAATCTATCTTAAAACCTGAGGATGCCATTTCTTTGTAAGTAAATACACGTAAAAAATTTACCTGCAATGAGTAATGACGCAATCGTTATTGGGGTAATCTTGCTCCCATTGCGTCGTTTCAATATTATTACGAAGACAGTTTCGAGAAACCTCCGATCCCGGCATACTGTTCTGCGTTGCCATCTATAAAGAAACACACAGAAAAAAAAATTAATAAAATGAAAATAAAAGTGGTTAAACTGGCGATCTGGAAAGGCTGAGAAAAACTGGGGTTCTCACCGTGGACATGACAGTGTACGAACTGCTGGAATTCATAGACTGACTGACCCCTTGAGGCTGGATGATTTGTTGCTGTTGTAGCATCTGGTTCGATTGCGGATGTAGCATCTGACCCATGGAATGATGAGACATTGGATGGTTATTGTTGACGGGCTGTGGGACAGTGAAGTACATGTTGCTGATCTGAAGGAGGGATTGGATCAGTCAAGTAAAAAAATACAGAAATTTGTTTGAACTTCGACAAACTCGTTCCGTTTCCCTTTTTTTAAAACATGCAGCTAATTAACAACAATAATATAATATGTATTTGTGTATATATATACATATTTTTAATGTTTTAAGCGGTTCAAACAAATTTCTGTATCCGAATGAGTTGGAAAATGTGTTACTTACGGAGCGCCACATTTGGCCTGGCACTACAGGATGCTGCTGCTGCTGTTGCAGTTGAGATGCCAAAGGGGAATTCCCTTCCATCAGGGATGTTAGTAACGGGGATTTCTTCTGAAGGGGTGACAACATCGACACGTGACCGGGCGATGAATTAACGGGGGATGTGGCTGATGAAGATGTAGGACTGACGGAATTTCCGTACATGACGTCAGACTGATCGGCAGCTGCCTGCTTAAAAAGATGATTTAATTAGAACAAATTACGTTATCTAAGTCCCTCATCCTAGCAAATTTTCAAACTTACCTTCGAGACTAAACTAGCTCTGTAAGCAGCTAAGGCTTTCAAATATTCCTTCTTGGCTGCTTCGGTTTTCTTTTTATACAACTGAACATGTAAAATAAAGGATTTTAATTTCGACATCTTCAGCTTGCCTCACAGTTTACAACTGTTGTGTAGAGTACTTTAGGAAAAGATCAATAGCCTTTGCGTGCTTGCAGTGATTCATGTTCGTTGCTCCGTTTATTATTGCTGAAGGAATTGAATAAAGCCCCCCTACAAATTTATGAGAGTTTCTACAACCGAATACTTATTGATTGATGCAGTTAAATGTATTTATTAATTGAATTTAGACCCGTTTTAATGATTGAATTTATCTCACGTACAAAATATGCTTCATTTTCAGAGCACGATACTACATCAATTTTATCACTGGTTATAAATTATTTTCTGTATCTGATTAGCCTCGATTCATTTATTTATAAGTTTATTTTATCTCGACCAGTTTCACTTTCGTTTTGGGCATGGTAAAATTTATAGCCTTTTTTGAAGGCGTTTCATCTTGTTCTACGCAATTTTTCACTATTAATTATATATTGTATCTTCTGTTTACATTATCTTAATTTGTATTGATTCTGCTAGTTCACTTGCCGGTCTATTCTACTAGTTTATCTTCTAAGAACTTCGTTTCTACGCCTAATAAAGCTTATAAATTGTTACTTCAACAATTAATTTACCTGTATAAAATCGATCTAACTAAGATTTTGCCTCTTCATACCACTACACATTACTTTAATTCTCAGTTGCGCCGTACCTACCTACCTCTACTGTGCTGGGCTGTATTGTACTAACCTATCTTCATACAGTAACTACTGTATTTCAAATTTAAATATTTAAATCCCTAAACTCATATCAAATTGGATACTAAAGCCTTACTTCTATAAGAAAGTAAACATTATAAATGTACAAGTAGTGTTTTTTCCCTTGCAACTGCAATGCTCATAACCATGAGTCAGTGTGTGTCATCCTAGATTTAATGAACACATCCACTTTTATGCATTGAAACGATGAGAAACTTGCATATTATAACAAAGTTAATTTATGTAACAAAAGCTTTTTCGATACTTAATTTCACACTACTTTCATTAACGTCGCGGAAAATCCCGAAACACTCGGAGATTGAGCAAATCTGCATTGTAAAGATCGGTAGGAATCGATGCCACTTTGAATATTAATGCAAAATTTTGACAAGAATAGGCAACACTGACAGCTATTCAAGCGTTGTATCCCTCTTTAGCGGATACTAACAGGCATATTACGTGAGTATACCATAAAATATACTGTAATGTCTTTCAATGTTAATGGCATCACCCCATGAGGTGAACGGGTAAAGGCGCCATTTATTTTGATTATGTCCAATTAAACCCGGCAACGGATGGTGAATGACTACAATTTATGGACTCATGGGCATTATTTCTATCACAGATGAAGAATTTTAATTGCCTCGGACTTGGCTTTCTCGGCAATAGCAATTTACACTTGTGTGTGAAAATCTTACTGATAACAACAAACGTTATTACTTGGCACGGCGACGAAAGATGCTTACGGACAGTTTAAACCCATTAGATAGTTTAATGAGTTATTGAGAAATTTTTCTCTGAGTCCCGAGCATTTGTGGCCATTTTAAACATTCATACACTCTTCAAATAAATGTTTTATGATCAGAATAAGCTTACTCCGGCTATCTGGCTTTAGTCGGAACAATTAATTTACTGTTTGGATAAAAATCTCTTGCTTAATTACCAAGCTAAACCTCCCCCCGATTTCAAAGAATAAATTTAATTTGGAAGCAATCTGGCAACATTGTTTACGTTGGGTGATTTATTTTTCACATTTTATGTTTCCTACATTTAAATTAAGCTTTAACGATTTATAAATATCATTTGATGTTTTTTAAGTGATAAATTATTCTTTGATCTAATTCTAACGGTTATTTTTAATTTTAAATAGGATAAGACGCCGCGATTTTCATTAATTCCTCAAACGTTGCCAGATCCAATCATATTGTAATTAGTTTCCATTCAGAACGCTTATAAATATTCTTTAAACTTTTAAATAATAAATTTTTAGCTTTAAAAAATTTATTAATGCATTTTAACGTATAAAACGATTTTTCCATTAATTATAATAATAATAAAATAGCATTAAAACTATGACATTACAATTGAAAAATGATGTTTTCGTAGTTAAAATTTTACGAGAGCTCTTTGCATTTATCTAAAGAATTATAAATATTACTTATCATAATTAAAGTAATAATAATAATAATAATATAAATTTATATGATCAAAATAAATAATTATTTAAATAACGACCGGTAATGACGTCAAATGAAAGATCGTCTGGCTTTTTAAAATTCAAACAATTTAAAATTCTGCAATAAATTTATAAATAGCCCATCTTATTTAACTTATATAAATTTATTACTTACGCAAAGAGAGAGAGAGAGAGAGAGAGAGGAATAAAAATATTAAATAATAATAATAATAATAAATTTTAAATGATGACGTCAACAATTACGTTTTTTGAAATTTTAAATTGAATTTGAAACTTTTTACACCTTTTAAACATTGTTTACTTTACAGGAGAAAGAAAAATAGCATCGTATATACATTTTTTTTCTTTCTTTTTTTATATATAATAATAATAAAAAAAGGAGAACAGCTTTTATTAAAAATATCTAAAAAAAAAAAATTTCAATCTCGAAGGAATAACGGAAACGTGACGTCAAACGAGAAGCTGGGAGCCATTATTTCCAGGAGAGTAATTTTTCTTTAAATTTATCTTTCAATTAATTCCTAGAAATCGCTTCTAAATGACACCATTTCTTTCTTAAGACTCAAATTAAGAAAGAAATAATGCTATTATCAGCCTTAAAAGTACATAATTGAATTATGTCTTCGATAATCGTACTTAATAGCGATTTTTTTTTCTTTTTCCTTTTTATTTTTATTTTAAAAACTTTCCAATCAGTCCTGCTTTATTTTCATTAGTTATTTAAATCGAATTAATTATAATTAATCTTATAAATGTAATTGTAGTTAAAATTGAGTAAAAAAACAATCTCCTTCGTCTGTCTGCAGCCGGCGCCATCTTGTTTCTTGATTAAGCTTCGTGAATAATAACTGCTTTTATTCTATTTTCAGCTTATTTATTGGGTAAAATTCGTTATAATTTAATAAAGTAAAGGTTTCTTGAATATATTTTATGCCTTAAAAGTTGTTATTTTATAATAAGAGCCAGAAAGAGTGAACACTATATACGGGCGCCATCTTGTTTTTGGTCAGGCCTCGCGAATAATAACTGCTTTTATGCTACTTTCAGTTTACTTATTGGGTAAAATTTGTTATAATTTAATAAATTAAAGGTTTGTTGAATATATTTTATGCCTTAAAAGTTGTTATTTTATAATAACAGGCTCAGGAAGAGAGCTGAACTCTATATAAAAAATTGCACTCTATATAACGAACTGATGTGGGGGGGAAGCGACTTAAAATAATGATTCTGGTGTATACACGAGGTTTACTACGCTATATGAATGTAAGTATCAAATTTTGAACGATTTAAGTATATACAAGGAGTAGCGTTATTTCGAATAATAAATTTTTAAGTCATACTAATAACGGATTATTGATACGTTTAAAAAAGATATACAATGCCACGAAAGTATTAAGTTTGTTTTATAATAAAACAATCAGAAAGAGAACTGTACTCGATATAACGACACGATAATCACTCAAAATAACGCTTATACTGTAAATAGATTATTAAGTAACGTATGTAAAGCTCATTAGGTTTAAACATATAACTCAAGTCAGCTTAATTTACTAATTCACCTCGATATAACGATCTCAACGTTACATCGAATTGTAGAGTAAGTAAATGTTTATATCATTCATTTAATTCAATCGTGTAATATGCAGCGAAAATCAATAAAAATAGAATGTATTATTGGAACAGAAAGCCCTCGATATAGCGACACAATACTATAACTTAAAACAATGCTTATGTAGTTAAAGTTTAAGTAGCATTTGAAGTTAATTACATTTAAAACGGATGATAGAAATCAAATTTAACTAATGTACCTCGATATAACGAGCCTAGCGTTACTTCGAGTGATTAAACTGTGCAGTAAAATGAATATATTGTCTGTAGTATTAAATTAATAGAATTCAATTAAAGAAAGCAAGTCGTTATATCGAAAAAGTAACCTCGATATAACGTTGCGGCACTGCTATATAACTCGATATAACGCTTAAGCTTTTAAGTAGATTCTTAATTAATCATATTACGCTTAAATAAATGTTAAAAATCGAATTTTGTACCTAATTAAATTAAGGTGTCGTGATGTAATGGCGTTATTTCGAATAATAAACCCAGTTTAACTTAAGCGAATGTTTACGTTATTCATAATGAGTTAAGTGCGTTATGAATTAATAGAATTAAACTGAATTTTAAGAGAATTTTAAGTCATTAAGTTTATTAATAAGCGTTTTTTTCGCGATGTTATCACCTCTTTAAAGCGTAACAGCTTAGAGATGAGGCAATTTTATGAGGAAATATCAACTTAAATTAGCTTTTATTCGGGAGAATCATTTTTGAAATTTTAAATAACGTTTATAAAATATTTACACGTCGTGTGCATTAAAGTAATTGGGTCAACTTTAAAATTGAATATTAGCGTTATTTCGAGTTAAATGATGATTGCATTATAATGAAGCATTAATGCCCTACAAACGAGCACAATTAAACTCTTATATAAGATATTTTAAAGTCATTATTTAACAATGCAAACAATTGCGACAATGACTCGCTTTAAGATGCGTTATAACGAAGCATTAATGATACAGAATACGCTGTAAACGAGCACAAATAAACTCTTATATAAGTATATTTTTAAGACATTATTTAACATTTGCGGCAACGACCCGCTTATATCGACACAGTACAGAATAAGGTGCGTTATAACGAAGCATTAACGAGCTATAAATAAACGAAAAAGATTAAATTCTCGTATATAATATTTTTGAGATGTTATATTGTGTTATTGGCGCAACAATGTCCGCTTATAACGACGTAACGTGGCTCTGAACAAGATTTAAGTGTTATAAAACTTTATACACGGGTATTATTTATGGTTATACACTTAACAGAGGTTAGCGTGTTCTGTAAGAATACGACGATAAGTAATGACGTTGATGTTACTAGTGATGCTAAGTGCGTTACAGACAGACGAAATTAAGCTCTTGCGTGGGAAATTTTAAAACACTGTTATAACACTAATGCGTTTGGAATAGCATTTATGTCTTAAATAATTAAGGAATAAGGAAATGAAGGTTTAAAAAATGTTTATATAATTGTTTTTATTCGAATTTTATCTGTTTTAAAATATATAAATGCGCCTGTTTTAGGACACTTATCCTGAAAAAGCACCCTCTTTAAAGTGTATAAAGGCATGGTATATATACCTTGCAAATGCAATTGTTTCAAGTATATAAGTGTTTCCGTTTCTAGTGTTATAAATGTATCTGTACCAATTGTTTCAAGATGTATAACTGCATCTGTTTCAAGTCAACAGTTGCTTCTGTTTAAAGATGTTGGCTGTTCCTTTTGTTTTCTATTGTTGTTTCAATTATTACATAATTATTTGTAACTGTTTAACGATGATAATTACTTATTGATATTAACAAAAATCAAACATCCTAAAGGATATTTTGCTTATAAAATGTGCTCAACAACCGCCCTAACGAGATTTTACACCTAAATAACTAACACCTCTGATCTTATTTTAATTAATTACTACCCTTTGTTTGAGGCAGTGATTAGTGAAAATTAATAAAATTTAAAGTTAATTTGGCTGTAAATTAACACAATAATGCCACAGCGTTTAAAAAAAGTAAACACCCCCTTTTGGCGTGTTTTACGTAAGCATAAACACTAAAAATATGACGTCGATCGATGACGAGATCAATTAATTTAAACACAATTAAATCAAGCATTATTTTCGACCACCAAAACACGGCCTACAAGTCACTAAAATGGCAACACCGTTGGAATATTTCGTCACAAAGGGGGGTGGGGCGGAAGCGTTTGATGTAATTAATAGTATTTTAATTAGTTTAAAACACATCCCACGTAAACAATATTTATCAAATATGTTCGAAATCAACGAGAAAAATCGATTGATGCATGCTACAATTCGATTAATAATACGCCAGGCCAACTTAGTGCCATACTTCAAATAATGTAACATAAACGATATTTATGCTATTAGTAACCATTTTAATTAGTTTAAGAATCCAGCATACGTTCTAAATTACGCTTGTGTACTGTGATAAATTACTAAAATTGGCTTGAATGCCCAAATTAATAACATTAAACGTCGGTAAATGCACGACGGAGCGCACTAAAAGCGCCATTTTTTATAGGAGAATGGCAAGGGCAAAGCGTATTTTCGCATAAATTCCATAGTTTTTTAAGCATTACTTAATTACAATTAAAGGGCGAGCCATTTAAAATTAGTAAAAGCTCCATCTCTTAATGGTAAAATGGTAGAGTGGAAGTTATTTTCAATAGATTTAAGCCCTTAATTACAATTAACCTCATTAATCAATCGCTCTGAGCCTGTAATACTCGCTTTATTTTCATCTTATAGAGTTATAACCCTTAATGGTAATACCATATATATATTAAGAATAATTATATAAGGCCTCATATATTATCCACAACAAACACTTCATATATAATTCATAATACGGGAGATAACAGTTGATTAAAGCGAATCACCAACGAGAAAGATAATTTGGAATTAATAGTAAAGTTTCCCGGAATTATCTTTGATATAGGGCATTATTTATTTAAATGCTTCCCATTGCAGGGGAGTAAGAATGCCATTGTTATAATGGATAATCTATACATCTTCATAAATAATTTATCGTGATATTGTATATAATTTCAGGGGGGGTGTACGGATCGATAATAGAAGAAGATGGACCCACGAAGAGAGAGAGGATGTAGGCACACAGAAAGGGAGAGAAAAACAGGAGGAGTATCAATCTTATCATCCAGGAAATTGGCTCTAATGAAACAAGATAAGAGACATTACCCGAAATACTGAAATATCATGAAACAAGATAAATTCCATAACATCAAGGAACATCATAAATTTAACGTTGACGTATAAGTTGAGTGATTTTGACAACTCACGTTTTTATGATCAGCGTCTAAACTGTCCCACATGGACGCGACAATTTTGGACACTTCACCAAAACTGGCATTTGGATTCTGTCCTTTGATAGCTGCTTGGGTGTCCCGGAAGAAAAGTGCATAGGCAGACACTGGCCTGTTACAAAGAAAAAAGAGAAACATAATGGTAAGAGGGGGTTGGTAGAAAAAAAAATAATACGAAATTTAAGTTATTTATCAATTTATATTGAAAAGACAATTACATTTTTAAAGAAATATCACAAAAAAATGAGGTAATTTTATAAAGAATTTCTGGCATTTTTCCAGAGTCATATCTCTCTTTTTTTTATGATTATTATTGTTATTATTTTCTTCCTCCACTCTCTTCCTCTATAGTTGAATACAACTGGAGTAAGCTAGTGGAGGGATTGTTCGAAAAGTTTGGAAACGATTTTAAAATTACCTCTTCGCCGATTAATAATAAAGATTTAATAATAATAAACAATTATGATCTATGAAATTAGGGGTAAATTTAATTCTTTAACAATGATCTTATTCTTAAAAGTTGTTCTTGGTAGAAGAAGTGTTTTCCTCTGGAATGACTTCTGGATTAGTTAGTGTTTGAATTTTCTGAAGATTACACTAGAAATGGCCCAACTTGTGTGGTATTTTAGAGCCCTCGATTGCCACATTTTGCTGGATGAAGGTTCTTGGGCTTCGAGCAATTAAAATCCTGCGAGCAAGAATTAGATTCCTGTAGAATTTTTCAGGAATCTTTAAGCAAGAGTTCAGGATTCAAAGATTCTTGGAAGTCGAATTCTGCTTGAAGATTCCTGGAATCTTCCAGTAGGATTCTACTTCTTGCTTTCTCCTCCTAACTCTGCTTTCAGGATGCAGAAAGGGAGGAGGAAGGACGACAGTATAAAGGTCGAGTAGAGCTATAAAAGTAAGTGTAAAGATGAATAGAGTAAGTGCACGGCTCAATAGGTAGGTGCAAAGATAAATAGAGTGTGCAGGGCTCAATAGGGTAACTGTAAGGCTCAATAGGTAGGTGTAAAGATGAATAAATAGAGTGTGCAAGGCTCAATAGGGTAACTGTAAGGCTCAACAGGTAGGTGTAAAGATGAATAGAGTAACTGTAAGGCTCAATAGGTAGGTGTAAAGACGAATAGAGTAAGTGCAAAGCTCAATAGGGCAACTGTAAGTCTCAATAGATAGGTGTAAGGCTAAGTAAGGTAAGCATAAGAGTGAATAGAGTAAGATGTAAGAGTGAATAGTAAGTGTAAGGGCGAATACGGTGATTATAGCTGTAGCTTTAGAACACTCTAAACAACAGAACATTGGTAACGACGTTGTTGCTAAGCAAAGACTACATTCAAAACTTCTTAAGAACATCGAAAAGTTGTTGCATCTAGTAACAAATTAATAGGCAAGGATGCAGGAAACGTTCATTTATAATTCTCCATCGAATACCCTAAAAATCGAGAAAAAGTTCGAGCTTATAAATAAAATCGTAGAAACCCTAAAAGTACGGAGAAGGGAAAGAGTCTCATGTGCAATGTAAATTGTAAAGTATTGGCATAAGATAGCAAAGAAAATTTAATCCAAAGAAAAATCAAATTACTTTTCTACAACGTTTTGAAACATAATACATTTGTTATTAATATCGATTTTACTCCGTTGTTACTCTTTGGTTTTACATCTTTCTTTATATATATAATATCTTCTTCTGTAAATTGTTTACCATAAAAAAAGAGAGAGGAAGAAGAGCAAGAGAGAAACTATAAAAGACAATTCCAACTATATAGCCTCATAAATGAATAAATTTGAAATTCTATCTGTTAGAGTGGGTTCAACTCTAATAGAAATTTTGATAATGGGATCTAAGAGATACTTCCCCCCCTTCAAATGCTGATTTAATAAACAAGTGCCACATATTTTTACGTTCCCATCTATATCACTGGACATAAAAAGGGCATGAAAAGTTAAAGGCATCATTCTTTTTTTTTTTCTTGTTATTTTTTTGGTTCTTGTGAAATGAAGAAGTTGAATAAAACTGAATTTTTATCACTATTTTCTACAGTTTAGTCTACTTTTATCACTATTTTCCGAATTAGTCCCCGTTTTTATCGCTATCTTTCTAGAGTTAGTCTATTTTTCTACAGTATGGTTTGTTTTTATTAGTGTTTTCTTGAATGATTCAATGTTTTTAATCAATATTTTCTAGAATTAATGCTGCTTTTTCCATTTATATCTCTACATTTTATCTATAATCAGGTCTAATTACCTTTACTTCGGGTCTTATACTTAGCAGGGGGAAGTATTGGTCAGAAATGACCCCTCCCTATTCACTCTTATACTTATCTTATTCAGCCTTACACTTGCCTTATTCAGCCTTACACTTACTTTCACAGCTCTATTCACTAGTATAAAAATGAATAGAGCTATAAAAGGCTGCCCTTTATAGTAAGTTATCTTTTATAAAAGTGAATAGAAACTGGGGTGAAGTATTACTAATTCTTGCCATTTTTAAATCATTGCCATCACCCCAAGATTTTTACATTTTTGGACTTCGAGGACCTTGAAATGTCGAGAAATGTATAAAGGATAGTGTGAGGGAACACCTCGTTGTTCGCCCAATTTGAAGCTTAATAACTACTGTGCCTTCCGTCGAAAATTTCTGAAATTTCGCAAGGAAGTTCACGTATTAGGGGTCTTGATGCTGTTGAATTTTGAAGGTTAAAGGTCGAAGAGGTGAGGAGATAGAAGGGATCGTGTGTGGTGTCTGGAGTGGGATCGGACTTTACTCGTTACAATTTTTTAATCAATGTTTTTTCTAGAATTTACAGAGATTTAATAAGTGACAAGTAAGTAAATTACTATTTATATATCACAGATTTGCCTTTAGGAAATAAAAATGTTTAAAATTAATATTAAATATTAATTTTTGGCCAGTTTAATCATTTAATTATACAATTATCTTACTCGATTCATATGTTTATAACAATCTATTTTAGGAAATATGCTTTTTATCTTGATGTTACGAGTTCTAATCGTGTTTACAAACAGAAAATTCATGTTCCAGTACAACTGTACTTTAATCTTTGCTGCTTAAGAAGTTATCAGATTGCTTATAGTAACATTAATTAATTTTTAATTAACATAATCATTAAATTCTGCAGTGAATTTTATGTTTGTAGTTTCAATGGATCTATAATGAGAAAATGTGTTTTTTTTCTTTTTTTTTTTGACACAGGAGAAACAAAAATTGGGTACAACAATTGCGATTTAAACCCACACAATTCATGTTCTATTCTATTTGTAATGCTAGAAAATAGTGTTATTTGTCTGTGCTTGTTTATAAATCATAAAGTTGGGCTTAGTGTATGAAATGTTTTAAAGATCGATATTGAAATTCCATTTTTTAAATTAGTTTTAGTCGGGTTAATCACTAAAATATGCAGTTGTATGCTTTTAATGATAAGAAACAAGCCTATAACATGAATAATACACCTTTTTAAGTTACAGATCATGTTCATAACAAGAAAATAAGATTTAATGACAGAAAATTCAAGTGTTATCCAGTATTTTTTAAGTCTAGTTAAGAAGAAAAAGATACAATTCAATATATAAATCCAATCATATTTAGAGCAAGACGATGGTTAATGTCCAACTAGACTGAAGAGGATCCAAGTGAAAACATAAATCTCTTGTTACTAAACAAAAATATAGAATTTTACGTTTTATAATAGTCGAAAACGTAGGAGAAACTCTCCGGAAGACAGAAAAGGTAAGCCACTTCTTATATATTTAGTTTCACAAATAATTGATACGTGCGGCGCACGTACATTTTTACTTTCTCCCCCCCTCCCTTTTTTTCAAAGTGAAACACATACATACATAAAGAAATTTATGGCAGGACCATAAATAAAGCAGACATATCATTATATATTAAAATATAAGTGAAGAAAAATGAGATATTTTATTTTGAGAAGTGACCCTTTCATTTTTATAGTGGAGAGAGCTTACGGAATAGGTTTTTGACATCTAAATCCAATCATGTTGTTTTTTCAAAGTTATTTTGTAGTCTGTAATAAAATGGAGTAATAAGCCAATACTTTGTGAATGTAGTCCTCTCTCAAGGGGTTCTTCCTATCTGCATTTCCAAGACGGTTATTTAAATATCACGAGATTCTAAAAATCTTTTGGTTTTTTCCCCCTCTCCCTCCTCCTCCCTTCAGAATCACTAAAATGGAAAGGGAAGAGGAGGAAGAATATATATATAAAACTAGGGATAGGGAGGAGGAAACGAAGGAGTAGAATAAGGAGGAGGAGAAGAAGAAGAAGAAGGGAAGAACTTTCTTCGAAGCAAAAATCATCTTTAGCATTCAACAGTTCTATTTTCTTCAAATCTCCATTTGAATTTGTCTCTGCGAAACAACCAATCATGAACGAGTTGCGGAAAAAACCTAATAGAATCTGATTTGAAGTCAGCAATGCATAAAGATTGAAATATTGGAAGTACTAGGCAATTTTCGTTGGTGCTTCATATCCAACCATGTCAGTACCGTGCCATAGACTATAATAAACAAGTTGTAAAATTCTCCTATCCCTCCTGTTTTCAATGTAGATTTTCGATTGAGAGATTGAACGTCTGAGATGGAATATATTTTTCTTTCTTTCTTTCTTTTCTTTTTTCTTTCTCTCTTTCCTCCCTCTTACCGGGCTATTCACGGATATTAGATTTTTTGCCAGATGAATACAAAGGTTTATTGGGAAGGTAGTTTTATATTGTCTTTCCCTCTTCCTCCTCCTCCTCTTCTTTCTCTCTCTCTCTCTCTCTGTCTTGGTTGTAAATATATAAGAGGGCAGCATTGTAGATAATAGAAATTGTAGTTTGAATCTTGCATCTGTCTGATTGTACCCTTGTCAATCACCTTACACTTTAAAGACAATGACTGGCTTTTTTTTATTTTCTTCTTCTTCCTCCATCCCTCCTCCACCTTTATCCAATATAAAGGATTTACTACCAATTTCATGCAAATTGCATTGATGAAAAGTGATCTGTTAAATTATTTTGCGGCCTTTGCGTATTCCCCTGGTTAAAGGGATTTATTGTCCTCTTCTGTAAGCGATTCATTTGTTTAACCCCTTAGCTCCTTTAATTACTATTGAAGTAACTTTTTCGAATCGAAATTAAGTCATTTAATTGTGTTTTTCCAGTAAGGATTTCTAAATTATGATTAACGTAGAGGTACTCGTGAGGTTAATTGTGTTTCTGTCAATGAGGAGGATTTTTAAATTATATTTATACACGCATAACTCGTGTTTTCAGGGCGTTATGTATAAAAATATTCTCTGCATACACATTTACGCATAGTTTTTAACATATAATTCAGTCGTAACTACTGAGATTAATGTTAAGCATCTTGGAAGTCGTGCTGTTTACAGTTACTAAACATCACCCCCCATATCTCCATTATACACCTCTCTATATATCAACTTAAAGGTGTTGAAACGTAACCAATCTCGTGAGGTGCTCCTAACTCTCACTTAACGTTTCATTTTGTGATTATAAAGCGTTCTGATAGTGGACCTATATATATATATCACTCCCCTGCCAACAGGATAAATCACCAGTTTTAATTTAAGATTAGAAAGCGGGTTTTTCTAGCTTTGGTTTACTTATTATACTGAAGATAGAGGGAGAGATAACGTGATGATACATGGATCCTTTTCTGTAAAGTGCACCACTGACGGGGATGTTTTGACGTTGGAAACGTTAATAGAGGTTTCGCAGCTCATTCCCAAACGATATTTTAACTAGTAGCCCAACGTATACGGATGTTTTAACAAGTGATATTTTATAGATTGTTCTCATTGCGATAATAACGCTTTTTACCAACAACACACCTATATACTTAAAACGATTGAAGTCAGGAAGATACAAGGGGATGATAGCGTAGGATAAGGTACACGTCCTGAAAATTCTGACAGCCCTTCGGTTTTGTAGAAAGTTATATTGGACCAAATTATCTGTTGGGTCTTAGATAGGCCATTTCTGCAACTTGCACTCACTAGCAGCAATAATTTATCAGCCTGTGTATGATTACTGTTCCCGAATACAGTGTTCTCCGTTGTCAGAAATTCTGGCTTGGTTCCAGGCTTCACAATAAAGATAGGTCGTCAAAATGAAAAATGATTCCACTGGAGAAATGGCAGTGCATCATAGATTATCCACAACAAACCTGCTTCCTTTATCTTTCCAATTCATCTCGAGATATCCAGCAGTATGACAGTTCTTTTCTCCTGCAATAGAATACACCATTTCTCCACCATCACCCCCCACTCTCTGTAGTAAGGAGAATAAAAATGTAAGGCGCTTTTTCAAGACAGAATGGACAAAATAGCAAAAGATATTCGTTTCGACTCTTTATGGGATCTTGTCATTTGGTTTGGAAGAGAACGATGACCAAAGCAACCTTATTGTCTGTTTTTCTAGATGTATACAATGTCCTATAAGTGAATAATCGATTTGAGATTGTGCAGTTCTCAGCGGTTGTCGCGGTTTTGACATAGTGACCCCTCTCTTTTCCTTCTGAACAATTTAACTGCCCTTATTCCCCAATGTTTTCGTTTCCGCGTGCCACCATCGATCCTTTTTCAGCCACTCTATCACTAAATTACCTTATTTTACACCGCTTAATTGTCCTCAAGCACGTCTCGACAACGTTCCTTAACTATACTTACTTAATTAAACTCTTTTCTAAGCGGGCATTTAATTAAATTAAGCTGGTATGGTGTAGTTAAATCCCCGTTTTTTCCGCACACAACTACTTAATTGCTCTAAAAAGGTCGGGGATTTCTTTATGGAAGCATTATTTTTCCAAAACTTCAAACGTTTTCAATCTTTTATAAGCTCATTTTCGAGAAAAACTCCATTCTTTACATACAATGTGACAGCTCTATGAATACAGAATGACATACAGCATGCAGAGTTGCATAGAACATGACAGTTTTCTCCTTTCGAAATCACATTGGCCAAGATCATTCGAAGCTCCTACGCAGAGCAAAAGCATCGATAATGATTAAAAATGATACACAGCATCTAAATCTACATAAAACATAAACTCTTCCCTTATTGTTTTTTATATACACCATGGTTACAAGCCAGCCTGGAAGTTACGCTTTAAGGGGGTGCATTTCATATTTAGAGTGGTATTTTATGAATGGGATGCTTTCTAATTCATTTCTAGAAGAATACTGCGGTGTTTTTGTTGCAAAACACTCGAATTTTCCGATAAAACTTCCAATTCTTAACCTAAAAACACAGGGACATATCAAGGATGCATACGTTTGTATTATTCTATAGTAATAATACAAAGTAAATTTTTAATAAAAGTTCGGCTTGCTAAGAGTTGGGTAACTTTCCCGGAAAGAGTTAAAATTACGTGTGGCGCCATCTGTTACGAGATTTTATTTTAAAAGCGTTTATATTATTAGTTATTATAAAATGACAGAAATCTTAATTTTGAGGATAGAGACGAGTTTTATAGAAAAAAATTTTTTTTTAAACGAGTAAAATCTCCATTAAGCGATCCCCTCTGTATCGCCATCCCCTTGACCTTTAACCCTCAAAACTTCACATTGTCGAAACACTTAACACGCCAAATTCCCTTCAAAATTTCAGAAATTTTCGACAGAAGGAACGGGAGTTATTAAGCTACGAATTGATAGGACAAAATCGCGCCCCCTACACACTAAGAAATACCCCGATTTTTTTCGAATTTAGGGGTTTTTCAAGTTTAAAAACGTAAAAATCTTCGTCGGGGGGGGTCATTTTTCGACCGATCTCCACGCTTTCTCCCTGCTGTAACAGTAAACAAGTAAAGAAATTCTTCTATTTGTTCAACGTTAGGAATCTTCCTCCAACTCGGTGGCATCATCATACTTGGCACAATCAAGAAAATTGGATCTCTTCTTCGCGTTTAAAGAGGCTAACTCAATCCTGTCGGTGAAAGACAATTAAGTGAGATTGTAAAATTTGTTTTCCTACCATTTACACGTCATCTTTTCTAATTAATGAATGGCAAAATCGATTTTTCTCCTCACTCTCTCTCTCACTCCCGCCTTCACTAAACGAAATATTTCGAGAAGCGATATTTAAAATTAGAATGAGATGGTTACATTGTTCATCTGCTGCTGTTTATGAAGGAAAAGTTAGTTTCGGGCTCAATCAACTTTTACCATTTTGTTGTAACAACTTGTGGCATGCATGATAAATGATTCCTTATCGTCGATATTACACAAACGGCTGTTACAGACGTACAGACACACCAACGTACGCACACACATACGTATATATATATATATATATACATATAAAACTGGAAAAACCGTTTGTACGACTAATTAAAGTGATTAATAACCGTTTCGGGCGGTTACAATTTTCATTCGACTAAGTTAAATGCAATTAAGAGGGGGGAAGAGAGAGGGTTTCAAATATGATTTAGGGTCTTATAATTCAATTTGGCATCGTTTGTTTGTTAGGAATTCGATTGAAAGCTTTTCAATTACCGTATTCCGAGTTTTGACTCTTCTTAAATGGAAAATTGTTGACAATTCGCTGATTAAAGGAATTGCAATTTGTTGAGGATCCTTTTGTTTTTTTGTTTAGTAGCTCTTCAGCTTGTTGAAGAGGAAAATTTTGTCGTGAAGGTTGATTTCAGAGTGAGAAAGTTCCTTTGTACTTTACGTGTGATGCGGGGATGTTTTATGGATAAACAGAGATGTAAAGGGGTTCAGTTTCTTGAAGTAAAAGATTCGAAATCGGTGTTATTTCTGTGAAGTAACGTGCTCTAAATTTGGGTTTACAGGTGCTAAATCTGTGGTGGTTTCGTGAATTATTAGGTCCTAAATTTGGGTTTGTTTTATGAACTTAACCTAATACGTCAATGAATGTTTGTTTGTTTATTTAATTTTTGGGAATTAGACATACAAAGTGACCCGTAGATCTGTTTTCTATTGAATGATTGACTACAACTTTAGGAATGAAAACGTGGCCCAGGCAAGACGGTATGTGATACGGAATGACACTTTAAACACTGGTTAACACGAAATCCAGAAGTCATTGAGGCGAGAATGCGCTTAATTCTTAATTAGAGAAAAAGTATGATGATAAAAATAATAAACAATATAAATTTTAGATAATGATAATTAAAGGAAAACGTTTAGGAATGTATAATCACGCTAATTATAATCTTATATTTTTCCTTGATGGGGAAGATAAGATTGAGATGACAGATAAGGAGAAGACAATAACGCTTTTTTAAACAGATGTTTATCTGTTTAAAAAGCGTTATTGTAAGGGTAACAGGGGAAATAAATAACAAAAAGCTTACTTTTGCGGTTCGTTTGGATCTCTCTTCTTCTTCTTCTTCTGTACTTTTGGCTTTTTGTGGGTGGTCATTCTGTTGATGGAGCTGTCAATCGGCTCGGGAGAAGGTCTCTTAATCCCTCCGATTAACTGAAAGGAGACAAAAAAAAAAAAAATTCTTTCATCTGTAGTTAGACACAACCAAAAATTAAAGGTTTCGACTGTTGTAGATAACAATGGTCCCCTTTGTGAAAGCGTAAACGATGAGGAGCAATCGAAGCAGATGGATGGGGAGAGAGCATCCTTTGTGTCTGTCTCAATTACATCACTAGCACATCATTTATACGTATAGAAATATATATATATATATATATAAATTTACATCATACCCTCTAGGGTGGTGGTAAAATGTCAGTATCACGTGGATTCCCCTAAGTGTAAGCATTCACTTTGCAATCGTATATTTTTCTATTCTCGATCGAAAATTTGGTCTTTCGCTATCTCCAAACGTCATCGATGTTGGGATGGAGCTTTCTAACTTTATTGAACTTGCAAGCTTGACAGCAAATGTTGACAAGGCGAGTGATAAATCTGGAGTAAGTGAACATCTGTTGTGATGCGATAACTTTCCGTTTGGACGTCGTCTCGTATGAAGTTGCTTTTCAGATTCCTTAAGATATGAGTAATCTAATACGCCTTTTACAATACGGTGTCGACGTTCATTGTCGCTCGTATTATCTAGCTTTTCGTGCGCTGTTGACTCGTACGTTGCAAATGGACGAAAGGAGAGAGAGAGAGAGAGAGAGAGAGGTAGTGTGTCTGCTTGTGCGCTTACTTCTGTGTCTTATCTTATTCCAACATGTCCGTTTATTACACAATTTATTCCCGACTCTTTGTTGTCTTCCACTTGTTGCCCACTCTAAAAATTGCTACCCGTACGTCATTGTTTCTGCTTCTATTTACCCTTTTCTACGACGTTTAAGTGCTGTAGAATAGTAGGATATTGTATTTTATCCCCCTCTTTTATGTTTTGATTTATCTTTTAAAATTCGATACGTACTCTTAAGTGGAGGAATGAGCCTCCTTCTTCTCCATATAAAGATTGTTTCACCTTAAAGGCTTAGCTGTATACTTTCCCCATTACCTCTCTAGTCACGTGCGAACATTTACCTATTTTATGATGTACTTTTACTTCATTTCGGGAACTCGGCCTTCCTTATACATGTGCCATAACCTGGAATTCTTTGATAGAATGAAATAATATAAGCAATCTTGTTGATTTTCGAATTCGACAGGGATATTTCCTTTCAACTTTCGCTTCTTCTTCAAATTGTTTTATGCATCGAAGTTTTTAACTTTCTGCCTTTTGTAAAGTTAAAAATTCACTTGAATTTTTTATTATTCGTCCATTTCTTTCTCTACTTTTACTTTTGATTTTTACATAGTTATCTTACTTTAAACTTGGTTCGATAATCCACAAAAACTATATCTAAAATTACTTAACAGCCCCATAAAAATATTCCAAAAATTACTCACTTTTAGAAATTACTCAACAAACTATAAAAAATATCCTAAAAATTATTCAATAACCCATTAAAATATTCTAAAAATCCCTAGCCCATAAGATTATCTCAAAAGTTACTAAAACACTGAGAAAATATACTAAAAATTGCTCAAGAATCGAGAAGATCTACTAAAAATCACCCAAGAACTGAGAAAATATACTAAAAATTGCTCAAGAACCGAGAAAATCTACTAAAAATCACTCAAAAACTGAGAAAATATACTAAAAATTGCTCAAGAACCGAGAAAATCTACTAAAAATCACTCAAGAACTGAGAAAATATACTAAAAATTGCTCAAGAACCGAGAAAATCTACTAAAAATCACTCAAGAACTGAGAAAATATACTAAAAATTGCTCAAGAATCGAGAAAATATACTAAAAATCGCCCAGGAACCGAGAAAATATACTAAAAATCACAAGAAACCCATTAAAATATTCCAAAAACCACCCAAAAACCCATTAAAATATTCCAAAAATTTCTCAATAACCCTGAAATAACCCCCCCAAATTATTCACTAACTCATAAAAACATTCTAAAAATCACCAACCCATAATTTCATCACAAAAATTATTCACTAACCCATAAAATATCTGGAAAATTACACACACAAACCCATAAAATCTTCAAAAAGTACATAAAACTGTCTTCAAAACTGCTCATTAACTCACAAAATTCAAAACTCTCACAGTAGAGGAGATAAAAATAAATAAAAAAACTAATTACCTGAGTCAAAGGTGTGCTGTCATCACTATCTTCACTAGTTTCGAAACCGGGTGAAGTATGAGTAGAACCAGGTGGCGAGCCAGACATGGGGCTAATCTGAGCTCCCATCTGCCCATTAGTCTGCGATTGATTGAGCATAGGAGAGTGCCCATTAACAATTGGACTGTTGTGTATTGGATTCTGGGGTGGCATCATATGTAAATGTGCCGCTTGCATGTGAGACTGAGACTGAGACTGTATGTGACCACCGCTGTAAATAGGATGGTGATCGTAAGATTGAATCCTGAAAAGAGATTCGAAAAATTAAAACTTCTGTTTGATTTAATTAAACCCGAGAAAACTACATTATCGATTTACATACTGTACATGTAAGGAATGTGGAGGTATTTGTTCATTAACGCCCATTTGCCCTACGTATACGTTATGAGGCCTGTGATGTGGATACTGAGGTTCGATCATTGTCATAGTGTGACTGGAACTTGTAGGAGTCATAACTGGCCGACCCATTGTTTGGCTGCAGGGGGGTGGATCCATTTGGTTGTCTTCGTGGTGATTCATTGACTGAAACATAAATCAAAATGATTTTTAACGTCGTAATTAGCATCGAATAAGTAACTAATGGCGTCGACCGTACCTGATGATTGTATACGTGGCAGTTGCTCTCCGCATCTGCAGTTGTTGGTAAATTTAAAGGAGGAATTTCGAACTCTTCGTCGCCAAAACTTGGCGTGTGGAATGTCTGAAAGTTAAAATTAATTTTTATTTTTTTCTAGAATACACTAAATAAAACTCCTATCGGTCTGTACAGAACACACATCACACCAATTCCTGATAAATTATGTCTTCTTTACCCCGATAGAACGGCCACGTCTCTAGTGTTCAACATTATAATAGAAATATATCACTCCCTCGCTAATTTGACACAGATACAGCGCCAATTCTACTCGGTTATCCTCCTATGCATACTGTAACAGCATACACAATAACAATACTTTGTTCCGTTGATCATTTAATCTAGATATGGCCCACCATTATAACACAGGGAAAAAATGATCTCCGTGTGATATATCTAAGTGATAACGTCACAATAAAAATCCGCACGCAGCTAGTTTATTCGCAAATATCGAGAAATTACCATCCCAAAAATTTTTCCTAGCCGTTTAAAAAGTATTAAATCCCTTTACGTTAAACACAACTTAATAGGTCTTGTTTCCTAGAAGAAATTTAAAGGCAGAGAGACCCCAGGGGAGAATATAAATCAAAAGAACACACTAATTAAAACTCCCCGTTCTAACCAGAAGTAAATTGTTATTATTTAAACACACACACGCACACACATTGCAGCTTTAACAGTGACCATTGAAAGAATAATCATCAACAGAAATTTCTCCAGCATCTGACATTAAATTCCACCACGTTTAGATAGAACTCGGTGATTACAGCTTTCAGACGATGCTTAAGAGGTTCCCCCTATAAGAAATTTAAAGGGTCTAGACCCCGGGGAGAAGATAAATCAGAAGAACACGCTAATTAAACTCACCCCCTTCCCATCAGAAGTACTAAAAGTGATAATATTAGAGGTCAAAAAACACTATCCCTGTGTGAAAACTCCATAAATAACAAGGGCCTTTGTTTGCGAATGTTCGAAACAGTGAGAACTTTCACACAAGAATGTTCGATCCGTCTGCGGTTCCCTCTTTCGATTTTGATTAAAAGTGATGGAAATCAGCTCGATACATCACACACGCACGCGCTCGCACTTTTGCAGGGTTGCCCACTAAATCCGTAGCGCCATCTGTCGGCAGGGACGATTGTTATAGATTAATATATTCTATCAAACCCCCCCCCCTATAAAAGTATTTATTGTATTTATATCGCTTATTTCCTCTCCTTTGTAGGAAGGCAATAGGAGGTATAACATTATATCCCGAGCCAGTATAAGAAAATTATATAACATTACGACTGACTCTTACTCTAGAAAACGGATTTTTTTTTCTTTTTATCTGTAATTTTTCTATAGAAACCTTCAAAAAGCATTATTGGAAATCTTTGAGAAAAATATGAATAAAACATTGAGGTCGAATTCGTTTTGGTCTTTTTTTTTTCCTTCCTTCCTTCTCCTCTTCTTCCTTCTACCCCGTACTGCAGCGAGTTCTAATGTCATCTGTCATTAATCTTTAAAGAAAACCAATCAGATATGAAAAGGAGAAGGTAGGGAGAGGGGGGAAAAGTATATAGGATGGAAGATGGGATGTTGCAATTGTTTATAATACTGGTTAATCATTACTGTGTTTTATTCCTATTATAAAAACAATGCCGAAACCCTTAACTTTTTACGAAACGTAGTAAAAGAAAGGGGTAATTATTGTGAATAATAGTGAATAGGATGTTGATATTGTTTATAAAACTCAGGCTAATCGTTACTGTGTTTTATTTATATTTATAAAAACACTGCAAACTCCCTTCTAACTTAGTTTATGCAAAGGTTTAGTTTAATTTTTTTTAATGAAAAATAGTAAAAAAGGGGGAATTTTTTGGTGAGATAGAAAGAATCGATCGATGATGTTCACTCTCTCTCTCTCTCTCTTTCTCTTCTAATGCATTTTTATGATCCATTTCTAGTGGAATGGTGTCCTTGGAAAATTTCGGTTTCCTCCCTCTTTGCTATGATGTATCGTATGATTAATTGCATTCCGGGCTTTGATTATTAAAATTGATACTATTGGGGGATCGTTCGACTTAATTAATATGTAGGTTTTTGTTTTAATAATGGCTCCTTATATGTTCTAGTCACGATTTTCGTATCCAGTTTTGGGGGGTGCACCTATTTCAGGCTTATATACTGGACGCAGTTATCGAGTTTGGCAGTCTTTCTTCTGTCTGCTTGCTTGATTTGGCTCTTTTATTGCAATTCTCGTGCTAAATTTTTAAAATATTTTAAGAGTTTTTAGGCAATAAAATTATATAAATTGTTACACAGACTCCTATACACGTTTTACTCTACATAAATGGCTGGAATACCTTTCTGTACAATTCTAAAATATTCAGTGTGCTTTACACTAGCTTATAAATTCTTTTCTCTATAACGAGGACTTATAAAATATATTACCCCAACGATATCCTTGTATAAATTGTAAGAGAAAGTTTACTTAATTAACGCAGAATAGCCTTATATAATCACAAAAAAACACTCGTCTTTCGATGGCGACACAATATCCATTCTTTACTATCATCAAAATATCCCTCTCGTATTGAACAATAACGTTTTATCATCACTAGAACACTCTCTTCAACACCAGTAGTACACTCCACCTTTAAAATCGACAGAACAGACTTCACTAGAAGAGAACAGAGCTCCTAAAAGTCACTTCACTAATAACAAGACTACCATTGTTATATATAACAGAGGAAAAGTATGGCTATCGGTCCAACAATGACTCCATCTCTAAGATTTTTACATTTCCAAACTCGGGGGAACTTAAAACGTTGAGAAATACAAAAAAATTCGGGGTTTATTTTCCGTATGTATGGATGTTAGTGTTTATAGGGGGCGCGATTATGTTCACCGATTTAAAGCTTAATAGCTTAATAACTCTCGTGCATTTTATTGAAAATTTCTGAAATTTTGCAGGAAGATATGTGTATTATGGGCATCGATGCCGTTAAATTTTGGTGGTTAAAGGTCAAGGAGGTGGGGAGATAAAGGGGGTTGGCGTTGTCCTATCTCGGACTTAATGGCGATTTTACTCGTTATTAATTAATTTATTAATTTACGATTTTATACAAAATTCACCCCTGCCTTCAAAATTAAACTTTTTAAAATAATAATTAAAAATATAAAAAAAATTTTAATTAATAACATATCGTAACAGATGGCGCCACACGCGCAGTTTTAAGGGCCTCCGGGAAAGTTAAGCAACTCGTTGCTGTCTTTTTTAACACAAATTTAACTCTTTAACACCAAGTGGTCGGAGTTAGAGAAAAGGGAGGATGCGAAAAAACAAGATCACTGATGACTCTTCGCGTTCTTCACACTTAACCACGCGTTTCGTAGGCGGGAAATCGCATCTAGACGAAGACAACCCCTCCCGTTCCTGCTAAAAAACCTCTATTCTTGGAGTCAACCGGCACAATCCGGAGCGATAACATTCACTATTCCCTCCATAAAAGGAAAAGATCAATACCAATCAAACAGACTGACTGAGTGGAGTGCTGAAAGTCAAAATTTTGCTGACTACTTCTTTTAACAAACACATTGGAGATCCCCGGGGTCTCTTTTCATGTCAACTCGATTTTAATCGATACCCCCGCTACCATAGACGATGCCAAAAGGAAACTTAAAATATATATTATATGCCCCTGTATTTTTTTGCTAATGGAAAAAGATTCCCCCGCAGTTACACACACAACACTATTGTAACCGATTCCTTCTGTACTTTGCACTTCTTGAAAATTTAATAACATTTTAGCAAACCAAGCGTGTTAAGCTGCTCGCATATATATTCCTACATTATTAAGGCTAGTGAGTCTTTGTAAGTGCTCTTCATTTCTTGCCCTCTTATCCTAGTCTCCCCCCCTTTCACTTCGGCTCACGCAACATTCGCTGAATTCAAAATTTACTCGCTATACTCCCCCCTCTGCCAGGCGAAATCATTTAAATTTGCAAATTTTATTGCTGACCGTTGTTATTATGGAAAGTATACTCTCTCTCTCTCTCTCTCTTTCTCTCTCTGTGCTACTAGAGGTTTAATGGAAGAGAAAATGAGATAAATCTCCTTATTAGCATACATTTCTAAAACATGATCAACATATTACATTTTTGTGAGATTGTTTTTCCAATTTTTATAACCTCATTTTTTTCCTCTGTTTCTCTCTCTCTCTCTCTCTGTCTCTCCTCCACTTTGAGGTAGATTGGATTTTTATGATCACGTGAATTCAGCTGCCTTTTTTTTTGTTTGTTAAACACCTTCCCCTTTGTCGAAATTAGCAGAATTAATTGAAGGTAAACACTTTTATACGACGATGAGGGTCTTTAAAATCGGGGTAAAATGAACGTATTTAGTGTACTTAGTACACTAAATAAAATGTAGAATAGAATAAAACACCATCATCAATTAATTTATCATCTTGGAAAAGAGTAAAGAGCAACACGCGATTGGCCCCGTTTTTGTGTGCAAAATAAAACACACTTAGTACTTGTTTAGTGTACGTACACTAAGATAATACGCGTTTTTTTTGCAGGGCCAATCGCGTGTTGCTCTCCACCCTTATCTAAGATGATAAATTAATTGATGATGATGTTTTATTTTATTCTATATTTTACTTAGTGTACTTAGTACTTACTTAGTGTACGTACACTAAGTACTAAGCACATGTTTTTTTTTTGCACACAAAACAGGGCCAATCGCGTGTTGCTCTCCACCCTTTTCTAAGATGATAAATTAATTGATGATGATGTTTTATTGGAGGAAAAATGATGATAAAGCTTTAACGATTTTAAAACTACTTTTTATTGTTTTTTTTATGTTTAAATATTAAAAGCTGTTAAAATTTATGTTAAGCGAGCCTGGTGTTATTTTCTTTTTTTACATATTATCACTTGAAAGTTTTAGTAGGAATGGGTGAGTTTAATTAGTGGTTCTTCTGATTTATCTCCTCCCCTGGGGTCTAACTCGTTTAAATTTCTTATGAGGAATCTCGTGAGCATTCTCCCAAAGCTATGACTGCCAAGTTCAATCTAATATGAAGGCATTTAATGTAGTTTTAGAATGTTTCGTGTTGGTAGCTTGGTGTTTAAGGAATCTTTGTTGATGAGTTTTTCAGTAGCCATTTAGTAGAGGTGTTTCTGTTAGAAGAACGTGAGATAAAGTTTCTTTTTTTTTCCCCCTTTTCTTTACGATCCTGGCTAAATTATGATACGGACGGAATTTTTCCACATATAATCACATAAAACTGAAACTGTTGCTTGTTTATCACATTAGTAAAATTGAAAATCCAGCGACGAGTTGCGTAATTTTTCCGGCAAGAGTTAAAATTGCGTGTAGCGCCATCTGTTATTAAATTTTGTTTTTAAAAACAATTTTATGTTATTAATTATTATAAAATGGCAAAAAGTTAGTTTTCAGGGTAGAGACGATTTTTATATAAATAAAACAAATGTAGATGCTAATAACATATAAAATCTTAATTATGTCCCACGCGCGATCCTATATATCTCCCTACTCCGTCGACCTTTAATCACCAAAATTTACGAGTATTATCCTCCCTAGAACACAAACGTCCCTGCAAAATTTCAGATATTTCTAACAAAAGGCACGGGAGTTATTGAGCTTTAAACTGGATGAACAAAATCGTGTCCCCCGCATAAACATCCATAAATACAGGAAAAATCCCCAACTTCTTTAGCATTTCCCGAGTCCAAAAATAAATAATCTTGGGTGGGGGTTCTTTTTTGACCGATCGCCATACTTTCCCCATGTTATAATATCCGGGACAGTAAAAACTATTGTTTTAAAACGGAATTCTTATAGGTAAATCACCAAAAAATGAAAAGTATTATGGGATCTTCGATTATTCGCGAATTCTCTTTGTCTGGCCAACTTTACATCAATAAAATTATGTATTTAAAGGCGGTTTACACATATTTATTGCAGGTGGAATACTCCCAAGCTCGTCTAGAGACACAATAAGCTACTTAGAAGGGCCTGGGAGTATTGCATCTGCACGAAATACATCTGTATTTGAAATGAACAACTTCACGGTAATTTTATTACTTAAATTATAATTATAAAATCATATATTTGTTATATTAGCACCTGTCCAAAACGGAACTTGCCAAAGATATCCAGGAGGTATCGGTTTACACAGGTTTTACTGTGTTTACGATTGAAAAATTAGTGTTTTACAACTTAACTTTTTGCTTGTTTAGCTAACGAAGATGATCGCTTACTCCTGATTAATGGCATTTTACTGTACAATGTGTACAGACAAAGTACAGTATAGTATTACATAAACGTAAGTAAGAAAACTTTTCTGGTAGATGAGATATACGGTCGCGTGATTGTATCAAATCTAATTGCTGCTAGCCTGCGGTACTCGGTTTACTCAGTTTTGTAATTATTGCTACAGAATTAGTACCGTAATATGTGTTGACGTTGTGTAATCGATCACCGATCACGTGACTAATATGTAATGCTATCACCGTAATAAACTTCCTCATTAATATAAAGCACCCGATCACACGACTGCGACATTAAACGACACTGTCAACCCCGGGGATCACGCCATGTTGTAGTAGAAAAGAGTAAAAAAAAAATGGCTACAAGGGAACGGCTCTACATTATCGAATTTTCGCTTAATCCCAATCTGTTCGACTGACAAAGTCAGCGAAAAATCGTTCGCTCAGCCTGTCACGTGAACAGATTGGATTTGTGTACGATCCTACCTTATATCGAGGTAGGTCTTAACTGTTTTAAAGAGCGAACACGTTTAAATCGCTAAAACGAAAAGAGAAATGGGGAAAGGAAGAGAAGGAGGGGGGAAAAAACAAGTGCATTTTTCATTCCTCCTCGAGCGAGTGTTGATAAATCAATAGGGACGAGGACGTTAAAAGCCATCATTAACGTCACACAATCAACCAGTTTCCCTCGCTAATTCGTTTATTAAGCAATTCAAGGATGCAAAACTGTGAATCGTAACGTCCAACAATAGTTCAATTACGTCTGAATTATGGAAGTTCATTAAGTTTCCAGTTAAGCGTTGTTTAAATAGAATCAATAGCTGAAGACATAAACAGCAGCCGTCAATGCAAAACCTCGTAGTAACATCCAAACAATCCCATTAACTATGATTGCTACGCAATGCACTCGTAACACTCTATCCAGTGATTAAAATACGATGGTATATGGCGCAGTTTCCATAATTTCCGGTTATGGTTAGTTCTGCTCGTTATCATTCGCCTACGCTATACAAACGCCTGCACTTCACCTACCCCCGCTATAGCGCCGAATTGACGCAGATGCCACTTTTAGTATTCTGTTTCTAACTTCATTTCTCTAGTGGCAAGATATTGTGAAGTTTCTTAGCCATCTCCAGAGGGGAGGAGGAGTCGCAGAATGGTTTCCAAGATGATATTTAAAGTAAATTTAACTTTATAAGTTCCACTTAAATGTCGATTAACATACCTGATGCTATTCTGATGTACATAAAACGTCTAGGGATTGGTAGAGAGCCGAGTCAGGTACTCCACCATAACCTCTCCAAAGTTAATACATATATTAATTTTTTCGCAGCTCTCATTTATAATGTCTTAGAGAAGTGTCTATTATCGTTAACTTAACGAATTTTACATTTCGTAGGTCCTAATAAATGTTTTAGTGGAGGCGGGTGGAGAGATTCAATTTTTCTTTCCTTACTTTAAAGGCTCCCTCCCCCCACCAGGAGAAGATTTATCAGTAAATTTAGACTTTGAAGACAGGCTGTTTCATTCGTTTCTTTAATAGTACACTGGCGAGTAGGATCAGTTAGAAAAAGTTTAATACTTGTTTATTCATTAGATAAGATCACTAAAGACTTCCAAATGCAAATGAAGTAAGTTTTTAATGTCATAGATCTTTCGAAAAACTTTTTAAATATTCATGATTTTTTATGTCTACATAATGGCAAGAATTATAAGGAAAAATAACATTTTTTAAAATACATTTCTTCCTTCTATTTTAAAGAAGTTATGTCGATTTGTCGAAGGACACTTGCCAAGAAACTAGAAATATATTTTAACTTTCCCGGCTGTTATAACGGGGGAAAAGTGAAGAAATCGGTTAAAAATGACCCCGCACTTTAAGGATTTTACGTTTTTTTGGGCTGGGGACCTTGAAATGCCAAAGAAGTTTGGGGTTTTCCGTGTGTTTGAATACTATAGGGGGCGCGATTATGTCCATCCATCACTCATGTTCACCCACTTTAAAGCTTAATAACTCCCGTGCCTTTTGTCGAAAATTTCTGAAACTTTGCAGGTAGGTTCGTGTATTAGGGACAGTGTTGCTGTTAAATTTTTGTAGTTAAAGGCCGACTGGGTGGGGAGATAGAGGGATCCCTTCTCATATCTATAGTAGGGTCAGACTTAGTGAAGATTTTACTCGTTATTAGCATTTGCAATTTATTATAAAATCTGTCTCTACCCTCAAACTATTGTGAATCTGTGAAATACAGATGCTTGGCTTTCATTATCTCGTATTCCTCGTTTTTGATTTAATCTATGCATAAACATAAATGCCTACTTTTGCATTCTTTGTATATTCACCAAAATACAAAGCTGCAGATACAGGGCCTCACTTTAGAAGCAGATATATAAGAAAAGTATTAGTAACGAGCAGCGAAATGAGGTTCCTAAGAAGGCAAGACACCCCAGCCACGTGTCTCCGAGAATTTATTTACGAATCTACTGAAATTTATCCCAAAATTTCCCATTGATTCCAACACACTTGTCTTAAAAAATAGAAAAATTAGCGCAAGAAAAACAAGAGAAATGAATACAGATCATTGCACGCTTCTTAAATAACATTAAAGAGCATCTCCGAGCATTAAGAGACATTATTAAATAGGTAAAGTATCATTAAATACAGTTTCTCCCGATAATCACAACTTTCATCAATAAAAACTGCGGTTTCCTTAATGACTTTAGTCTAGGGACAAACTTATCGATTTTCTTGGCTAGGGAAACCAGACATAAAGGAAAAAAAAACGAACAGACACACACACAAACGTATAAGAAAAAAAAAGGGAGCAAAGTCCTTAATGCTATTAACACGCTTTGTTCGTCACTAACGTAGTAAACATAATTTTAAGGTGGATGAAGCAATTCCTACTCAAATCATTAACTGATTAGGTGACATCCGCAATTCATTTAACTCTTAATAACAATGTTTGACACTTCCTGAAATAACGCAGTTAAGTGATAGAGAAAGGGGGCTTCAAGATTTAAGAAAAGGAAACAACAAAAAAAAAATTAAGTTGCAGATTCCTTCCATGCAAAGCTTGCTGTTTAATCGAGGTTAAAAGTGGTCGCTTCCTCATTCTTAAACAGCCATTGACAAGATTGGGTCATCGTCCACGATTGTTTTCCATCGTTTGTTTTATTATGTTAAAGCTAAACTGGTTTATAACGGTATTAGAATTTTATAAATAATTGTTTTTTTTCGCTCCTTCTTCCTTTTTTTTTCATTCCTCCTCTCCCTTTATTATTATTATTATTATTATCACTACTACTATGAGAGCGCTCATCCTTTTTATGCAAGGATGAGCGCTCTCATGTACAGACATTTGTGCAATTTATTATTGTCTGTCGTAAGATTTTGCTTTTATTTCTGTCGCATCTTTCCGTTGTACGATTCTGTTTACAATTGTAAAAGTGATTGGGGTGGTCGAATTGTATTTTGTCACCTGTTTTTATTGTCAATTTTCCATCCTCCCTTTCCTTGTGTTAAAATCGCTTGGAGGAAACTGGAAAAGGGGGGATGAAAAGTGATGTGTCCTTTATACAATTTTAACATTTTCTCGTGTTGTTATTATTGTTATTAATTCTGAATTGATTCGGGATGTTCCTCCCCCCGTTATTGTTAACTTTCTTGCAGATGAAGGTACTTTACTTCACTGTATTATACAATTATTTATCAAATACGGGACGAAAATTACTGTTAAAATTTAATACTGCGCGTTAAGTAATAGCTCAAAATATAATTTTATTAACGACTTTTATTGTTTTTTTTTTTTTAAATAAACTTTTACAAACGTAATGACCCATGCCCTCCAGGAAGGAATCTTGATTTGTTGAAAGGTAGATACACTTGCTATTCAGGAAATGATGTAGGCCTATATATATATACATGTATGCATGCATGTATATATTTATATTCATTTGGCAGAAAGTTCAAACACGTACTGTATTGTACATACTGGCCACGAAACTGAAAACTTGTACTTACTCCCTACGAAACAGATCATTTCTTACAGAAACAAATCCTCTGTCTATTAAACTCTTTCATTTTTACCAATAAAACGAATATATTTATTAAATAAAACAATGAAAAACGTCGTTTACGTGTTTTATTAAGAGAACATTACGAATTTCTACACGTATAAGTCTATCCAGTTGCAGTTAATATACACGGTGGGACTAAAGTAACGTACAGTAAAGTACGTTTAGAACAACACGTTAAGCACGTTTCTTCTGGCGCAATTTCGGGGGGTATTTTTAATAAGTAAATTAATTTCTTCGCGCTTTTCCACATCAAATTAGTTCACCCTCCCAGAAAAAAATAATAATAATAATAGTTTAACGTACAGACAAACTCGACATGAAAGTTTTATGAATGCATAAAATGCATTTTTTATTACGTGTTACATCCTGCAGAATTTTCCAGCAAGTAAAGAATGAGTTTTTATTAAAAGTAAATAGCTAATTTTAATTTTTAATTATCAATTTATTATCTTCTCACCGTCTCCAACGGCCGCTGCCCCCATCTTTCAATGGCTCCAAAAGATCAAAAAATAGAAGAACTTTTTTTTTTTATAACTTTTTTTCTTTCTTGGAGAATTAAAATTACTTCGAAGTTTTAATATAGATTAATTAATCTCTTAATGTACAACAATAAAATGTTATTACAGATTAAACGTGTCTTAAAAATTAATTGTTGTCATAAATGCTAGAGGGATAAAGTGAAGCAGCGGTCGTTAAGGAATTTTTATAAATAGCTCTACTTAATGTAATTTCTTGATTAACCATTCATGAATAATTAGAAGAATTTTTCATGTTACAATAATATTAATCATAGATTTATTTTGCAATTGGCCCTGTTTATGAAACAAGTCGACCCTGACTGGTCGTTCACCCCCGGTGAAGGAAAGTGTACGAAGGACGTAACGTAGTTCGAAGTTTGTATGCTATTTTTAGACCGGAAAAGTGACGTAATTTTCCGTTACAAGTAACACGCCGATGATATTTTGTTGTCAGATTTTATACCCCGATGAATTTCGGAAATATTCCAACGGAGTAATAGGGTTAAATGGGTGAGTTTTCAACATGGAAAATTGATCAATCTGTTGCCTGGTTTTTAGTTCGATCGGGTCGTGGAACCCCCCCCCCCGACGAAATACGTGAAGTTCCTTTTGCGGAATGGTTGAACATCCGTAAGTTTGCCTGAACAGATAGGAATTGATTGTGACTGAAAACAAAAATGTAAACGGCAGTGAAATTGTAAATTACATTTATCAGTATCGTGGAATCGGAAAGATGTGTACACTTATGCTGTTAGGAGGCTAAAATTTGTAGTTACTTAGCGTGATAACGGCAACTTATATCTGTTCTGAAGGGTATTTATACCGTCCTTCAAGAAATCTAAGTGTAAATGCCACTTACTTTTTGCGCTTGAGAGTTATTACGTTTGTTCTCTCCGAACAGAAAGTTCTATCGATTTTAAAAGCTTCGTTTTAATTAGGTAGGATTTGATAGTAAATTTGTATCTGTTTCCCAAGCTTCACTTTGATCAGAATGAGAAGAATTTACAGCCATTTTGAAGCTTCATTCAGATGAGAGAGAAGAAAATTTGCAGCCATTTTGAAGCTTCATTCAGATGAGAAAAAGAAGAAAATTTGCAGCCATTTTGAAGCTTCATTCAGATGAGAAAAAGAAGAAAATTTGCAGCCATTTTGAAGCTTCATTCAGATGAGAAAAAGAAGAAAATTTGCAGCCATTTTGAAGCTTCATTCAGATGAGAAGAGAAGAAAATTTGCAGCCATTTTGAAGCTTCATTCAGATGAGAAAGAGAAGAAAATTTGCAGCCATTTTGAAGCTTCATTCAGATGAGAAAAAGAAGAAAATTTGCAGCCATTTTGAAGCTTCATTCAGATGAGAAAGAAGAAAATTTGCAGCCATTTTGAAGCTTCATTCAGATGAGAAAAAGAAGAAAATTTGCAGCCATTTTGAAGCTTCATTCAGATGAGAAAAAGAAGAAAATTTGCAGCCATTTTGAAGCTTCATTCAGATGAGAGAGAAGAAAATTTGCAGCCATTTTGAAGCTTCATTCAGATGAGAAAAAGAAGAAAATTTACAGCCATTTTGAAGCTTCATTCAGATGAGAGAGAAGAAAATTTGCAGCCATTTTGAAGCTTCATTCAGATGAGAAAAAGAAGAAAATTTGCAGCCATTTTGAAGCTTCATTCAGATGAGAAAGAGAAGAAAATTTGCAGCCATTTTGAAGCTTCATTCAGATGAGAAAAAGAAGAAAATTTGCAGCCATTTTGAAGCTTCATTCAGATGAGAAAAAGAAGAAAATTTGCAGCCATTTTGAAGCTTCATTCAGATGAGAAAGAGAAGAAAATTTGCAGCCATTTTGAAGCTTCATTCAGATGAGAAAAAGAAGAAAATTTGCAGCCATTTTGAAGCTTCATTCAGATGAGAAAAAGAAGAAAATTTGCAGCCATTTTGAAGCTTCATTCAGATGAGAAAGAGAAGAAAATTTGCAGCCATTTTGAAGCTTCATTCAGATGAAAATAAGCAGAATTTACAGCAGTTTGAAGCTTAATTCAAACGAGAATAAGAACTAAATTTACAGCCAACTTGGAGCTTCACTTAACAGAGAAGAAGACCTAACGAAATCACATCTATTTCTTTAGAAACTGAACTCTCACACCTATATTCATTAGAAACAAAACAAGTTCTGCTACAAAACTGAAAACACAGATTTGCCCTCCCAGAAATCGGGAACATTTATTCGCTTTCCAGCAATCGAAACACCTTATGGATAAGAATGACGGCATCAGAAACATCGAAAGTTGTCCCGGCTGACGCTTAGTGTTTCTCTTAATTGAGACTTACAGCCGGGAAACTTGAAACCAAATAAAAAAAATAAATAAATAAAGCTTTAAACTTGACAGTAAAACTGACGCATTTTCATCAATCCAGCTGAAATATTTACCGAAATAACCGTTAGGACCGAAACAAACGTATTTTATTTCGCAGAAAAGGGCGAAACGAGCGTGTTTTCACTAACCTAACGAAACCGAAACCGACATTTATTCGCCAGCGAAACCAAAATGAACATTTACTCGCCATAATCAACCGAAATAAACACATTCGCTCCAACAGCATAATTGAAAAGGACGACGTACACTCGTCAAGCTTAATCCAGACGCAATAACGAGGGAGAATGCGAGTTAAGTTCGTTGTACCTCACCTAAAACAGGGAAATTTTTGAATATAAACAGGAAATATAATTACTTCTGCATTCTAGAATAGTTTCGTGTTATAATTTTTTTTTCTTCTTCTTGTTTTTCTACTTTCCTGGCTCTGTTATATACGACAGAGCCAGGAAACTATGGCGATCGGACAGTAAATGACCCCCTTTTAACTTTTTTTTACATTTTTGGACCCGGTAAACCTTGAAATTTCGAGAAATGCAAATGAATTTGGATTTTTCTGTATGTAGGGGGCGCGATTTTGTCCACCCAATTTTGATTTGAAGCTTAATAACTCCGGTGCTTTTTGTCGAAAATTTCTGAAATTTGGCAGGGAGGTTCGTATATTAGGGGGGTTATCGCTGTTAAATTTTGGTGGTTAAAGGTCAACGGGTTAAAGAGATTCGTATCTCGAGGAGAGTCGGACTTAATGACGATTTCACTTGTTATTAGCATTTACAATTTTTCTACCCTCAAAGTTAAGCTTTTTGTTATTTTTTAGATAAAGTACCCTAACAGATGACACCACACGCAGTTTTAAACGTTGCCGGAAAAGTTAAGCAACTCGCTGCTGGGGTTTTTTTTTTAATATATATATTTACTTCTAATGGCTTTACTTTCCTAACCGGGAAAAGATATTTTTCGTAACAAAGATTCAATTGATAAAGTAAAAAAAATAAGGTGTTTTTTTTACTGTCTTTGTAAGATTCTTATTTATTTAACGTTGCTCTTAACATTAAACTTTTAAACGGTTCTTTCCCTTTAATAGAATTTTAGGAAGTGTAGCTAAAACTGATTTTTTGAGTGTGCTTTTCTCTGTTATCTTTAATTGATCTATAAATAATATTTATAGTATGGTTTGTTTTATTTTACGGACCTGTAAAAGCGTCATTTGTGTAAGGGCTCGTTAAATATAATTGCCAGTGGTTCCTCCAGGAAATAATGAAGTTTCTTACCTTAGTTATCTCTTAAACTTTATCCTTAGTTGTGGAAAAATTTGACAGTTTATTAGAGACGATATTTTTGCTTCGGCCATGTGTAATTTTCGCTTGTTTTGATAGAGTTCGTCGTGACATAATTTAGTTTGTCTGCAAGAAAGTTTTGCAATCTGGGGTTTTTTTTATACACGGTGGCATATTTTCAGTACACAGATCTCGTGACAATTGCTTCGTTACCTTGTAGGACCCTCTCGCTTTCAGGTCGTCGTGCGACCTTGTTACAATTCTCTAGAAGTGAATTAGCTTCTCTAGTACTTATTAATGACCCCCTAAAGCAAATCTCCCTTCGTATGTATCAAAGATTAATTTACAACTTGTTTTTACGTTTGGTAAAGGTGTTCTTTCTCCCGAAACACCGTGAAGACTAATTTTCACGTGTAAACTGACTGAAGTATTATTACCTTCTCTTTCTTACTCATTAACCATCCCCTAAAGCAGATTTCTTAACCTTTTTTCGTCTTTCATTAAAGTTTCAATTCGTACAACGAATGCTCGCCCACCTGACGAAACGAGGAGGTTTTACAGGGTCTTCTATCTTTTCAGATGCAACCTACTGAAAATATAATTACGTAACCTTTCTAACCCTTCTAAGAAGTTATCTCTTAATCGTATTCCTTCCTCTAGACGTATGCAAACAGATGGCAGTACGATCTCTCCTACACACACTAATTATATTTTAAGGGCTTCTATTATTTTCCACGTGTAGTGACCACGAAGAGTATAGACTCTGCAGGTAGAACCTCAATTCATTAGGAGGAAAGAATTGTCCTCCTCTCAATTTTCGCATCTAATGATTTAGATATTCGAATTGAGAGAGGGAGAGGGAGGAGGAGAAAGAGAGAGAGAGAGAGAGAGAGGAGACAGTTTGTTTGTCGTCATCTCTTAATTTCGACATTCTTATCAAATTGAAAATCTCATTCTTTACCACTTTTAACCGAATAAGGGAAGGGAAGAATGAAAGGGGGAAAAAAGTTGTGAAAAACGCAATTACGACGAATGGAAGAAAATAATTACACACAACTGATCGATTAGAGAAGAATGATGTAAATAAATGGATGGGGATGCAAAGAGACTGTTTCTTTAAGGAACTCTGAATCTATTCAACCTTCAATTTATTCTTAATGGAACTTCACACGATTTTGTTGCACCTGCGAGCTATTAAACCGTTCACAGGGTTGCTGTATTCGATGATAAATTTCCTCTTCTTGTTAGGAAAAAAATCTGAGGTGTAATGAAGAAAATTCCTCCCAATTTTTTTTTTTCCTTTTTTTTTATAATTCAGTTTCGGGTAGGTCAGACCCTTTGGCTTGAATGCGTATGTTTTCAATGGAGTTCCTTTCATTGGATATATTTGAATTTCGTATTAGTTCTCTAGCCAGTTAGGAGGAGGAGAGACGAGAGGATCAGGTAGGAAAAGCTATTATAAAATTTCACAATTTAAATTTCGTGCCACATCACGTGGTTTAATGCATTTATTAAAGGTTAGCAGTCTGTTTAAAAACGGAATTTTAACGATTTTTCCACAAGCGGAGTAAAATATACAAATTTAAAATAAATAAATAAATAAAAATCAATAATCCATTACTTTCGTGAGGAAGAATTGAAATTTTTGGCAATTTTTGGCAATTCTTACCCCCTTTCTTTCCGCGAGAAATCGTAACTTAAATAAATAAATAATTGAATGCGCTTTATCACGATGCTGCACTTTTGTCTACTTAGTAACAGGCAGTTAGTAACGGCTTAAATCGCATTACAGTAGAAGAAAAAGGCGTTACAGTGCTTTAATTCTTAATTAAATCGAAGCGATAAAGCGAGGTTAGAGTGTTAAAGACCAGTTTTATCCACCACATACGAGAAAAATCTTCAAAGATGGAAATCGAATCCGGATACCTCAAGTGTAACACAACAGCCACAACTTATCGAAATTCTGAGTTACGATTTCGAAAATGGTGTCTGGCACGGAGTGATTGATGTGCCCCTTTATAAATTGAGACATTTATTTATCATTCGGAGAACGATTCATTTTGTTGAAGTAAAGTTTCTCACACCTGTTGAAGTTTTTATTTTTTATTCTTTTTCCTTTACAAAAACTCCACCTTGAAGTAAATGTCCTCCTGCAGAACACTGACACAAAAATCTCGACTCGAGCTGTTATATTTTTTTTTGTAGAAGTCACTTTGATTGACGTTCGTCCAATCACCTATATCACTAATCAAAAACCGACTAGATGGCAAATTTGACAGTAGGTTTTTCTCTGCCAATTAAATTATTCACTTTACTACTCTCAAACGTTTGGGGGGAGAGAAAAGTATTAAAAAAAACTTTCTGACATCAAGTAGTACAACATCAATCACTCTCTAGCGAAAGAGAGAGATACGGGGAACGATCAAAAGGGGGGTATTTAAAATCCACATACGGTACTGGATCAAATTCTGGATTAAAACACTCCGATATGGTATGTCCAATCCATCATTTCTGTTGAGTGCCACTGGGGATTTCAACGGCAATCTGTCTCCTCTTTTCTACAATCTGATTTAGCAGGAGTTGGAATCAATTCCAATCGTGTTAGAAAAGTTGTTGTGCAGTTAGAAAGCCGTGAAAACCGTTTGATTACGCTGCCAGTTTTAAGTAACAACCCTCTCCCCCTCCTACTGTACTAACTTCAACCTCCAAATCTCCACTTTATATATCTTCCATTACAGGATCAAACCTGTTCCTTTCTCTCTTCTCACCCCTGTTCCTCCCTCCCATACAGGATCTTGATGGTTTCATTCTTCATCTGCACTTCAACCTTTCCTCCTCCTTTTTTTTATAATAGGTTGATCTCAGGGTTTTGACTCTTTAATGCGAAGACGTGTAGAATGATAAGTGTAAAGTGAGATCGATTAGCAAATTGTTTAATTTTCGTGTTTATGCAGTTGATATGTCTTTTTATTATTCTTTTGTCAGGAAAATTTGTTCGTCTATTCAATTATATTACATTTACATATGAAAAGAAAACCAATGGGCAAGGGATTTTTGAAGCATTTAACGCGGCAAAAACCAACACCGAAATAACTAAAACGTATTTAAATGTCACCCACCCGAGCCGTGCCATTTAAGAAAACAGTAGCATTATTTCTCATCTAAAACAGATAACAAACACACACACACACAAAAAAAAACCTTCATACCAACAATACTTTCCTGCCTGTAATTACGATTAGAAGATAGAAAAAGGAAGGAAAAAAACCACCGATAGCATTCCAGATAAATTTAACAAAAGAACTGATCTTGACCCCTTAACTGCACTAAAACGTGACCAGTTCAATGGACTAACAGAACTAAAACCCATGTACAAACCCATAAAAGAGGAAAAATTCCTTAAATTAATTATTCAAAACAAACACACGTACACCATACATTTGTTAATTAATTATTCATAAATTTATATATATATATATTATAATAATCATCCCAACTGCATTAACAATATTGACTTTTAAGAATAAATTAAAACTGCCTCTCTCTCTCTCTCTCTCTCTTCATTGTTTGCTTTAATGCTCCACTCCATTTATTAAATTCAACAACCTTTATTAAATTGATAGTTTTCCCTTCATTTACATTAAATCTAAATAAAGCGGAACAAGTTTAAATATTTTATAAACCAGCAGGAAAATAAAAAATAAAATAAAACAAAATAAAATAATAAAATATATAAGTTATATATTCGCTCGATACTAGAAGAGAGGATGCAGTTTAAAGTGATTCATTTGCATTCATATTACAATTTCTATCTTAAATCAAAACGTGGAATAAAAAAAAAAAAAAAAAAAAGCAAATTTCCTCTACCTCATATTTGCAATATTCAACGTTGATATCGAGCAAAACAATCTCCATTTGTCTAGGAAAATCCAATTCATATGACGTACTAAACCTCTATCAATCATTGGACATAAATTCTCATAGAGTCTGTTTGACTAGATGGTGGAGCAAACAATTTATGAACAACAGAGAAGACTTAGATGTATTTCGTTTTCCTGCTTAATGGAAGCACTGCCATCAATTTTGGAATACGATCAATGGATGGCGTCCACTAAACAAATTGCCGGAAAACATTTACGAGAACAGAAACTATGCCAACCTCCTTTCTCTCTTTTCCTCTCTATCTCTTTCCATCTCTCAATGCGAATCTCCCTTTTCTTACCAATTTAGTCATTCTTAATCAATTAATTTGATTATTTACAAGATTTTCACGAAGGATTGATAAATAAATTGTTTTTGAACGTCTCTAATGCGTTTATGAGTTGCTAGGGGGCGCTGCTCTCTGCCGTTGGCGGCGCGCTGGGCTTTAAAACAGCAGCGCCCTCTTAGGATTTGTCTCTTTCTCTTTTTCTTTTTTAAACAGACAATTTTTGTCGTTTAATTGTTCAGTTTCGTCACGTGGAACGGCGCGAGTTAAAGGCTTTTTGTCAGCTTCGTCATTGGTTGGTTTAAATTTGAATTTTAAATTTTTAAAATATATTCCGTTTAATTGGTAGAATTTGAATATTTTCGTGTACAAAAGGAAGGAAAAAAGAAGCGCATCAGTACCTTAAAATTCGTTTTGAAAATTTCTTTTATTTAATTGGTTAGCGTTTCTCACGTGATTGATTTATCAGTATCGATTTTTAGCCCTCGAGTTTAAATTGATTAATGCGTCACGTGACAAATTGCAAAAATGCAATTTTGAAAATATAAATTGTACGATTTATTAATCTTTCACGTGTGATGAATTGCTGCATTTATGATGCTTTAAACCTGAATTTTCGAGTTTATTAGACGATTCTAGGATCGAGAGACGTAAAAATTGTAAAATGTCACGCTTTAATTAGACCTATTAAAGCATTACACTCTAACTTAGTTGCTATTACAAATCAATATTTTCTTCCAGATTATCAGCATTATTTAAAAATAAAAGATTAAAAAGAAAAGAAAAAAAAACATTTCTTATCATACGAGATTTTTCAGACTTTAAGGGATTCAAGAATTTTGATAACTATCATATCCAACATGGAAAGATCTTAAGATTGAGCACCGTTATTTTTCGACATTTCCCTATTGTGAATTTTCTAAAAGTATAGGCTGAATCTTGGAGGATCTTCGATTTTTCAATCGGGGGATGTCTAAGACTCAATGCATTTTAAAACAACAGAGGAAGCCATAAGTTCTTCAGACCGAAAGATTGAGATAAAATTCGCATAACCCCCGGAATAAAATTGCTAGTTTTAGCACAAAAAAAAAAGAAGGAAGGAATCCTTTACTTTGCAATTGGAGACGTGTAATTGTAGTTATTAAATGGATAAAATTTAAAATATAATAAGTGATGGCTTAAGATCTAATCGTTATGAGGGATTCTCAGTGTTTTGTTCCGGGGGGAAAAAACCCCGTGTGAAATGGCAGAAGAGGCACAAAATGTTGTATATGTATAAATATAAAGCAGTTTTCAAACTTTGAATATAGAAGAAGACTTCTTCCCGTGTGTAAACAGGCAAGGAATTTGGAAAAGAAAAGGAGACGAGAGTAAGATTTAGAGATTCCCTCATCTTTTTATGAGGAAAAAATCACATAAAGCACATTTCTGTAAGCCCTGAATATGGAATGGGTCTATTCTCTCGAGTAAAAATAAGCCATAGCGCTTTCTGTATTTTCTCAATAAGCAATGCCTCTATTAGTCCGGAATATAGAAAAGGGCCTTCTGTACAAAGTTTAGATATTTTTGCGATTTTTCACATTAAAAGCTCTTAATATAGAAAAGGATCGTCGAGAAAGTTAAAAACGATCAGGGAATAAGTTCGTTGTTTTATATATTTTATACGTGGGAGTGATAGATAAATAATACCCGAGTAAACCCTGAGACCCCCCCCTTACCATTCTAGCATTCACCAGTTAAAGATGCCAAGAGTTTTCATCACAGAATGAGATAGCAAAGAGTTTTAGAGGTTTCGACATTTTGGGTGGAGTCATTTGTCATCTGGATTGATTATTATCAAATCTTGGATTCAGCCTAGTCATTTATTAAATAGAGATTCGTGGGATCGATATATTATTTAATAGATAAATACTTTAATAAAAGGTATCTTGAAAGTAGTTTCACGATGATTTTTTTCGAAGTAATTCAGCTTGATGCAAAGATTAATAAATTAAATTAATAGTGGAATTTATTAAGATTAAAAATGTAAAAAAAAAAGAAATTCCTTGTATACATATGTGTGTGATTTGTCTGAATTTATAAAAATTGCTAATTTTTTTATATCTATCTTCATTCGAAAATTTCAATAATGCCGAAAACTAATTGAAACGCGTTTTAACATCAATTAAAGGAATTAAAACCTAATTAACTTAAAGGAATTAAAACTTTCATCAAGAGGAACTATCCAATTGAATCGCTTTCTAGTCTTATGTGTATCGCGTGACTAATCCATCATTTCAGTAAAAATCGATTTTTTTTTCTTTTTCCTCCCTTGAATTTTTTAAAAAATTTTCTTCTTTCCTCCCCTCGACCAATCGCTGCTCTGTAAAAATTCGAATTTTCAAATATCTCTCATTTAATTGGTTAGCTTTACCTATGAAAATTTGAATTTTTAAACCTCTCTCGTCTAATTGGTCGGTTGCTTTTACGAAAATTTCGGATTTTCAAATCCGTTTCGTTTAATTGGTTGCCCTTTTTTTTAAAAAAAACGTGGCGTGAAAAGTGCGGTGTGTCGTAATCGAATTTTTTGAATTTTTAAATAATTAATGATTTTAATTGGCCGATTTTAGCACGCTGATGATGTGACGTTATTAAAATTTGAAATTCGAATTTTTCTTTTTTTTTTTCAGGGTCGTAATTAGTGGATTTATTCATACGATAGTCGGCAAAACATTACTTAAATTAAATTTTTTTTTTAAATTTTATTTTTATTTTTATCTTTCGTTTAAACGTTTCTACTTAATTGAATAGTTTTGTCACGTAATAGATAGAATATTTGAAATTTTGAATTTTTAAACATGTCGCTGGACCGTTGCTTGGTTTCAATTCGTGCAGATTCTAAAAACTTTTTTTTTTCATTTAATTGGATTTATCACGCAAGGAAAATTATATATATATATATATATATATATATATATATATATATTGAAAAATTAAACATTTTGAAGTTGTCGTCTTGAATGATTTCCTCACGTGATGTGAATAACTAAATACAGTACATATATTTAAATTATTAACTCACTAATTATGCGATAACTGAGTTTTATTAGGTTTTAAAATTGAAATTATTTCATTTTTAATTTTTTAAGCGATGGAATTAAATTAAATTATTCAAATCTTTAATTTCGTAATTAGGAGTGGCGCACCAGAGGTCGAGTGGATACTACCAAACTCGATCGCGGGTTAATGTTTGAACACTTGGAGCTTTGCGGGTTTCTTCACGTTCGTAACACATAAGTAGGGGCCAGTTCACATGGAAAGTCCTCTGGGTGGTGTACAAACACATAAGGGCCAAGCGGTTCCGTTCCCTGAACACTGGGAGTTCGATCGTGGGTTCGCGCCTCGCCAAGACGGGGTGGCCACGTGGAGTTTTCCGGATTTTCTTCACGTCTGAATAGGGGCCAGTTACACTTAAAAAAACCTTCCGGAAAACATTCCCCCTAGGCAGATCGCCTAAGTGTTGCGTTGCTGTAACTTAACTAAATAAACAAACAAGTAAACTTAAACTTTGGGTGCTTCGGTTGCTTGAATTAATTCTCAGTGCCATTTAGAACCCTCCGTCGAGCGCAATATAAAACCATAAAGTAGATGGCGCAATGTATCAAAATGCTCACTTTTTGTTTTTTACTTCAACTATATCCGCCCCGCGGGCACTAAGAGGGCACTTTTAACAGGCGCATTATGCATTCGGCCAAGCCCGGATGAAACGGCAGTTTTGGACCACTTTCCGAAAAGTTCCTGAGAGTTTTTTAACCCGTCCGAATTCGATCCCGGGTCCCTAGAGCGGCAGGTTGCTATCCTAACCTCTCGACCATCCGTCCGCCTATCATCAAATATTCTACCCTCGAAATTAAGCTTTTTGCCATTTTATAATAATTAATAACGTAAAATTGTTTTTAAAAATAAAATCCAGTAACAGATGGTGCCACGAACAATTTTAAATTTTTTACCGGGAAAGTCACGCAACTCATTGTTGAAGTTTTGAAATTGTTATTGGCTCGTATTGCTTGTACTATGATACTAATTTCTAATAATAATTTAAAGTCATTATCATTACTAGAAGATCAGTAACAAAATACAAATTAAAAAAATTACTCTTTATCGGTCTCCATTCTACTCATATATACTTCCATTTTTCCATACATTTTTCCATGGAAAATAAAAAAACTGCAAGTATAAAATTGATTAAACTGTATTTTTCTTGTTACGCAAATATCTCTGTGTTTACTAAACATTTATTACGCTTCATTATATTTATACCGCGTGTTGTACAACAGTTTCTACTGTACGTGCGATGAACAAATTGCCTTTTTACATTATTTTTTGCATTTATATTTTGTTAGTAGATTTTTATTTAGTGCTACATTGCAGTCGTTACATCCTTTCTATTGTCTTTTTTATATGTTTTCGCATTCAGTGTTGTCCAGTTTTGCCGTCCCAGGGAAAGTATGGCGATCGCTCAAAGTACGACCCCCGAAAAGTTTTATATTTCTGAAGTCGTGGGGACCTTCGAACATCGAGGATTGCAAGAATAATTCGGGGTTTATTTTCTGTGTGTATTGATGTTAGTGTTTATAGGGGGCGCGATTATGTTCACTCGGTTTGAAGCGTAATAACTTTGGTGGTTTTTGTCGAAAATTTCTGAAATTTTGCACGGAGATTCGTATATCAGGGGAATTGATTGCTGTTAAATTTTGGTGGTCAAAGGTCGAAGGGGTAAAGAGCTTCGTATCTCGAGGCGGGTCATACTTAATAAAGATTTTTTAGCATTTGCGATTTGTTATAAAACTCGTCTCTACCCTCCAAATTAAGCTTTCTGCCATTTTATAATAATGAATAATATAAAATGTTTTTAAATTAAAATCGCGTAACAGATGGCGCCACACGCAATTTTAACTTTTCTGCCGGGAAAGTTACGCAACTCATTGTTGGATTATTTTTCCAATTGTTATTGGGTTGTATTGCTTGTAGTATGATACTAAATTCTAATTGATTTTATGGTATTTTAATCCTTAAACGTAAATAATCTAAGTAAATAATCTTGAATTCACTCTACACTTACCAAAAACCAGACATTTTAAATTTTCAGTATATAGCGGGAAGAGGAGTAATATGTCAAAATGTTATAAAAGAGAAATTGCTACATGCTTTCAAGGTTTTTCGAATTTTAAGAATTAAAGTCACCATCAAGAAGGAGCGAAAAGTAAGCATGACTACAATTTTCCGTTAAGAAATGACAATTCAAAATGTACATGGTGTATCAGATTGACTAAATTCGCCAGACGAAAGGTTAAATGAGGTGTTGCTTCGATACGAGGTATGTATTAAATTCTGGGTGCGTTTGAATTCGGAATATTCACCCTTCAAAAGTCTGTATGAGAGATTTTATTATATTTCCTTTCTGTTTTATTCTTTATGCCCACCGGTGAACTACTGGAACACTAGTAGCAACACTGGTCGCGGGTTCGCGCCTAGTCACGTGGTGTTTTCCGGGTTTTCTTTACGTATCTAACACCTAAATAAGATACAGTTTCCTATTCCTATTAGAAAGTCCTCTCGGGAGGCACCCTTTTGGCAGATTGCCCACGTGTTGGGTTGCATTTATTCCATCAATTCATTTGTTCATTATTTTATACTTCCTGTTAATTGTATTCGTTTTAAACGCATTATTAACGTTTTTAATTCTTAAAACCAGCTTATTACATCCAATTTTTTCCTGAATACCCTTTCAAACGTCCGAGTTCATCTTAATTCGACAATTGAAATTTTATTTAGTTTGTACACGGCAAAGCGACCTGCCGGCGGGGGTGCAACCCGAAAAAAGAATCTATGGTGTTAAAAACTGTAGAAAACCCGGAAAACTCCACATTGACAACCCATTGGCGAGGCGCGAACCCGCAACCAGTGTTCGGTAGGTTTGTCCATTCAGTCATTGGTGGGCTTTGAAATTAATTAAAGATTCTTATTATTTTTTTGTAGTTTCGTTAACACGGTAGCCATTTGTCAATACCCTGGATATCATTATTATAACTTTTATTTGATTGGGCCAAATTTTTTATGACATTTTTACGTCACTGGAATAAGAATTTTGAAATTTACAATTATTTATTTAGTAGAATCGATCACTCGAGAGCAATGTTATTGTTAAATTTCACCGTTTTAATTTTTAAATGCTATTTATTTCGGGATAATTGATTAATATACGCCGGCGCGAGGCGTTTTTGCATCTCATTATGCAAATTTCTCGAAACGGTTTCGATTTCATTGGACGGATTGATTTACGTCATCGTAAACGTCAACAAAATACAAACTTGGGCTATTTATTCCTTGAAATTACACACATACAGATACGTGTGACATTTTAATAAATACACCCAATAAGAAGGCAGGATACGAAAGGGCACACACACAAAAAAAAAAAAAAAAAAAAAAGAATTTTTCGAATTTGAATTTCAATTTTATTGGTTTAATTGGCCAATCGTATGTTGATATTTAAATATTTAAATTTTCAAATCTGGTCAATTTAATTGGCGGCCTTATCCACGTGACGGCTTACGACTCATTACGTCGTCGACATCGGCCAATTAACTTACAAGAAACATTACACGTCACGCATTAACATGTAGTCATAATTTGTCAAAACGACGTCGTCTACCAATTAAACGGCGACAAATAAATTCTCTTTTAATTAATATCAAGAAATTCGTTTAAGGTTTATTACGTTTGGGAGCAATATAGCAGAAAGCTGGGACAGATCAGTTGATAGGAAGTAATCAATGGTACAATATTGTCGCGTGTCGCGCAGTTTATCGCCGTCACACAGAAAATAAGTGTTAATCAGCCCATCTAGAAAGCGTTATATGACAGGCAAAAGGATCAACATGGATTAATGTTTTGTAGGAATGTTTAATAGCCGGACAGTCTCCCGAGAGTAGAGTATGCAATCAAAAACTCGCTAATGGAGGCTTTTCAAATACATTATTCATATATGTCAAGACATTGTGTTTGAACGGGGGGGTGGATAGAGAGCAGCATCAAGCAGCAGCAGCAGCAGCAACACCAAGGAGGAAGAAGGGGAGAGGGGGGAGAGAAAAAAATAGGTACCAAAAAGAGTGCATTTGCTTACTGGGAATCTTCTAAACGTCAATGGAAATTCGTAATGACGTCAAGCCTAGATTAAGTAGGGGGATGTTGCAGAATTGATGAAGATCTGGGATTAGAAGCGTGTTTTGCTTCTCCTCTTCACGTCCCCCTCCCTCCATCACTTATTTTGTCACTGCCCATTTCGAGCGGGGGAATGGAGTAATGGAAACACGTTTTTCAACAAGCTGACACCGTGTCTGATATTGTCGAAAATAAGTACGACAACTTGACCCAAAACTGCATCTTAATGGAGTCGTGTCTTCTGTGTTTTCTCCCGTCTGGGGAGTCGAATTATTATTATTATTTTTATTATTGTTGTCCCGTCCCTTTCTCCATCAGCTTCCCCTCTCTCTATTTTATATGTAATTGCCGATCTTGACCCCGTGACGGTCACCTGATCGATCGAACTCGGATGACCGGGAGCAGATTATTGTTTATTGTACGACGTGACTCGACTGGGAATGGCAAATATATATCACGATAACGTTACACAATGTTGAAGACTGGGAGGAATACTACAACCACAAATATTGAAGGCGGCCGCTCTGGGTACTCTGTAATCGTTTTGTAAACCTACTCATAGCTCCTGATCCTATAGAGAGACAATGGTCAATGATGTCGTCAATACAGCTTTCTGATTACATAAATCCATGCCCTGGAGGAAGCAGTGCCATCAAATGGTTTCTGGTTACTTAAATATAAGTCGAGAAACGGGGAGAATAATCTAATTTTATTATTTATTAATATATAAGCTCTTGTTTTATTCATTTATTTATTTAAAAGGGAGGTGCTTCACGTGTTGTTCGCCGGGTTTCTCATAAATAATGTAATCGTGATTAGGAATTTATTCCTCTTATTAAGAAATTGTGATGAAAGTTTTATATCAGAAGGTATCACTACTACTTATGTATCTTTTCCACTTTGAACACAATTTTAAAGGGGTGCGAGACCATATTTTGAGATTCAAGTAGGCAGATTACCAAAAAGGTTAAGAAACAGTGATCTAGAGTCCCCAGATAGCACTAGATAGCCTTAAATGTATATACAGTCCCTAGATGACACTAGATCAGTGCGTTCTACGTCCTGAATTTATCTAGAAACTCTATAACATTCTTGAAATTACGAATAGAAGTTTCTTCTGTTTAGAACAAAATTCATATTGAAAACTTTCCTCTCTGTGTAGATTTATAATTGGTCGAACGAAATTACAAAGAGACATGACCACGATCCTATTTAAATCACTACTAAAAGAGACACAAACGCCCACTCTCCTCCTTCCTTAAATTTAAATGGGGGTTATAAACCTTATTCTAGAATCTAGACAGATCTGTAAGGAATGCAAACCTCAAGTCCTCACACACTACCGTAAATTGTTCTGTATAAACCTTACTCCAGAATATACATAAAGTAACCGTACAGATATGAAAATCAAAATGGGGAAGGTGGGAATTCGCTGTAACACTCGCACGTGCTTGTTAAATCACACAACCTCACGTTCTCCCTTCGACCCTACAGGGACTATCCTATTACAAAACATCACAAAACGATCTAAATCTGTTAGTAATAAGGTCTGATTATTAAACGACGTTATCGTCTAATTTATTTTCGCGTCGTTCGTCCGTCGACCGAACCGAATAACTTGTAAAAAAACTACTTAAAAAAAAAAAAAAAAATTAATTTCTTCGCCGAACTTTTTTAATGATAAATCACCTACAGATATGATATTTATAATATTATATATTTATATATTTAAGTCAGAGTTTGTTAATCTTTTAAATTATCTCCCCACGTATTAACACTCCATTAAAGTTTGGCAAAAATATGAAAATTAATTTTTTTTTTCCCCTCTCTCCTTTAATTTTTCAATTCATTAACGGATAGCCATTTAGACTTACTTAAAACATTTTTAATGGCGTTTTCTTAAGAGATTTAAGACGACGTGATATCATCAAATATAGTAATTACTCCTCGAGACGTCATTAAAACGCCCGACGTGATTGGTCACTCCAACTTATTAAGGCACCCGATCCGTCAGGAGTGACGTCCAATGACGTTGCGTTTAACAAAACTCGGACGATTCGGGGCTCATTTTCATCTCCCATTTTTATAAATTTAAATAATCCCCATAGGTGTAATATCAATCGAAAACATTTAATTTTTATTTAAGGGTGTGTAATTAAGGCACGCGCTTTATATGCCCACTCTAAGCTCTTTAATTAGTATATAAAAGTGGGAAATTTACTACAGATTAATATCGTTTTTTTTAAAAAAAAACAAACTTTTTATTTGTGCCTTAATTGCTTAATTCCTGCATTTTTTAAGAGGTGCCCTTTGGTGTATTAATGGCTTCTGTATGGAGATTTAGGGAGTTCAGGAGGGCACCGGATGATTAAAAATCCACTGGGTATTGTAATATGTCTTTCGAAAGCTGATAAACAGGCTATGAGAATAATAATTATTTGGGCCTCCGCGCATGCGCTGTGGCGACGAAACGGGGGGGGGAGATAACGCGACGGCTAGAACCGGATGCCGAGATTACCGAGTAAAGATACTCTTAAGATTCGTATTAACGAGGTTGTAAGCACGTTTACGCTATATGCGGGTAGCTTACGCTCCTAGGATTAAAGCCAAAAATTACGTTTATGGGTAAAAATGGCGTAGTTCGTCTCATATGAAACAAAGGGTTCGCTTACTTGGATGCTTACTACGTTTAAGTGTTAAATATGTTGAAAAATGTAGGAGATATAATCACATAGTCGTAATAACGAGGTCTGCTATAAAGGGGTAGGTGATCTTCTAGAAACGAAGGCAAAAATCACAATATTTACGGGTGTTTTCAACAGTTGAATGCACACTTTGTTCAGTTATAGACTGGAAAATATAGTAGTGGATCGTAATAACGAGGTTTTAAGCAATTTGTGATATACGCCGGGAGTTAATGCACCTAGAAACAAAGCCGTACTGCACTGCACTTAGGAGACAATAGTGATTAATACGTTAAATCCGCACCTTTGAAATGCATCCATCGGGATTTTCGAATTAACAAAGGGCGAATGTGCGCGCGTAATAACGAAGTTTTAGACGAATTTATGCTATATAGGGGTAGCGCAGTAGCCTCGAAATAAAGCCAAAGGTTTACTGTATCTATAAGGCGTCGTGTGATTACAATTTATGTAATGCTTTTCAAATTAACCCATTCTTTAGATACGAGCTAACATGATGTAATATAAGTAGAGTATTTAGCATAATTTACCTATGAGCATGTCGCGTGTACGATAGAAATCTATTATTCTGAGTGACGGTAATGTAAATTTAGCCCACGCAGTTAGTTACGAGGTTCTCCACAAAAATATTCCATGCTGGATCCGTTTAAAGGGTAGGAACAAAGTGTAAAGACCGTTAACAATACGAGCTTCGTTATCTGTTAATGCCAGCGTAATATAGAGGTGTTCGGTTTAATCTCCGTTGGCGTAACGCTAAAACGAGCCCACAGAATCCAATGTTTAACGTCAAGCTGGAGATCCCGATCCGTTAACGCTAGAGGAGGAAAATCGCGCGTATGGTCGTGTGTGCAAGAAAGGAGATTGAATTACCCCGTCGCCATTTATTGATTGCATTTTCAGCCACTTTACTTAGACTACATCCATTGATTCGTAGCTAGAATGGAACATAACATCATTTCCTTCTTACACCGTAATTACTCCCTATCATTAGTAACTAAATGTTTCTCTCTTGGAATCGATGCGAGACAACACAACTACATCTTCTGCTTTCTCCTATTAAACATTTATTCAGCGATACTTTAAATGTTATCTACTATCAGCAACGTTTAATAAATAACGTCCACGGAGGGACACCAAACAGTTTTAAAGGATTTTTAAGCCGGTTTCCGAATTAATTAAAAATCCTGTTCGCCACTCCACCCACGAAAATCCATACTCTCACTTATCTCTTATACGACCATTATCTGCATAATATTCAAGGTTTTTTTTATAACTCTACGATAGTTAGCCCCCTCCATAAACAGTACAGACATACAGACGTTCCTTATACTGGTTTTTACACTACGTATAAGCTGCTATAAACTGTCATTCGATCGTCTCTTCAAACGTGAACTCGTTAAAGAAATCAATAAAACTTCTTTAGAATGAAAAATTGCAGTTTTATGTGTGGACGACTGACAGACAGACGTACAGGAACCTATACCTAATAGTTATCATCTTATAAGGCATTTTTGTGTAGGCTGTTATCGGGGTCACAACGTGGTTTATAGCTCTATCTCTATATAAAAAAATTTGTCTATACGTCTATTTTATATAAATATATATATATATACAGTATATAAGAAACCCGTTTTATACGATTTTTTCCCTCGTTTTAGCGATTAAATAAATGCAAATGCGTATGCAAAGTCGTAGTTTATGTTACGAGAGTTAAAACGGCCGAGATCATTGTGTTAGTTTTTGTACAAAATCCATATTTTATTGATTCATAAAATGTACAAAAGAGTGTACGAGAGGGGGCGGGAGTATTTCGCCTGCAGACTATCACAGCCGAATTTTTATTGTGTAAAGAAATTTAAACGATGAAATGTCCCTTCTTACGGTCTCGTTCATTGGTTCTTACGTGCAGGTTTTAAAACGGGGTCTAGACGACGATCCGTCTTCATCACTTTTATTTAGGCTACGTGTTTAAAGAATTGTTAAACTGTTCAACTCCTATCTAATTATTTACGTTATAGTTGCGTAGTTTCGTCTAGAAACCCGTTTAAGACGGACACGAACTTGTTTGGGCGTTGAAAAATGCAACAATCTCCTTAAAATTTTACTAAATATCCCACACAATATTGTCTAGTTCGAAAGATAAATTAAGTGGATGTTTCAGGTTTCACTAGGCCCTAGACATGCGAGGCCCTTTCGTATAACGTATAACCTGCGTTACAATAGGTATGTTATACGTGGCATAAGATATAAACACTACACTTCACTGAATATTTGAGCACGTTAAAAATATAAGGCCTTAGTACAGTTTTATTTCGAAACCTCTTTAAGACGGACACATAAGCTTGTTTGCATTGAACAAACATCCCACACAATAATGCTTAGTTTGGAAGTTAAACTAATCTTATACGTGGAGGTGTTAGGTCGGACGAGGCCCTAGACACGCGAGGCCCTTTTATACAACAATGCAGCTCCCATTACAGAAGAAGATCGACCATATAATCACTTAATATTTAAGCACGACCGAGTCACCTAAAAGTGTAAGGCCCTAGTTAACTTACGCCCAATACTGTACGCACACGTATACGATACGACACATAAACTTGTTTCCGTTGGAAAAACATCCCACACAAGATAAATTAAGCCTACACATACGCGGTCTTTTTTAGCTCGAGCCAGGCCAGGAGGCCCTTTTATGTAACGTATAACCCGCGCCACATTACACAACATGTAAGCACCGTACTTCACCATGCCAGCTCCCTTAAAGTTTCAGGCCCTAGTTAACTTATACCTAAAATATTGTACACACACATACACACATACTGTATATATTATAATGCACTTACCTGATCTCCGGACATGTATGCCTCAGCATTGGGATCCGTCATGTTTAAGGATAAATCATAATTATCCACCGGCTGTAAGAGAAAAAAAAAACAGACAAATAAACAAACAGATAAATAATTCAAAATTTAATTTTTAAAAAGATTTCAATTAAATCTCGCGGGGTGGAGGGGAAACAAAACAGGAGAGGGGAGGGGGGAAAAAGTTCAAGTAAAATCAAAATAAACGGAACACACACGCAAGATTGGATTGCCTTAATGTATTGTTTACACGAAATGGTTTTATGACGTAAATATATCAAGGCTATAGTCTTTATAGACTAAACCACCGATAGTGAAAGAGTAATAGAACATTGTCAATATATGAGTCATACTCATTGTCTACTAAATCTTTCTTCCCCCCTCTCCCCCCGCAGTTAATGTTACGGTTTGCTACGAGCTGGATAAACTGGTCGACTCGGACACACGGCTTTAAATTTTAAAATGCCTGTCGTGAATTTTCCAGTGGTTGAAGGGATATATCTCCGGATGCAGCCTGCATCCTTTACAATACAGATAAACAGAATTATTGCCTTTCCCCCCGCTCTTTTTTTTTTATTCCTTAAATTTATGTCTCTTGGTGCCGTAACAGATTTTTACCTTCCTTCCCCGTAATGAAAAACTGTTAGGAAGATGAGTTATGATGTGAATTTCGCTTTACACTAGCGTGAAATTTAGTTTTGTGCAAGGGTGAGGCGTTTGGTTGCTTCCTCTCCCCCCCCGTTTTTTTAATCAGTTTTGAGCGTGAGGCCCGGTTTATCCTTTAGTTTATCCTCTTTTCTTCCCCTCCTCAATTCTTTCAAATCAGTTTTATGAGAGAGACGTAACGTTTAGTTATCATTTCCCCCTGTTGTATTCTTTTTTATAATACTCTTCTAGTGTTGTATATCTTATAACACGGGAAAATATGGCGATGGGTCAAAAAGATGACTTCCCCGCTAAAGATTTTTACGTTTATTAAACTTGAAAAGCGCCAAATTCGAAAAATTGGGGTTTTCTTTCTTCGTTTGTAGGGGGCGCGATTATGTTCACCAAATAACTCTCGTGCCCTTTGTCCAAAATTTCGGAAATTTTGCAGGGAGGTTTGCGTATTAGGGGCATCGTCGCCGTTCAATTTTGATGGTTAAAGGTCAAAGGATTGGGGAGATAGACGGGTCACGTGTCTTACCTCTAGTGGGTGGAAGTTAATAAAAGTTTTTTTACTCCTTATTAGCATTTAAAATTCACTTCTCTAACCCCAAAATTAAGTTTTTTACCACGTTAAAAATGTTTTTTTAAAGTCTAGTAACAGATGGCGCCACACGAATTTTAACTTATCTACCGGGAAAGTTACGCAACTCGAAAATTCTTTTTCTTTAAATCAGATCCTTCGGTTTTGTGGCATATTTACCCCCTTTTTAGTGTTATTTCTTAATCGCCTTTAAGAGAATTTTAGCGGTCTTTATTTTTACTTCGTAAGCGCGATTCTTAGCGCTATTTCGAGGCGTCGTCGTAGAAGGGACGGACATAGGAAATGCCCTAACGATAGAATAATGTTAGCAATTAGAAAATTCGAAAATGGTGTTTGCAGTACGGCTGTCAGCAATGATCTGCTTTAATAATTATACCTCTCCTAAATGACAGTATTATGGTTTACGTTACGCGATCAATTTTACGATAGTCTGGAGTCACCCGATCGATTTATGATCGCTATACAGGAAAATTTTACGGTTGTTAGAAGCGAAAGTGGTGATGTTTATAGTTATAATACTATGAAAGGCGATCGATACAATCGGGATGTAAATCATTTCCCCCCTTTTTTGGGTTGAAATGTACCTTGTTTCATACACTCCAGCCTTGCATCCGGTACAGAAACGGCGCTTTAGTGAGGTGTCTTTCTTATAACTGCTTATTTTAACGTTATAACCGATGTAGAATCTGCGCTTTAGCAAGATGTTAACGTCATTCTTACACCCCATTCTAATGTTAAAACCGCTTTATCGAGGTGTCTTTCTTATAAACTGTTTACTTTAAAATCGAAATGTATTTTTCCGCATTCATTCTAACGTTATAACCGGTATAGGATCTGCGCATTAGCGGGATGTTAACATCATTCTTATATGTACTTTGTTCTTTTTCAGTTGCAATTTAGCCCACTGTAACGTTATAACGGGTAAAATCTGCGCTTTAATGAGATCTTAACGTCTTTCTTATATATTGTTTCTTTCAGTATAGGATATGCGCTTTATCGGGGTGTTAATCTCATTATATTTGATGTCCACCCACTCAGTTATACCGGATATAGAATATGCGTTATAGCGATGTGTTATAAAGTCATTTTCATATATAGTTTCTTTGAGTCGGAATGCTGTGTTTCACCCGTCCCAACGTTAAATCCGATAGAGAAACAACGCTTTAGCGAGGCAATGTCTTTCTTATTAATACATCCATTCTAACGTTATAACCGATATACGATCGGCGCTTTATTCTAATATACAACTGCTTTTATGTAAATCTACAGCAACGTTACATCAGATATAGAATCAGCGCTGTAACGCGGTGTTGGCGTCATTCTTATGGCGCGTTGGCTATGAAAAATTCGCTTACGTGTATATTATTCGCCGTCGCGCTTCGTTAAAGCCGCTCTTTTTCATCTCGGATTTCGCACTTCTTGCCACTAAAGCGGGGTGGAGGGATAGTTAACGGATAATTAGCGTTCTAAATAAACTTTAAACTCTAACATCTTAAGCCGAAGCACTCCTTATCTTAACACAACACGATCGCAACACATCGCTCATCCAAGCGTCGCGGAGTCACGGTCGCGCCAGACGACTCGCCAGCCTTTTAAAGAGGCTATAAATACAAGCGAACCAGATAATTACATTTTATTTACGAGGCTAATTATCTATGTTTAAGGCTCTAAATTTTATTTACGTAACTAAATCTTCCCCCTCCCTTATCGTTAAGAGCGAAACTCCTTTATCTTAAAACCGTCGTTGCCAGCGCGCGCGAGCGCGGCGCGACCCGCAAGCGAGGAATGAGAGAGTAACGCTCCATCACACCGCATTAAATTTAACGTTTCCAGCCAGATTTAGGCCGCTTATTGGCGGTTAATTCGCTCCCCCGCACCTCTCGCGCTCCGGATTGACACGGCGGTATTCCACGCCGGACCTTCGCGCTCGAATCCAAGATGGCGGCCGTCTACGGTGTAGGCCATCTCTGTCCTGGACGAGCCACGTCACAATACGAGAAATTAACAAAGCGAATTTATTAATTTCCGCCTCGTCCCCCCTCCCCGCGCCCCTACCAGTGTTATTGCAGCTAGCGAATTAGTAAAACTCCGCGCAAATATATTATTATGTTGACTTTAATTCCGCAGCAATTTAATACTGAATAAACAAAGCAGTTGTTGATGTTATAACAATTACCGGGGTACGCACTATACGCCGATTTTCGCTTTTCAACGGGGCGAGAGGGGGATGCCAGAGAGCAGAAGAAGGAATTTCACTATTGTCGGCCAAAACTAGTATCAAGTCGCCGGGAAGGAGCAGAAACTACTTATTAAAAAGTTCGTGCTGACCGCCGAAAACAGGTTGTTCAACTGTACTTAAACGCAGATACGGGGTAACATTAATAATATTTTTCATTTCGGTCGATGACTGCGCTATAAAGAGGTCTTTATTTTCTCCTTCTTCTACTTCTTCTTCTCTTTTATTATTATTTTTTCCATTAGTGTAAGGTTTATTTATAGAAATGAGGATTCTTTAGCGTTTTTAAAGAGATAAAAGCGATTGTTCGGATCGATCGACAGCGTTTTTTAGATTATTGTAAGCGGGGGGGAGGCCCGAAAGTCGGATGACCGCCGCTAGGGATGAATTGGCGTTTTGTTATCGGTTAATGCGCTCGCGAAATTTCGCCTTATTCCGTCAATTTAAGAGCGGAAAACGAAATATTTCATTTCTTCCCGCTTTAATTCGTACTCGCAATTCTCATCCGAATGCGAAACGATGCGAATTTCGTCTTCTATCAAATGTCTTTCTCAATATTTAGTGACCCAAAACGCGTAGGAAACGAGTTTGGGGGCCGAAAAAAATCGCTAACGTGTTAGCTCAACCGTCCCGGCCACTTTAATGATTAAATGAGTCGTAAATCGGCACGCCGTTTCTAAAAATCCTTAATTCTGTCGAGAAAAATGGCGAATTTCTGGAAGGGGGGGCGCGCGCGCGCGAGCGCTTTCTTGGGGGGGGTGAGATAGTAGAACACGGGCTTCGTAAAGAAAGGTGAGAACGGCATCTTTCGTCATCATCACTCTTGCCATTAAACAGAATCACGATCGACGTTGTCATCGCATCTTTTCTATCGATAGAGATCGCCAGCCGAGCGTAGTGTGACGTGTACAGAACTCACCCACCTGTTCGTGACTCATGTTTCCTTTATTAGCAATCTAACAGTTATTACAAATGTAGCATTTCCATTTTTATAATTCGCTAGGAAGAGCGGGGGAGGGAGGGAAGAGGGGCGGAGGAAGAATCATTGTTTAAAAATAAATAAAATAACAAAAGAAATCAAATTTATCATCCATCAAAATTGAAGAGAGAGAAGAGAGAGAAAAAAAGGGAGAAGAAGCAAAGTGACAGCTTCCATTATGCAAATGCGATCGGACATGTCTGGTGACAAAATTGTTGTAAAAGCGGATCATGTTTATTGATCCGTAGCCGTGACGTCACGACACTCGCGCAAGTATTTCTTTCCCCTTCGCTACAGATTGACACGCAGACCGACGATTTATATAAACTTAACTCGCAATAACGACGATAGACCGGCAGAAACGTGTTAAAAACCTGCAAGATAACCTGAACCGATTTAACGTCTTAAAGGCTATATATATATATATATATAATTTTTCTGCTTAAATATGTGTATATATATCTATATATTTATTCCATTGTAAAAAAAAAAAAATAAAGGAGAAATTTTTAAAGGACGTTTAAAACTAGGCCAATAGCCTTCTTAACATTAGGAAAAAGGCCCCGAGCTAAAATCCTACACGTAAATGCTAACCTACTTTCCAGTCGAAAACTATTGTACAGCACATACCTATTGTTCGTGCATCAAGTGTAGAAAACACTTTAATAGCTGCGGTTTATTAGAAAAAAAAGGGGGAGTAAATAATTATAATTTTCGCAAGGTGTAATTTTGTGACTGCAGAAAAAACGGGCAGAATTAATCTCGATTAAAACCTATAAAGGGTTGGCAACACTGGAGCGTGTTCGTAGCGAATCTGTATATATATATATATGAGTTATATATAGATCGATGTCGTATAGAATGTTTATGCACAGCCGAGCCGGATGGAGAAAGCCATCATCCCGTTGTCATGGCAGCGGGATGCTTGCACGTGCTCTATTCAAATTCAAACAGTTGCTGGAGAGTGAGAGAAAAGAACTGAAATTGCCCTGTAGATGGCATGTCATATAGTGCAGCGACAAAAATCATGTTTCTCTACCACCCTCGATCGATATTCCTAGCTTGTAACTAAATACAGTGTGTGTTGTGTGTGTGTGTGTGTGGATGCACCACCCCGCGGCTAGGGACACTCATCTACATAGAATGGTGCTGCCGTGCTGAATAGATTTTCTAACCATCTTTTGCCCGGTGGACAGAACAGAGGGTTGAGAGAATAAAGTATTAAATGAACGACTAAACACACTCTTGTTTAAATTGAGTGAGTGGAAAGGGAAATCTTGTTGTGTTCTTTTTTTTTTACTCTTTCCACTCTCCCCCCTCCTCGACAATGTTTGCCGTTGTAAACAATTAGATGCGCTACTTCTCCGCTTAATTGTATTATTATGCTGCGTAGAACAGGGAGAAGTTGCGAAATTTTGACTGAAAGGCCATTTTTCTAATTTGGGGGATGGCCGATGCTCTCTCTCTCTCTCTTTCTGCACTCCTCCCCTCATAAACTAGCGTTGTGGGGTGTTTTAGAATGGTCTTGTTTATGTTGCTGTGTAATGTTAATCTGCTAAAATGCTCTTTGTCTTGTTTTCGGGGTTGCCTTTTCTGTTTGGGGGGGCCTTTTATTCGATTGTCCACTGATCCAGCTAATTGTTGAAGACTGACAAAAGGGCTGGGATACACTGAAAAATACTATCCAAAAATACACTTTAATTTACGGAATTTACCGCTGTGGGTTCCCTTCTTTCCTGCCTCTTCTGCTCCCCTCTTGTAGGTTATTTTTAAACAAGTTGTTTACGTTATTGTACGATGTTCATCTCCTATAATGGGCTGTGTTTTCTTTTGGGGGTCCCCTTTTGCTTCTGTCCGAAGTCATCCTCCGAAATGTCTATTATTGGGAAGTGAACCGATCTTCCGTGATGTAGCCCATTGTTGGGGAGATAAGTAGTGTCTTACAGTGTTCTATACTACGCTAAAAGCACTATTAAACTCTTAAATCTCTAAAATATGTTAATATTTTAATTGTGTTTCCCCATTTCCTTCCTGCTCTTTCAGTTCCCCTCCTGTTAACTAGCGTCATGGGGTTTGTTTCTGTGTAATGTTCGTCTAAACTTGTTCTATTTTGTAAAGTAAACTGATCCAAAATGTTGCCAATTGTTGAAAGTGGAGTAATCTTTTATACTACACTACACTTTAAAAGTGAAAGTCTTTCCCTAAACATTTTCTGTTCAGAAAATAGTTTGGGGCAGACCCTCACTTTTAAGTAAACGCTCCCCTTTCTGTTCTCCTAGAGTCGTGGAATGGGGGTTTGTTTATGTGTATCCCAAGTGAACATCCCCACTTTTTAACATAGGTATGTTCACGTGGGATGTCTTCTTAAAACAGGGATGTTCACTTGGAAAGTGAATATCCTCATTCAAAATATAACTAATTGTTAGAAGAACAGTGGGGTCTCTTACATTACCCCTACACATTCTTAAATAGATTCGATAGGGCGATGAAAAAAGCTTCTTAAAATATTTTACACACCATTAGAAAGGTGCAGGGGGCTCTAAAATTACACGAAATCTTATGCTAAGGGCTAAAGAAGGGGAACATCCGAAAAGATTCGCTTTTTTAAAGTGTAGGCAAAGTTCTCAAACAGAATTAAGGCTTAATTCTGTTAAAATTTTATAAAATATTCCTTATTTCACCCTCTATTCTCAGTAGCAATAAGGAACGAAGTGGATAATTAAAAAATTAAGTTGTTTCCACTATAAACAATTAACAAGAGAAAGAGAAACGAGGCAGTAATATATTCATTATTAAATATGGATAGGGATTTCGACGAACTTAAAAGGGATTTTCTAATATATAATCTGTTATAAATCTCCATTCATAAATAATCTGTTATACTTAAATAAGATTACACGCTATAAAGCTCCGGAAGAAAATTTTTTTAATAAATAATATTTTCGCTTCTTTAAGACGTCCTTAGCTATCTCCTACCCCCTTGTTTTTTTTTTTAACACACGAGACCACACGTGTTGCGACCTACAACCCAATTAAAAACTTACTTAACACGAGCCACGACGCTGGCGTTTTTACATTATTTTTTCGAGTGTTTATCCCCCTACCGTCCTCCGTGTACGTGCCCCCCACGCTCCGGTCGTACGCTGAATTATTAGAAACCATAAATTTGCATTTTATGCACAACTGTAGCGGCAGCCAGTTGATACACGATATTTACAAATCTACCAGGTGCATCGCCCCCAGCTAAGAAGACCAGACCCTATACTTAACAGAAGGCACTTTTTCCCCCTGTGTTTTTACGTCCGGCAGAGGGTTGTTTATTTTGGACTTTACCGGTAAGTCCTGATTTCGCCCCTCCAGCTGTTTTCCTCCTGTATAATTTTCCGCCCTCCCCACACACAAAAAAAACACTTCAACTGCACTTCTACCTTCCATTACCGCAATTTATTGCTGTAGTAGTTAACAAAGGATGGCCTGTGTTTGTGTGTATGCAGTATATATATATATAAAGGCCTTCTATCTTACAGCAGGGGGGTGGCTAAAACGGGGGAAAGAGGGAGGCGCAGGAAGCAAATTTGGCTTAATTAATTTATAAGGAGAAGCGAATTTTAAACAGATTTAACGTCTATCATGACAGTAATGTATAGGTAATAAAGATTCTATTAGGGTACTAATTACGACTCCGTTGCTGCTATAATATTACTTGATCCGAAGATGCTGCGCTTTAGTGTGTTGTAAAGGGATGTTAGAACACAAATCAATCGTGCAACATGTTTGAATTTAATGAGATTTTAGTTCGGACGATATACAATTTAGCAATTACCATACTATTGTAGTAATTCTAAATTGTTATTAAAGTAGCATAAATGGAGTTGTTGTTATGTAATTGCAAATTTATTAATGGATGGGGGATGCTTTATGGGGTTTCTATAGAGTTTATTAGAGGAGGTCGGTTCCCTCTTTTTTTTTTCTTTTTAAATGGATGATGCTACTGATGATGGCGAAGGAAGCGCAAGAGGAGGATGAGGAGCGAGGAAAGAACGTTGGAAGTTGTTAATGGACGAGATTACTTTATGGGCTTCCTTAAAATCATGATGATTTGGGGAGGAGGATGACGAGAGAAGAAAAAAACGTAGTTTAAAGCGTAATTATTAATGGTGCTTTAGAGGTTATTAAAGAAGATTTTTATGGGTGATGTTGCTGATGATGGTGACGGAGTGTGAAAGGATGGTGGGGAGCGAGGAAAGAATGTTTAAAGTTAATAGATGCTATTACTTTATGGGCTTTGTAGAGTTTTCAATAATGTTGATGATAGAGACGATGAAGATTTGCAGGAAGAGGATGAAGAATAAGGAAAAAATGGATAGGATACTTTATGGGGTTCTTCCATAAAGTTTATTGAAATATATTTTTGAATGATGATGATGATGTAGAAGGCGAAGTATAAGGAAAAAATGCTGTTTAAAGCGTGGATAGGATACTTAATAAGGCTTTAATAGAGTTTATTACAGTACTTTTTGTTATGAACGATGATGATAATGATGAAATGAAGGAAGAAGATGAAGAATGGAGAAAGAATGCTGTTTAAAGTGCAATCACCCCTTACATGTTAATGATTCGAATGTTTTTTTAGAAGGCAACAGAATCGATTTTTGTCTCGCTAGTAGTAGTAGTAGTAGTTTATAATTTAATTTTTAAATCGAAATTAGCTTTTTTTTATATATATATATATATAAAATTCTTAATTTATTTTATCGTTAAGTTAATTTAGAAAATTACTTTTTGTCGATTAATAAGGAAGATGCATCGTTGAATGTCAGGACATTGACTCTGCTGAATCGAGAGAAAGTGGTTAACGTTGATGAAAATTGGTATTTAACACTGCCTTGACGCCTTTTGGGTACACCTATTATTATTATTTTCGTTCCGATTCGATTAACCGGGTGCACTCCACGGAAAGTACACGTGATTGATGCGAATAAGGGGGTAGTTTCAGGCAAACGAATCTTACTTTAGCGTGAATTAAGGCTTATAAATTCGAAAATTCTGCCATTTCTTAAAGTAAGTTTACCTGTCCTTTCACTCCGCAACGAGCTACAAGAAGGGGGAGGGGTATAGTTTTACTTGATACAAGGAAGAAAAAAGGCTGCTTTAATGTAATTGTTTCTTTAGTGGATTTCTGAGGTGCGTCGGGGGAAAGATGCTAAATATCTGAATTAGTGAGAAATATTTTTCAGTTAACACCGCTTACCCACATCTTCAACATTCCTCTCTCTCTCCCCTCTACCTCTCCCTTCTTTCTCTCTCCTCATGCATCACTTCCTGATGTATTCCGTAACATACGTAACAGCAAAGTTACGCATTGTAAACTGCTAAACGGCTACAGTTTCCGATTAAATCTTATGTGATGTATGGGAATAAACTTTACAACACTTAAAACAGGTGTTTTCGGTGTAGAAGTTCGGTTTTTGTTTTCCCTGATAGAAGGGAAAATATGGCCATCGGTCGAAAAACCACCCCATAGGTTTTTGCAATTTAGACTCGGAGGCCTTCAAACGTCCAGAAATTCAAAAAATTGGGCTTTTTTCCTGTTAGTGTTTATAGGGGGCGCGATTATGTTCACCTAATTTGAGGTTTAATAACACCCGTGCCCTTTGCCGAAAATTTCTGAAATTTTGCAGGGAGGTTTGGGTATTAGAGGCACACCTGCGGTTAAATATTGGCGGTTAAAGGTCGAATGGATACAGAGGATCAGGTGTCGTATTTCTAGTGGGGTCGGACTTAAAGATTTTACTCGTTATTAGCGTTTACAACTCATTATAAAACTCTTCTCTACGCTCAAAATTAGTTATTTTTGCCATTTTATAATAATTAACGATATAAAAATGTTTTTAAAAATCTCATAACAGATGGCGCCACGCACAATTTTAACTATTCTGTCGGGAAAGTTAAGCAACTCGTGTATTATTTACATTGTAATTTGTGCCAAAGATTACGTTTACAACGTTCCTCGGGATGTTTAGCTTCGATCCTTTCAAGCTTCAACCGTTATCTGAGTCTAGCTTCATTATCCGGGCAGATTTGTCTGTTATTTTATTATCTGGTACCCTTAATTATCATCCGAACGTTATTATCAGCATTACCATTCTTTAATTACCATTAACTACACATTGTTTACCGGAACAATCGAAAGTCGAGACGTAGTAATTTCTACAAAAATCGCCTCCCAAAATACTGGGATAAATTAATTAGAAGCAGAAATTCCGAAGAAGTTTCCCTTCATCCCCCTCCGGCCCTGCAGGGGCGTCAAATTAGGCTGCGCGGCACAGGCTGGCGCGATCCCTACCAAGGTCCAAAGCTGCGTTTTCCTCTTCCCCTTCCTCTCTCTCCCCATTTGGATTTTCATCGCAAATGAAATAATGTGATTCTTTACAGTACTCCAGGGATTAGGAATATTAGAGAACAATTTATTTCAATCCGTCCAATCGGATAGCATTCCTTGTCCAAACAGCAACAATTACACGTGAGGAGAGCTGAAATGTGGTCTGCATTGTCCCCCGAGGTTCTTCTTGTGATAGATGGTTGTGTCATGATTTACTAACCCTCATAAATCACAATGGCAATCCGTAATTTGTCACTGAACATGCGCTTGGGGATCTCCAGAGATTTAGCTGATTACATTCTGATCAGAATGCAAATAAGGCTAAATGATATTGGAAATGATCTCTTTGTGAAAAGATTTGTTTGGAAAAACTGCGCCCAATCATCGCCAAGTATCCAGCATCCCCCTCTCCGTTGGTCCCTATCTAACTGTAGGACGTCTCCATCCCCCTCCCCTGCTCGCGGCTCATTTGGGTTAATGCCGTACGAACGGTTAATCGAAAGTTATGCTTTCAATTAAGTATCCGGATATAGAACCGGATAATCGGGATCGGTCGTAAATTTAGTTTAAGGTTACAAACGTGGGTTAGGCAGGCTTACGAAATGCTAAATTTGGTCGAAATATGTCTGGGGGTTCGCCCACTGTCGAGTGTTTTAACGTACGCACGACAGACAGGTCGCGCGTGAGGGGCTTTGTTTTAGTTTAATAAGCTGCAGCACCGATAATCGGATTAGATCGAAGCTTTGTGTACTGATTAATAAACTGATTTACTAGATGATTTGCTTTGTTTATCTCCAGTGTTTTGCTGTAAATGCTTTTTCTGTCTCGCGTGCCACACGACGGTATATGGGCTGTTTGCTTATTAATTTTGCTGATAGAATACGGGAAAAGATGGTGTAGTGAAAGGCTAATGGAGTAGTTTTCTCGATTGTAGAATACATAATCTGCATAAAGTAGTATAATGCATCCATCTGACTTGAGTATACTGAGCAGGGTAGAGTGGTGAAAGAATACTAGACATAAAAGTGTCCTAGGTTGAACAATTTGCATTAAAGAGCTTAGAGAACAGCTACTGTAGTGTTCTGGGTTGAATAAACTGTATAGTAGAGCTTAATGAACACGTAATAGAGTGTTATAGATTGAACAAACTTCATTAGAGAGCTTAACGAACAGTTACTATAGTGGTCTAGGTTGAACAAATTGAATAAGAGAGCTTAGTGAACAGTTACTAGTGTTTTGAGTTGAACAAACTGGATAATACAGTGTAGTAAATGCTTCTAGAGATAAAATGTTCTGGCTTTATACGGATTAATATCATTGAAGAACGATCTGTCAGGCGGGTGGAAACTACTAAGGAACAAGTACAGTAGGATGAAAAAGTCAATACTGTTAAAGGCGGAAACAAACCGTTGAGGTCAAAACCACCCCGTAATAAAATGCACAAGAGTCACAGAAGAATGAACTGATCTAGAACTATAGGAACTTACAAGAATAAATTATCCTAAGATAAATAATAATCAAAATGGAAGTATACACTAGGCAAACTATCCGAACGTAAAGTAAAAAATATTGAACGATAAACAACCCCCGAAGCAAAATTATGTTGAGTAAACGTCTTGAACCGGTCGTAAAATTAAAATATATTTGCTATCATCTCTACAACTAAACTGACAATACGTGACTATTTTGTATATTTACTCAAGTGAGGATAATTGAGAAACCTCAACACTTCCAGCTACTTAAATAATAATCTATACGTTTGTATACACTAGAAAATTCGGTAAAAATATCAGCAATAACGCCTACCAGAAAGGAATTTTATTGGAGTGAGATGTAAACTCCTTGGGGATGCTGCAAATTAACTAATCAGATCGACTTTTAAGCCGGTGGGTGGGAGAAGGATACAGAAAAGGCGAGTCATTTGCGGAATTTTTTCCCCATCTCCTCCTCCTTCTCCTTTTCTTCCATCCCCCTTTTGATAGGAGGGATGGAAGAAGAATAAGAAGTACGAGGAGAAGGAGGAGGAGGAGGAGGAGGAAGATCCCCCTACCGGTAGGGGGGATGCTGAATCGTTCTTCATCAACTGTTACGATTACTTTTAAGCTTTCACTCAATTATTATAGATGGTTAATGCACCTTCAGGGATTGCCATTGATTTTCGACTTTCTCTTTAATATATTGCATGCAAAATGGGGGGATAGTGTTTTCCGTTTTGATAAAATGCTGTGGAAGAGGATTACTAGAAAATGCTGCACCTGAGACGAGGGAATAGCAGTGATTACTTAATTGCTAGAAGCCGTTGATTCTCTGATTAATGAATCTACAGAGCCTGCCTGACAGTAAATATTAATGAAGGAAAGTATAGTCTTGCCAAACAACTAATTCTCTACGAATTACCTTACAACCCACTTAACTTCAATATGCCACATCTAGCCACAAAATATCCAATGGACTAGGAAATTATATATATATATATACATACATACATATATATTTTTTTAACAGCACCTCTGTAAAATGAGCCAAGCCGTGCATGGTGCAAAAATTTTTGATAAGTTTAATAACATCTTCCAGTTTTATAGACTATTTTACTCTAGATTTAACTTCTTTTCCTGCGTGGAATTTTTAATATTCCGCCGTGCTCGAGCCTTTTATAACTCTTGTGAAAAATTGTGAAGATTTAACCCTTTGCTAAAGAATTACAAAGTGAAAGTCAGCTTTGCTTTCATAGATTTTTGCATTGATTGTGTTGTAAAGTGTGAGTTCTTTCAATTGTTACACCAATTTAAAAATCTAATTTCTGGAAACTGTTACTCTTAAGTGGGGTTGCATGATAGAAAAATTCAGAAAAATTTCCTTCCTCAAGAATGTTTCCAAATTCTTGCCTGAATTTTTCTGAAAATTTCCTAAATGTTCCCTTCTTGGGGAAAGGTTATAACATTTAACATTGAGAAATCCACCAGGAAAGGAGTAAAGATAGGTACTTTTCCAGAATATTTCAGAAAATTCCCTAAATATTTCCTTCTCGGGGAAAGTTTACAACATTTAACATTGAGAAATCCACCAGGAAAGGGATAAAGATAGGTACTTTTTCAGAATTTTTCAGAAAATTCCCTAAATATTTCCTTCTCGGGGAAAGTTTACAACATTTAACATTGAGAAATCCACCAGGAAAGGGATAAAGATAGGTACTTTTCCAGAATTTTTCAGAAAATTCCCTAAATATTCCCTTCTCGGGGAAAGTTTACAACATTTAATATTCAGAAATCTATCGGGAAACGGGTGGAGATAGGCATTTTTCCCACATTTCCACTTTCAAAACAAGATATTACGATAACAAAACTGGTTTAACACAATAAAACTCTAGAAGCAAGCAAAATTCGGCAATTTGGTTGACAGAACCTCCCCTTTCACGTCATTATAACAAAGCCCCCGATTAAATCACCCCCACAGAATTTATAAGGGGCAGTTCTTCGTCATAAATACAGCAGCAATAATCGAAATTCGGGTATAGTTTCTGAGCCGCTTACTCACACTATCTGGCGTCCTCGAGCCCTTAACTAAGTAATAAAATTAAACTTAATCACCTTGAACTAATTTTAACGTCCCACCCACCATATATGTATTAAAAACTATGTATAAAGTGGGAGAATTTTCGCTCTATATAAGGAAGAATTATTTATAGAGTTACTAATACACTTTCTTGTATAAATATATAGATATAACTTGTATAAAAAGGACGAACATCACCATCTGTGGCTTCGTCATTCATGAGTCAGCTACTCGCCATTGTGGAACGATATTAAATACACAGCAAACAGCATCTCATCAGAATTCCCCATCACGTTGTGTATTGATGGTTTATTTTATAGACTTAGACTCAATGATACATACCCCCATTTGCATGATACAGTGTCACTTTCGCTATATGGAGAAATGGGTAACGGGTGCCTTTCGCGTTTTTCCTCAATCTCTCGCAGGGTTATTTCCCCCCTCCCAGTTTCGATGGTAGTGTACGAGGACTTATACAATTCTGACTTGTACGTGACAGGGGAGGGTTGCCCCTACCTAAATTATAATCAATGGATCCTTGTACTGTGCCTTGTAGTCTGGTATCGAGTGGGCTCTCTTGTTATAGGATTGCCTCAGTTCTTACATATATTAATTGAGTGGGGATGTTTATGCCTACACTACGAGCTATACCTTATATTTTAGTCTTAAAAGGTGCTCTGTATCTTTAATTGTGTTACGTACTCCATACATTTAACAATTTTACGAATACATTGAATAGTTTAGTAAATATTTGCAGAAGAATATCCACGTTAGTGTTACTTGTATACCAGGAACACTTATCATTTTAAGGTAGCTATAATCGAATCTGGTGAGGATATTGTTTCATACTCCCATTGAGTAATCAGGAAATTCATATAAACTGTAAAAAATGCTTCATGCTTCCTAATTAATTAGTAAAGACGTTCCATGTTTGTTCTTTTATCCTCTGTTAGCTGGTACGAAGATGTGTGCTGCGATTTGTGATTATTGTATTCAGCCCGAGGGATGTAATCTTGATTAAATTAACTAATGTTGACTTTTCTCAACTCCTATAAAATATTTAGCTCTATGAATAATATAGAATAAACGCTCGATTAGAGAAGAGTTTCGTGCGCTCTCCTTCAATAGGAGGCTTGTCTATTGCTCTGTGAAATATTACTAGCGACAGAGGTTAGTTATTACTGTATTGTTCGTAATGGAGGCTATGTATTGCTCTCCCTGTTTATTGCTAATAACAGGGGCCAGCTATTGCTCTCCCTGTGTATTGTTAATAATTTGGGTTATCTATTACTGTGTTTAAAGGGTTGCTAGCAAAAGCGAGTATCTATTTAAAGTATTATTAATACGTAGAAGTGTTCGCTACTCCACTTGTTTAAAGTATTACCTATCAAGTGTTCACGCTTAAAGTATTATTAAACCTGTTGAACGTGTTATAAGTAATAGTATTTATCTATTGCTCCATTTAAAGCGTTTACTTAATAATACTTTAAACGGATAGAGCATTGTTTGCCGCGGATTAATTTGCATAGATACAAAGTAGAAAAGCACGCTTTATTCTCTTTTTTTTCCATTCCAACAAGCTTCAGCAGATGCAACAGACCACAGTAAAGATCATCCAGAGCATCAGAATCTTACGGAAATGTTTACTGGAAACGGAAAAACGGCTATTAAAAACGAGAAACAAAACATCAACACACTTGTTTCCGCATAGCCATCATCATTAAGAACGGGAAAAAAAGCATCAACGGAGCACTAAATGCCGTCATCTCCACGAAATAGGGGAAAAGCATGCAGAAAAGAAGAAGAAGAAGAAGAGAGATTTTTCCTCAAGCTCTTCCATTACAAAAAAAAAATCCGAGCGAAAAAAATTTTTGTAGCTAACTTAATGGTTTATATCCTGTTTTGTAGCCAAAACATTTTTATCTTTTACCCCACATTTAATTTAATACTATAGCAGCATCACCCCGAACTATTATTATTATTATTATCATTATTATTATTATTTGTAGGCAGAAAAGGTTTATTGATGGGTGTTCGGGCGTAGCAGAGAGAGAGAGAGAACTGGAGGGGGGATGGAAAAGAAAAATGATAAACTATCTAATTTTTGCTTCACTTTCCTTATCTAACATCCATTTGTAGATACATCTGCATATGATTGATCTTATACGGGAGAAGTAAAGCAAATTAAGATAACACAACGTGTTTTATGTTTAACAGAAAAATGCCTCTCTCTTCTGTGTGTTTCATCTCCCCGTTCTTCCCCTTTTTAAAAATATTTCTCTCCTCATCAACTTTTGCAGAATTTATTCATAAATTTTTACTTTTTGATAATTAAAGTGCCGCCATCATTACTTATCTCTTTCGTCCTTCTGCTTTGCCAAATCGAACTGTGCTGCTGCCCTTCACTCCCTTTTCCTTTTGTTTTAAGCTTTCTTCCAATTGCTTTACTTATTCGCCTGGAATTTTCTCATTAGCGTTCCATTTATGAATACAATTGTTCGGATATTCACTCAGACGATCTTATTTATATATATACGTACCCTGATAATGCAGTTTTATTGGTGTTAGTGTGTGTAGTTTAGGGCCTTTATTCCTTTAAGATTATATGCGCCTACGCCATATCGGTGTATAAAGCTTCTAAATCGGCGAATTATAGAACATATTTTTGTCTAGTATTTAATTTATGCAAGCATTAATTGCCATGGATTCGCTATACTTTCGATCTGTTATCTGGGTAGTATTTTTAATGAATATTTGAGCGTTTAATCTAAGTTAGCTTCCAGTTTAATTTGCATATTTCATTCTGGAATAGTTTACTCATCCCTTCAATTTATTCGACCCTAAAACAATTAATTGTTCAATTGTTTTATCTTGCGTTACTTTATCTTTCTCGCCCCTTTTTTACCTATTAATTGGTGTAATTTAATCCTTTATAGTTAATTTTTGAAAAGAATTTATCCAATTTCATTCCAGATACTTCGTTTTCTAGATATTTACATTTTATCCGGAATAACTTAACGCCATTCTTTGGATTTAAGATTGGGTTAGTTAGCCACTCCGACACATTTTTACCCATTTTAAATGGTTCTAGGATATTTTTACTCCCCTACTTATGGCCTCACTAGCAGTTTCCTTATATTCAAATCTATATATTTGACTTTAATTCATGCGAAATTCTACTTTCTCTGTGTAAGGATAATTGACCTAGAATAGCTTACAGTTATTTTACCCTAGGGCAATTTATTCTCGTTAGATTTTATCCCATGTTTCCTCCTATTTTCCTCTACTTATACATCGAATTTCTCGGTTAAAATTGATAAGATTGCATTACTGTTAATGGTAAAGTAAGTGAGCAAGTGAACACTAAGTAAAGGTAGTAAGTGAGCGAGTGAAGTGCTATCGATAGTAAGTGAAGAAACTATTAATGGTAAAGTGAGTAAGTGAATAGTAAGTGAAAAACAGGCAGTTTATTTAGAGCAGTTTGCGAAGAAAGCATCATACATCCTACATAATTAACACCAGCAACAGTAGGGGAAGAGGAAACTATGCTGGGGGAGAAGTAAAGCAGAAACTCCTGCATTTCCTCCAGATGTTTTATTTACGGGTTCTCGCTACGGACGGGCAAAAGATACCATTAATGATTAGAAGGTGGACCCGTGACGGATGACGCACTGCTGTCAACACTATCGATCTTCTAGCGAGTGACAAATCGTGCAACCTTCTACCCAGCTCCACAAGTACTTCCAATTACATTGTTGATCGTGCGGAATCCATCCCGTAAATAAATCATTAATTCGGTTTATATATATACGTATGTGTTACATATGAATGCGATTATGCTTCCGTTAGGTACGTCGTCCACCTGTTAACGTTAATCACCGTTGAGATTGGCGTGTTTTGCGTGTACAGTTTAACATCCGGACGGAGTTATTGCGAAAAATACATCCCCCTCCCTCATTGTCAGGTTGTAACACTGTACTAAAAGGGTGGGAAATTTCAGATTTATGTGTCTATATATATATATATATATATATATAACTTATATATATTATTTCTTTTTTTTTAAGTAGGGAAGAAGGATTTGGGATAAGAACGAGTTGGAAGGAGACTCATTCTGTTGGCATGATGCGGAGGATAAGTTGGGAAGATTAATGGACATGATAATAACGATACAACAAAGGAGAAATACGACGAGTGAATCGATTAAAAACAGTCATTAAGAAGATGGATAGCTCGACAACTCGAGTATTTTTATCTCTTCAAGTCGTAAATAAAATTCTCTTTATTATTCTCCATATTGATGTTTTTCTCTTTCTATAAAACTCGTTGTTTGCCTTGCTGTAACGTTATTTAACTGATCTGTTTGATTTCTTTCTCCCCCTCCCCCCTAATTTTTTACTTTCTACCCTCCAGATACTGCTTCTGATAGTAATTTGCTGCCTTGATTTGCCTCCCTTCTTCAAATACTCGTTTCGGTGTTATTCTGCTGATCGGTTCGAATGCTGCCTGAATGGTAATGACACGATAAAAGTGCCGTTTGAGTGTTAATTTGCCGTTTGTTCGTTCTCTTCGTAAAATTCTCGATCGAGTGTGTTGCCAGGCTTGAACACGTCTCTCTACTGTTCATCCATGAATAAAAGTGTTGTTTTGCTGCTTGAAATTCGTGTTCATTGCTGAACGCTACTTGCAATTCTTTACTTGGCATTCGCTTTACAAAGCTACGAAGGCAAGGAACGTTGAACACTCTTCTCCTCTGAACAGCCTCGAGTCTTGATCACACATTGCTGCTTTAGTAATAATTCGATTTCGTGATTCACATCCATGTAAATCACGTTCGGTACCATTTCCTGTTGGAAGTACAGGGTGGATGAACACACGCGTGTGATTATCCTTGGCTGCTAATTATGCAGAATGAAAGTTTTAACAAAGATCCAAAGTCAAAGTAACAATAGAACACGCTCAATTCCAACTTTGACTAAGTTAGAAGGGCGAAAAAAGACAAGAATTGTAACAGGATCCGGAAAAGATTGGCTGCAAATCGAAGAAAAATCAATTTTGACACCGGGAGAGGATGCACACCGCTGCTGCTACGGTAATAAAATCGAAAACATTATGGAATACGAGAACGTGGCGAACATTGGTGCATACAAGAGGCGAATTATGTTTACTGTGGATGAGGAAAAGGGGGAGGGAAATACAGTCAGGCAGAGGTGATGACGGCTCACGCATCCAAATAGAATTCAGATCTTCACTCCACCCTCGTAAAAGCAAACTGCTGCAGTAATGAATGTTGTTGCGGTAGTATCAACACGTAATATTCCAACTTTTTGATTTTTGGAATGTCTCCAATACAAGCCGTTCCTCCTGTCTATAAAAGAAGTTTGATGTGACACTAAAGGTGCGGAATTGCTGAGGATGAGGGAGCGAATTCATTAAATCCTGTACTTGCACGGATAATTTAACTCGCGTGCCGGATAAACGAGAGAGAGAGAGAGAGAGAGGCGCTGGAAAAAACAATTCTTACCTATCCGCTTCGCCTTTAAATTCGGCTGAAAATGGGATTGTTCGACAGGAAAACTCTACTGTTAAGTCACAGTTAATGAGAGTGTTCTACAGCTGTGATAATTTGCCAAACTGGGGCATTAAAGCGGCAAGATCCCGATCAAAACACCGTTCATCAATATGTAACCTTTTACCTCCGAAAACCTGTTTCTTGTGTCAGGGAACACGCTTCTTACACTCATAAAATCTTTTTAAAGATTTCTTACACCATCATTAGGTGCTCGTTCCGAATCCGGACATTTAGTTTTAGATCGAACAGCCTGGAAACACTACAGTAGAAGTCTCGTGAAATCGTAAACAGAAGCGTGGTGTTAACGTGTGTTAATGAGAAATGAACACCTTCAAAAGTCTGTTTCTAGCGGCAGAAAGACGAAGGTTGATCACCATAACCCGAACACACGATCATACATTGAACAGCAAGAGTATTTTCGGGTGAACATCTACTAGAAGACCCTGGCTCCTCATGAAATCTTAAACAGAAACGAGTTAAGTCTAGTAGCGAATGTTAACACACATAAAACGCAAGAAGGAATAAAGAAGAAGAAAGAAAGTAAGGAAGGAGGGGGAAAAAATAGAAGTAGCACGTTTCAGTTGTACTAGAAGTATAAGTAATTTATCCAAAATGCAAATTATTTGTTTATTTTCATGCAATTTTCTCGGGAACCCTTCTCCCCGGAGACTACATATGCTTTTCTAAACCGTTTTCGATCCGTCCGCCATTTATCTTCCTCTCTGTCATCTCCTCTGCATGAAGTAAAGCAGCAGACAGTTTCTTGCTTCCGACCAAATATCGTTTCTATTTCCGCTTCATCTAAATCCAGGAAATTTTTCTCCTTACTAAAAAATAAGAAGGGAGGGAGGACGAAGGGGAAGGAGGGAAGAGGAGGAGGAGGAGGAGGAGGAGGAGGAAGAGGAGAAAAATATTCATTCCACCCTACCAGGTACGATAGGAAATGTAATCCCGCATCCTTGCACTTTCTCAGGTACGTTATCCTCATCCCTCGTCGCTTATCTTATAATTTTGCATTTTCTCCTTTAATTTTCTCTTAAAATGCTTTTTTTTTCTTCTTCCAATCTCGCGTTTGTTTATTTTCAAACAGGAATCAATTAATTAACGTATATTTCTCCGTTTTTTCCCCTACTCCTTCTCCTCCTCCTCTTCTTCTTCTTCTTCGTCTTCTCCTAAACAGTTGAGCGTATGTTTGTCTGTTTGTTCTCTCTTTAACTAATTAACTCTTCACTCAAACACTCACCAAAATTAAACTGGAGCTAAAAGACATTCATTACTCTTCCCTTCTATTTTCATTGAGTTAGCCCCGGTTATTAATATGACGTAAAAGTTAATGCCCTTATAATTCGGCTCCTAATGCCAGTAGATAAACGAATTTCGCCGGGATTACGTAAAGCTCGTAATTGTTTGCGGGTGCGAAATTTCGTTCGGATCGAACCGTAACTTCGCTCCCAATCTAATTTCCTCCCCTCGTCTGTCCGTAACGCTTTTATGTGCCTCGAACACGCGCAGATCTTTATTTCTGATAACGTAAAAAAGGTGTTGAACACGATCTACTTGTAAAGTGTAGGGAATTGAACATCCTTCAACTGAACACCTCTTTTATAATTCATTTAAGGAATGGTTCAATTGAACACGACAACCTTCTCTCCATAATTCTATTTTAAAGATTGAACAGACGTTCAATGTCTTATAAAGTAAACTTGAACACAGTTCTAATTAACAGTATTAATCCAAGAAAATGTAACTACCATTTCTTCAGGTATTTGGCTCGTAAATTCGTGTTCAACAGCGCAATTTTGAGCAAGTTAATTGCGTCATAAATATTAAACACAATTAAACATTTAGCACAGTTGATTTAATTAGTCCCTACGTAGCCCCAGCATTAATTATTTCTCCTCCCCCTTTCTAGAAATCCTCCTCCAGAACACGTGAAATTCTCCGTGTTCAGGGTTGGAATTTAACGAAGTGTGCAAGTCGTGAGACAATTTTTAAAGTCGGAAAACGCGAAAATTTTTAATAAAATTTGCAAATCAACAAGGTAAAAGTGAAGTATTGGCAGGACTTCAATCGTTTAATCAACAGTAGAAGGGCATTGTTAATTGAATGACGTCATCGGCAGTGCCTCCATCGAAACTAGATTATACAAATTGGATCGAACGGAAAGACTTTATTAAATTCATCCTGCATTAACCAATAATAAGAGCTTTTCGGCTTCCAATAAAATGGGTTGTACAATTAAATGACATCCGAAAATTATTTTTCTTATCGAATTCCCTTTGTTTCGAGTGTTGAAAATGTCGGGGGAGGGGGAAAAAAAGGGAAGAAATCCGCTGCGCGAGTGTCGATACTCTTGTGCATTTATCATTGTCACATGATTTGAGTCAGGGGTGAACGATCTACAGGAGTTCGAGTGTACCTGGGATGTGCACAAACACCTAAACGATTCACCTCAAACTTAGGATACGAACACGTGAACTGTTCACGTGTGCTTAGGCTTGTGCTGTTCACGTATGCACAAATATCTAAGTTATTCAATGTCTAAACGCGAGTATCTTAAATGTTCACGTGTTTATACGTTAAACACAACTATTGAGGTGTACTGTAACTGAAGTATTCACGTCTACACACAAGTATACAAGGTTTTCACGTGTCTATGGAGCAAATTTATACGGTAATAAGTTAAACACCACGTGTTTATTCCTTCATATCTACGTAGGGGATCCACTTTAGTGTTTCGTGAAAGCTTAAAAAACACACGGGAAATATGCAAAACCCATAAAAGTGAAGGTAACACGAATCTTGAGGGCAGTAAACCCTGTTTCCTAGATGATATAAATTAGTAAGCCGTAATTTAACGCTAAAATCTTATGTTGAAACCGTACGAAACCCATAAAAATGGTTTCGAAGGTCGAGAAAACCTGTTACGTTGATTACCGAAACCGCGTGAAACCCGTAAAACTTGTTATGGAGGCTAAAAAATGCCTTGTGAAGGTCGCAATACCTGTTGCGAGATTAGAAAAAACCTTGTGAAGGTCACAAAAATTAATCGCGAAGTACAGTAAATATACTATTAAAAAATGTCGTGGATCCTGTTATGAAAGTATTTTATAGAAAGTCCGTTAAAATCCTGTAGCGAGGATCATGCAGATTAATATGAAAATCCTGGAAAACTCTTGAACAAAGGCCACGAAGCCACGAATTTTGTGAAACCCAAGTTAATAAACCTCTTGTAGCCTTGCAATGAAACGTTAAATGGAACCACGAAGGCTATTGAAAGCAGTAACTAATGAAACCATTAAGGCCACAAATTTCCACGTCTCCAGGACCACATAAAACTAGGAAGGTCCTAAAACACTTCGGAGAAATAATAAAGTTTATTAAACTCCCCAGCGAAACCATAAACACTACAGAACTCTCCAGTGAAACCATAAGGGTCGTAAAATCCTTCACCGAATGCTGAAGGACTCGAAAATCTCGGTCGAAATCACAAAACCTCAGACGAAAACCGTAAATCCTCGAAGAGATCAGCGAAATCGCAAAACAATTACTGCAAATTCTTCTTCAAACCCCGTAAAAACCCCTTAATTCCAGACCACCCCGCACGGGTTTCAGAGTTAAAGATTGAAGAATGGGAAGAGTACACACGTGAAAATGTACAGGTTGAAATGATTTTTTAACCACACGAAACCCTCCCGTGTTACGTTACGTCCTTGTGTATTTATATATGGGAGGTTTCGGAGGCACCCGTATAAAAATGGCAACAAACCTCCATCTTTCATCGGTTGAGGAGGAGGAAAAAAAGGGAGGAAGAAACGGAGAAAACACGGGAATTTCTGCCATTTATCAGAAGTTTCTTGTGTCTATACATAATTAACAGATCAATTCCTCAGTCTTAAAAGTATAAAAGAACAATTTGTTTGAAAGTCAGGAGCGACGCTCTCAAGTTATGAATATTTGTAGAAGATCGATTCTCGCAGGGGCCATTGGAAAAGAGGTAGGAAGTTGGAGGAGGTGAAAAATGACGTGTCGTTCGTCGGGGGTGTTGAATCTGTTGGATTGCCAAGGATAGAGAATAGAAGGCCTTGATGGATCACAACAGCTCCTATTTGGTAAGATTCCAGTCCCGACAAGATCCTTCGGATATTGCAGCTTGATTGGTGGAGTCCCTTCCACCATCTTTCAAACTCGCGCCTGGCCGGGGGGAAGGGGAAAGGGGGCAGGGCGAACGACGACTACACGAAACGGTGTCAATGGATAAGAGGTCAAGTTGACAGCAGACAGGTTGTAAGCAATGTCATTGACACTTCCGAGAGAAGGCCAAACTCGACTCACTTCCTGATTATCGGTTTGCGGGAGCTTCCTTGATGGGGGGTGAAAGTTGTATACGTCATGGCGGGGGGGCGGAAATGCTTCTACAATCGGGCGTAGTGTTTAGAAGTAGAACACTTTAGACGACGGGGTAATGTGTATTTAACTGCAGCGCCCCTCTCCATTCTTTAAGGAATTTACAGCTTTAATGATTTCACTCTTCGGGATTATTGACTCTTTTTAACGCTCCGGGGCGCGATTTTGTCCTGTTTTTTTCTTAAATCTTTAGCTTAAATTCGCATTGTTTAGCCTGTTTTCTTTAATATTTTGCATTAATTTTTGGGCTTTCTTTCTTTCGTTTTTAAAGATTTCTTACAGATCTTCCTCCGATTTTGATTGAATTGCGGTTCTAAATTCGCCAGAAATCCTATGGAAAATTATGGATTTAAGAAGTAATTTCTGTAATTTATGCAAATTTAAAAGATTACAGAAAATAGTGTTAAGTTTTCTAGATTTTTCAGGCGATTTTTCATGACGATTCGGAATTTCTCTCACGTCTTGCAACGTAGAGTTACACATTTCCCTGCTAGAAACCGATTTTGCACAGTTCGATCGCTCTTCAAACGCATCATTTTTGCATCCCGAACAAACCAAGAACACTACAAAACCCACACCGAGCCTTAAATCACTTTTTCTCAAGCACTTCTCGCACACTTGAACTTTTTCGAGCCCGTCCACCATTACAGAATTAATTTCCACTACCGAAGACACACAAAAAAACAATTATTTACTGGCACAAATTCGAAAAAACACCACGAAACGAGGCAAATTTCAGGAATTGAATTAGAGTAAGAGCCTTTTTTTTTATGGTTACATTCATCATAAACACACTACGCGAAGAGGGGGGAGAGTATCTTTAATAACTAGTTGGATCTTCACCCTCTGCAGTATTTTTTTTTAATATTTCAATAATTATATCAAAGACAATTGGGAAGATTCGCGGACACACCCTGTTTCTATGACAATACAGAAATTATGATGAGTCAAAAATTCCGGACACACCCTGTTGTTTCGGTGAAAGTGCAGTTTGATTTATGAATGCGTATCTTTAACCCCAAGACGAATATATCCACTCCAGTTCGTATTCCGGGGTGCTAAAGGACACGTTTACCTATTTGTTATCACGTTGGAGCGGCTTGTTTTGAAGAATTTTACGCGGTTTTTTTCGTGGGTAACTTGGGCATTCGCTTAGATAAAGCGCTAATGGGTTGGCCGTTTCCGTTCGAGTGGGCTGTGTGGCTCCCGTTGCCGTTGTGGATTTATAGTGTTTAAATAACAATGAAGGAAACTGGAAATTTGGGAATTTGTTACTGTAATCGGGTGCTTCAGAATGGGTGAAGAGCAATGGTAGGTTGGAAGAACAATGTATTGAAGTGCAAACAGAAGTGCAAAGTATTAAGGTAGACACTAAGAAATGCTTCAAAATAGGGGAGAAGTGTAAACCACTGAGTTACACACTTGAAAATTTGTTAGTAAAGTAACACTTGTTTATAATAATATAAAAATTTTGAAGTGGGTGTTGTTAGTAATCGTGTAACAGAAACTAAACGGGAGTTTCGATATTGTTACTAAAGTAGAAGTAGTGTTACTTGGCGTTGTTTACGATATAGGCATTGGCAATAATTCTGAAATGCCTCGTAAAATGTGCGTTACTAAAGGATGTGTATTGTAACTGTAGTAGTATTTGAGTGGTTGTTAATGGTAATTGAACACAGGAAAAAGTTTACGAAACACTTGAATTATACATCTGAATTAAATTGTTTTATTTTGTAACACGTATTACTTTTATTACTGTAGTAGTTTTATAACACAGCAATTTTCTCGGCAATGCGTCACTCTACCGTATTATCAAAATTAGCTTACATTAATATATGCGTAACCTTTTTGTTACCGTAGTAACACGAACGTAAGTTGAAAAATGAACTCGTTCTCCCCCGTTACTGGTCTAGCAGTTAGGGGGGTTTGAGTACGACTTCTTTAAAATTTAATAGAAGAGTATTGTTTTAGAAGCGTGGAAATGGTTGTTACTGTAGTAACAGCTCGGTTACTTGCGAGATTTTCTATCGATCATACAGGGCAACAGTTGTTGTTGTTGTTGGCTCAACTACCTTAGTATTAAACAAATGAGTGTTGTTTTTAATTCGGGAACAACATAATAGTCATTAAAGTAACAGTAACAGCGTTACGGACTACTACAGAAGGAAACAGAAGTAGTTAATAGATAATTGCATGCTAGCATATCCATCATTGCTCCTATAATAGCACTGACAGATGGTGCTGCAAGGTATCATTTTGTGCTTTTGTAACTATAAAAGCACAGCATAAGGTTCATTTTAATGCCTTTATAGCTGCAGGAGCATAGAATAAGTATCATTTTAATGCCTTTTTAGTTGTAAAAGCACAGAATAAGTGACATTTTAATGCCTTTATAGCTGCAAGAGCATAGAATAAGTATCATTTTAATGCCTTTGTAGTTGTAAAAGCACAGAATAAGTGTCATCTTAATGCCATTATAGCTGCAAGAGCATAGAATAAGTATCATTTTAATGCCTTTGTAGTTGTAAAAGCACAGAATAAGTGTCATCTTAATGCCATTATAGCTGCAAGAGCATAGAATAAGTATCATTTTAATGCCTTTGTAGTTGTAAAAGCACAGAATAAGTGTCATCTTAATGCCTTTATAGCTGCAAGAGCATAGAATAAGTATCATTTTAATGCCTTTTTAGTTGTAAAAGCACAGAATAAGTGACATTTTAATGCCATTATAGCTGTAAGAGCATAGAATAAGTATCCTTTTAATGCCTTTAGAGTTACAAGAGCACAGCATAAGTGACATTTTAATGCAATTAAAATAAGAATAACAATAAGAACAATAACATTTGGAACCTGATCGGTGTACGGTACTATTAAGTATTTGTTACGATAGTAACACATACTGTAGGAATCATAAAGGGCGCATGGTAGCATTGGTATATATTGCTACAAACTGTTTATAACGCTAGTAGTATGGAGGAGGAAAGCAGGTCGGCTTGTTACTGGTTTTTTTCTCTCAACTGGTTACAAAAATCACGTGGCTTATTACGTTATCAGCATCGATGCTCTTTGTCCCCCTCTAAATCAAATTTCCCTTAAGCGAGCTTAATAACAATTATATAGAAGCTAACATTCATTATTGCTCTTCTCCCCAATCAGCTTACTCTCATTACACTTAAGCAAACAATGACGTCACACACGCCGTCAATCAGCCGTGTTACTACAGCAACAATACCAGATGGCACGTATCATAAGCTGAAAAAAGGTGAGGTACAATAGAAAAAAAAAATAGGGGAAACGGGAAACTTCTGGATTTTTGCTTCACCCAAACAACAACAACATGGAGCCATTAAGGACTCTTCTACACCTCCGCCCCCTTGCCAAAAAACACCTTGTTCTGCTTTATTAACGCGTCATTTCCGCTACGTCACCTCTACTTTTACGCTCCTTAGCTACCGAGTTAAACGACTTAACTCGCATCTACTTAGTCCCCCCCTTGCTACCTGTGGAGTACTAATTTCCCTGTTTCTACCCTCCTCCATACGAGTTACGACCCTACTCTTGGGTTACTACTATAATAGTAACGTGCCGCTTATCGCTGGTAATGTAATATTGCTGTAGTAACATTGGGGAGTTGTAGAAGTACGTGACTGAAATTGAAATCACACAGTTTTTTTAGTCACTTTCTCTGCGATTTTTCCGTTGTTACTCTAATAGTATCGATAATCTGCCCTTTTCTCTCCCTCGTAACGGATTGTTACTGCTGTAGCTCGCGTGGAAATCGAATTACTTCCTTCTACTTTACACAATGCAAGTGTATACAAAGCGGTTAAAAGGTATGTTACTCTAGTAGTACATTCCGTTACTGTAGTAACATCGAACGTTGCCACTTTATAGTTACGGCTCCACGAATGAAACCAAATAAGAAAATTAACGTCACTGACGCAGCGATAATCTTCCGACACTCGTTACGTTACGCAGAAATAAATGCGTGAAAATGTATTAAACTAATTTTATTACCGTAACAGGTAATCCTCTAATTTGACTATCTGCGTAACGCTGGCGTAACAGCCTACGTTAAAATCGAATTACCACTCCCAATACAATTAAAAGCGCCTTGTTACTATAAGAGTAACAGTTAATAAGTAACGATTTCTATACATCGGAACATTTTTACTGTAGAAGTAATAGTAACAATAACTAACGATACCTGTATATTGAGGCCTTGTTACTGTAGTAGTAAGTAACAGCGAGTGATAGTAACAATAAATAAGTAACGATTTCTCTATTGGTGGCATTGTTACTGATGTCGAAATCACATTACTACGTCCTTTACAGGTACACTTTCTTACGAATGGAAGGTTACAAGGCAGAGGGAGGGAGAGAGGAAAGATAGAATTAAAAGTCAGTTGTTGTTATAATAGCATCAGCATACATTGTGTCTGTTTTGACGTCAATTTTCTCATAAATAGTAACAGAAACGACGTCATTCATGCCTGACAAAGGACGGCAGCTGTTCATCCATCAGAACAGATGGCAGGAGCAAAAATGGCCGACAACGTCAGCCGAGTAATTATTATTTACCGTGCAAAAATCCGATTTTTACTTATTACCCGATTAAAGATGGCGATTATAATGCTAACACATTAATAACACTAGAGAAGTAGAAGTAACAGAGGGTAACACAATCGACCTTCTCGTCCCCCCCGCCGGCCGATGATGAAGTATAATTAAGTCGGACGTCATTAATTTTTTTTAACGAAGTTTAATCGCCCACCGAAACAACAAGCGCGTTTTATTACCCTAGCGGCGGGCCCTCTTACTACCGCACCCCCCTCCGCTCAGATTGATGTCGAGTAGTACAAACAAAAAGTCGAAATCGAATTTGTGGGTGGAGGGCCACTTTTATCGTCGTCCTTCGTCGTTTCGATGCTTTAGGAGGGATCGATGGTTTTAGTGGGACTCTGCCAGAGTTTATGAGGTCTCTGTTTCTGTGTCCTCGGTTAAAGAGGATTGATTTTCCCTCCCCCCGTGCGCCAGCATAAACGGGGGGTAGAGAGAGAGAGAGAGAGAGACAGATTTGTAGGGGATCCCCGCCGGAAGGATCCCCGATTTGTTATTATATCCGTGGGGCCCCCTTATTGAGGTTTGGGGAGGAAGGAGGGACGGGTTCGTTCTGGCAGACGTAACGGGGAGAGGCAGGTTTTGCCTCCTGTTGTCGGGATCAAAACAGATCGATTTTCCCCCCTTACCCCGTCTTATCGGGGCTCCGGAAAGAATCGCCATTTCCTACCTCGTTTTAGCGTGTTGGTAAAACCGGGCACCCTCCTCTTTACGCGAAATATCCCTAGATTTTTAAGCCGTTATGTTTCCCACTTTCCCTTCTATAGTGAAAAAATAAAACGTTAAAGCGGGACAATCGATGAAATTCGGTTCTGGTTGACTTACGGGACAGGGTCATCGCAGGTCATACCTATCATGACAGCTGGACACGTTGTAACAGCCGAAATTTCCTGTATGAGCCTGGCTAAAGTGTAGCGTAACAGAGCCGGAGAGGGAGGAGAAAGGAAAACGAGAAATTAAAAAAAAATGGCCGACGTAAGGGGGCCCTTCTAATAAAGATACGTCATCTGTACAGATTGTAAATTATCAATTAAAATGTTTGAAGAGGTAGTTGTCCACTCTATAATTAATCTCGTCTATGACTAAGAGTTAGTCACTGGAGGGGTGCTTTGTTGTAAGTTTCGATCGACTGACTATATTACACTCTACCCCCTCCCCGAAAAAAGGAGAAAAAAAGAATTGGGGAGGAGGTATCAACCTTTAACAGGTATCGTTAAAAGAGGAGCAAAATGAAATCCTCGCGTGTTACGCTGAAAACATGGAGGGCCCTTCGTCACCGCCATTCAACAGTTGTGTGTGCGTGTGTTTGGTGTTACGAGTGATTCTCCAAGCTGTTATTGACCAAAACACTATAGTACGAGAGAACAATTATTGACCAGAGCGTAACAGACACTCAAAGCAGGTTGTTGATCAAAACACGAGGGTTCTTCCGTGCAGCATCTGTTGCCCAAAGCGTGGTGGTAACACGTTGGAGTATGTGGTCAATAACACAGCGGCGATTGTCATAAACACCGTAACGTCTACATCCCAAAAATCTCTTGGTGTTTCAAACGAGTCCCAAAAGCCGGGCGCTTTCTCTGTCTCTCTACCCCCGTTCCCAAGTTGGAGAGTAATTAGCGAGTGCATTGTTTCTCCTCCTTCCCACAGTCCACCTTTTTGATTAATCGTGTGTTCGTCCCTATCTCTCGTTCAATAACCGTTTTTTAATCGAAGTAAAGCTATAGAACGAGATAAATTTGCAGGTGTGCGGAGGAGGGTATGGCATACCTTCACGTTTTCCTACTCTCTCTCCCCTTATAACAACAGGTTATGTGTCAAGATGGCATAGGCAGATTAGCTGACGTTTAAATTATCTTTCTCACTCTCGAACACTACACAAACTTCCACGGGATTCCCCCGACTCACCTGCTAGTTACGGGTCAAGGACGGAGTAACGGGGCTCGACGGGGCCCTCTTTTCTCCGGCTCGCTCGATCGGGGGGAGGAAGAGAAAGAGAGAGAGAGAGATACATGAATCACGATAAAAGCGTTTAAATCATTTATCATTTTCTCTTAAGAGTTATTGCATGGAAATGCCATCAAACAGGGGGGAGGCCCTAATGCCCGAAACAAGGGGCATTCATCACCATCCTTGTCAAAATTCCGACTATATTGTGAATCACGGGTGAGTCACTCCCGGGGGGATTCGCGCCGTCCTTATGTCATCCAATCGTCCTAATCCCCGTTAATTCACTTTTCTCTCACTAGAGGGAGCGTGCTTACGCTCCCCGCACCACCTTGCCTCTTTATACACGCCAGTCTAAGGGCGATGGCCCCCGCGCCCTCCGGGGCCCACCCGAGAGTGGCCCGTCCCCGACTCGTTTGGGAGGGGGCCCACGCGCGCTGCCATTTCCCGCCGACCAGGTAAACTTTTTCCCCCCACTCACCTTGTACACAAAGTGGTCGTATATCTGCGCCATGTTGAGAATTACACCGTTAACTGATGGAGGGTGGCACGGGTCACCTACATGGTGCAACAACACAGAACACAAACAAGCTAACAGGTGGCTCTCGACTTGCACTGTGCAGAGGACTGGAGACAGAGCACGGCTTCTACCCAACTCGCTTCTTTCCAGCCAACTGCTCTACTGGAAGCTGGCACAACAGTGTTCGTGTCTGATTGGCTGTTGCTATTGGCAACCGGACTGTCCCAACAGGGAAGTAAGGTGCTCCGGATCCCTCTTGTTCAGGTAGCAGCGTGCGTTGTTAGATGCGTCGCTGCCGCGGCCCCCCGCGCCCCTTTTTTTCGTCTGGCGCGCATTCTTCCGCAGCGGGCCGGCTCGTGTCCCGTCCCCTTCTCGAAAAACCGGCGGGCCCCCCTCACAAATGCGTGCTGCGTTAATGCCGGGCCTCCTCGAAACGTCGTAGAGTCATAATACTACTAATAATAAATATTCCCCCTCTTTTTAAACCCAAATCGCATGCCCCACTTCAAAAATCACTTAAGATAAGGCCCGTCTAATGATCTGAAAGTAATAATGCAATTTTCCTCAACGGCCATCTGTCTAGTGTCGAGGGGCCTCTTTCCAAAAGATTCTCTTTAAGTTACAGAGCAGAGAACAGAAAAAAAAAAAAATGTATTAGAAAAATAGATTCGTGTTAAGGTCGATCTGGTTAATCGCCTGACCTAATCCACCCTATCGTGCATAAATCACGTGACGTGCCTGCAATTTCTTTCCTCTGTTTTTGTTTATTTATCAATAGGGGGAGTGAAGTAAATTATAAAAAGATAAATTGTTTGTTATTGCTTTTATATATATATATATATATATATTGGAATTTTTCTATTTTCCTCCCTTTCGAGGTTACCCAACTGTAGAGGATTTTTCAATTTCCGTGAAGTAATGAAGTTTGATGCAAGCATGCAATCGATACCTTTTGCTGTTTTCCTATACAAACCCTACACTAGAATCGTCATCGCCCCCCTTTATTTAAGGAAAAATGAATAAAAGGGTGCCGTGTGACGTGGTAAATACGGCAACTGTCTTCCCCCCCGAACGACACTTAAGTGGGCACAGCAGAGAGTGGGAATTAATTGCGCGGGATTTAGTAGATTACGTCTTCGATCTGCATCCCTCTTGAAGTATGGCCGCGTGTTCGTACAGGTGTCAGGTTACAACACTTAGACAGGTTCCAGTCATCCCCTAACAGGTTTATATCAGAAAGTGATCACGTTAATCGAGTTACGAATGAGGTACGAGTATAGTTTCTGACCCCATAGTGTCGTCACTGCTCGGGATTTTTTGGTGTGTGTGTGTATGTGTGGGGGGGAGAAACTGGTAGGTGAGGGTTTACACCCCATCCAGGAATCCTTTTCGTTTATTTTCTGAATTATTTTCGTTCACCTTCCTCGCTTACGTAAGTGGGGGGTAGGAAAGAAAGGAGTGGGTGTCGCTCTGCCCCGGTTAATTAATATCCACACAGGAGAAGCGGGGGCGAAGTGCAGGAAATGGATAGCATTTTGTGGTACGAAATGCAGTTTACGACTGGAGTATGTGTGTGTGTCTGTGCGTGTGTAGAGGTATAAAGATTAAAAATCGACCGAGTTTCTTCTCTCTCCCCTAAGCTTAAAAATGTCGACTTAAACACCGCATTTTTCCGATACGGGATAGTTTATAAAGTGGCTTTACGTGAGACGTGGCTTCTACAGTATTAAACACTTCGTTTTATCACCCAATAGGAGGGTGTTCGATCTTAACACCTGATAATAGTGAAGGGTAAGACGTAAGCACTAGCTAGAAGCACCCATTTTTCTTTTATTTTACGTAAAAATTAATTAAGGGGGCGAACAAAAACACTTGTAGAAGGGATCCCATCCTGTATATTAAACGGCGTAACGATGCTCGCGCCGAAAAAAAAGAACATCTACCCCGTCACGTGACGCGAGCGCCAGGTGCGTTGACAACAGATGGCATACCCGCTGACCACGTGACCACTTTCCACGGGCTTGTTACCCTGACAAGAAAATTGGAAACAATTGGAGGTCACCAGAGCCCATTTACTAGTAGCAGCGAAATCGGGTACACTTCTTCCCTTTTTAAACGTCCACGGGCGCTTTATATAAATTCATTAAGCAGTTAAGGAATTAGGCGACCCCCCACTCCCCGCGCGCCCGAATTCGCTCGGAATTTCTCTGGTCCCATCGAAAGTTTGGCCTTCGTAACACGTTTTTTAAGTGTTATTGAACCGGATGCCGTCACCAGGTGCGTTCCGACATCATTGGAAACACACACGAAGCCGTTACGGCACCCACCCCGTTGCAACTATATAATCGTTACGCTAGTAGAGTAACAATTTTTAAAACGTATTGATTATATTTACGTCTTGGGGATGGAGGGAATCAATCCATCGTCAATGTGTGACGGTCCAACACATGAATTATTTAGTTTACTGTATTTTATTTTTATTTTCGGTAATCACGTGGAGTGAGAGAGAAGGAGAAGAGAGAGAGAGAATCTTCAATTGGTTATAAATATTTACAGTTTTATTACGTAGGTAGCACGAGGGGGGAGCGGGAGTTCTTACTGTGACGTCAGCTTTTACGGTCTTTTTTCCACTAATATTTAAACTGTGCTGAAGTGGCACGAGGTTGAAGTTTTAAGGGAATTTTTAAACAATGGTGTTGCTGTTTTACTACTAAAAGTAGCGCGTGAAAGTGATGTCATCGATGGTTATACTTAATTTTAGGGATTTCTTGCTAGAAAATTTGGAAATTTTTCTTGATTAAATGATATTGTTGGAAAGTTGGGCCAAAATCGGAATGAAGCCTGGAAAGATAGATGAGTCTAGTCATCAACAGCTGTTGTGTTGCAGGTGGTCTAAAGTAAGGCAAGTTGTTGATAAGTGCAGTGTTCAGGCTTGCGTGAAAACATGTAAAATTTAACGAACGAACCGTGCTAGCGTCTAAAAACTGATTAATCAAATGTATGAATGAATCGGTCGGGGATCGATTGATCGAAACGCCGTTTGATCGTGACTTTTTAAATCTATAAACAAAGAAAAATTCTTCATCAATGAAGCGGCGTTGAACGTTGTTCAATGCTCCTACCTACCGTAAAGCGAGTACCAGATGTTAATATTAACTGCATTGAACACTAATTAAATGACTATTGAGTTTCGGTTTAGCTGAACTGTGTTCAGCGTAATTTAAAGTCGTTGTGGGCGCTGAACAAAGAGGTTAAATATATAAACAGATGAGCAGTATATATATTAGTGTTGAACATTGTTCAATATCGCTATTCAGTGAGTAACTTCACCCTGTCGAGGGTTGATCAATTGTACCGAGTAACTTCAAGTTCAGTATAATAGCGCTGATTAACACTTTTGATTCGACTTCATTAAGCAATTAACACGTAGCAGCTCGATGAGTGTTTAACATCAAATTGCTGAAGTTTCTTGCCTCAGAAGTTCAGTTTTACTGAACATAAGTCAATAAAATTAATAAACTGATAAAAACGAGTGAACGAGAATAGGTTGAACTGTTAAGCAGCAACAGAACTGTTCAACATTTATCAGTAAAAGTTGTTAAATATGTTAAATATGCACGTTCAATAAAACCTCTACTTTGAGTCCACCAACCGATGAGGGGTGGTCTTTTAGGAAGGTTTTGGTGTTATTGAACACCGTTTAATTGCTGTTCAATAGCTACACACGTCAGAGTGAATGGCTTATATAACTACAGGGCAGAACTGCATCCGTCCAGATCGAACGAAGCAGCTAATACAGTGTTAGCCCCCCGAATCAACGTGTTGAACACCTCTCAATTAACCTGAACAGTTTACAAATCGCTCAATCCTTTTTACAAAAATCCGAGGGGGGGATGCGCATGTAAAATCGCATGGAGACGGTTTTATACTTTAGCAACTTAGTTACACACGCAAAGCAACATCTGGCCCGATTCCAACATCAGCATAGGGGAGTGGGGGGAGGAAGGAGGAGATCAGTAATTTCTCTTTCTTTTCTGCAGCATTCATTCCCCAGAATGTAATTCCCATTTTCTCGATAGACTACACAGATAAGAATATTGAAATGGTATTAAAATTCAGAACACCGGCACGTGCAAAGGGTTCTCCAGCCAAGTAAAGGAAAGGGGGGAGGAAGAGAAGAGAAGGGGCGAGGTCCACCCCCGAAATAACATTTCAGTCGAGAGTGCAGTATTAACATGATGAACAGCAATCAATTCAACACCATTTCTCTCTCTCACCAATACACAGTCACTCGGGGGATGGAGTAGAAGGAGCAGATGAATGGGAAAACGGAACAGAATTGACTAGAGTAACTCCCCCCCCTTTTCCCTTTACTTTCCTGGCCAGGGTAGAAGGAAAGATATTACAGTTCACACCGGCTGAGGAATATAATAGTTCATCTTTTGACAAATAGAATGTTCCGTCTCCATTTTTCAGAATTTCGATACGATGCGAGTTATCAAAACCTGTCTCAATACAGCTGAGTTGTTGTCGAGAATTGAACGGGTTCTTCTTCTATCTCCGTCTTGCAGAAACTTTAAAGAAGGTGATTCTTCTCCCTTTCAGACAATAGCTGATTTTTTGGATGACGAAAGATGCAGAGGAAGAAAGGATTCCGTGTAATTTCTAACCCCCCTCCTTTCTCTCTTCTGTAGGTTGGTGAAGAGACACTCGACTTTTTTCCACCCCTAAACACGTCGCTAGATGGTATCGTTATTGTTTATTCCCGTTTGCTAACGAAATAAATAGAATAAATTTGACAAAAATTCCACCTCCCTGCTGAAAATTCGACACCGTATTACAAAAAATTGCCCCTTAAGTTCGAGGAATGAATATGAAGCCGTGTCTTGTCACTCGCTCTAACTCATTTTTACGGTGTTTATGCTTCTTAAATTTGTATTTTAGACGTAATTTTTGCTTTTTTTCGAGTTTTTCTTCATTGAAAAACGGCAAAATTCCATTCTCGTCTTGTGGAAAGTTTTTGTTTTCTACTTCGGAGCAGAGATTTGAAGAGGTTTGTCTCGTTTCTGCCGTGTTAAACTCCTGTTTTTTTTCCGGGGGTGTTTTGATTTAAATTTCGATTTTTCTGCACTGAAATCAATGATAATGTGTTAAAAAGTTTACCCACTTTTCAAATAATTGACACCTTTTTCGCGCTCCTCATTCCAGGAACACTGACTGTAACTCATTTTTACTATGTTTACTTTCTATAAACACGTTTCTACTATTTTCTGCTTAGGAAACACTGCAGTTTTGACTGTCATTTAAACGTTTCTGCACTTAAATACGAAAAAAAAAAAATGCCTTCTTTCCGATGCTCTTCATTCCAGGAACACTTAACCGCATCTCATTTCTATCACGTTTACATCTTTCTGACGTGTTACAGAAAGGAATTTTTCTTATTCTAAAATTTTCTTTACAGTTTTCTACGCTGAAATATGCAAAAATTCGACTCTCTTCTCAAAGAAATGCACATTTTCCGATGCTCTTCATTCCAGGAACACTTCACTGTAACCCATTTCTATCGTGTTTATGTTCGTTTCTAGAATATTTTAAAGCATTTTACAGCGCTGAAATCAGCGATAGTGTAGAAAAATATTTATTTTTGTGTAGATTTTAGTGTTGTATTTACTTTTTTTTTGTGGTGGATAAACATTATTTTCTCTTAAAGAAGATATTTTGTCCATTGGTTGCTCCCTGTGAGAAGTCTTTCCTACACATTTTATCAGATAAGATCAGTCTATAAGATCTTGTATAATATTCCTTTCGGAGCTTCCCATCTGTGAAATTTTACTCGTCGTTTCCTTTCTACTCTTTCTATCTAATCTTAGATTAGATATAGGTCTACCATTTTCAATTTATACCTATTGAAGAGAAATTGTTAGCCATTGAACACGAAGTGGAAGTATTGAACAGTGAAATTAACAAGAAAAAAGTGTTATAAAAGGCTGTTTTTTAGGGGCTGTTAATGATTGAGATCATTACTTTCGTGATATGGTGTAGCATCACTTCTCACCGGTATTGTTTTAAACGTATGGTGCATCACAGCTTACCAGCATTGTGTTTAAAGGTATGGTGTATCGTCAGCTTGGTATTAGTGGTATGATGCATCATCCCTTCTTACCAGCTTTATTTTTATGGTATGGTGCATAATCACAGCTTACCAGCTTTATTTTTATGGTATGGTGCATCATGACAGCTTACTGGCATTGTTTTAATGACGTGGTGCATCACAGCTTACTAGTATTGTGTTTAAATGTATGGTGCATCGTCACTGTTTATCAGCTTGGTATTAATGGCATGATGCATCATCACTTCTTATTAGCATTATTTTGATAGTATGGTGCATAATCACAGCTTACCAGCTTTATTTTTATGATATGGTGCACCATGACAGCTTACTGGCATTGTTTTAATGACATGGTGCATCACAGCTTTCCAGTATTGTTTAAAAGTACGATGCATCACCACTGACTAACAGTAATGATTTTATAGAGATTTTATCAGCTCACCTTCCTGCAAGCCTGAATTCTGTGGTGAAAATAGCCGCCAATCATTGCTAAGATTCTCATTTCAAGCAGCTAATGGAAGTGAGCACCCCCTCACACTCCCGAAATCCACCCAGTTTAACCATAAGTACTCTCTAAAACAGTGTTTATCAGTTGGGCAATTCGTCACCATCGCCGTTTACAGGAAAGTTAAAGCATCACCATTGATACTTTCACCTGTTACAACTCGTAACACGCTCTAACACGAGCAGCAACAGTAATAACACTGGCACAACACGGGGATAAAGGAAGAAGGACGATAAATGGCAATTTGAATTGAAGATTGGAACATTCTCCACCATTTTATTTTCCAGATTATTAAGGATTGACAAGAGAAACGTCGTTCAACGTTAAGAGAAAATCCAACCGAGATGGGGGGCGAGAGAAAGAGAAAGTAAAAAGAGAAATCTTTCCGGTAATAACTATCAAATAAGACTACGATTCCCTATTCCCTAAACAAAAATCGAATTCATGTTATATGACAAGCTGTAAATTTTACAAAACCGACTTCCCAGAAAGGGGAAGAGAAGAAAAAAAAAGAAGAAGAAGAAAAGTAAAATAAGAGGAGAAAGGCAGAATTTTCTCTTTTTTTTTTCTCTTCCTCCCTCCCCCTCTTTTGTCTTTTTATTCCAAATAAATATCTTTTCAATATTTGCAGAAGTCACGCAAGATTGAAATTAGTCTCTATTGACTTTTATTATTGTTATTATGCCGGTAATGACGTTGTAAAATTCTATTTAGGAGGTGATCCGTATGTCTGGCTGTAAAAATTCTCTGTCTTCTTCACCGGGATAATATTTCGGTGGAAAGTTTCCACTCGATTATAAACGGGGATTTTCGTTTCGACGAGGTTTTCTTCTGGTGTATCGCTGGATTTAATTGGCGATATCGCTTCTATTGTTTAAGAAATTCACATTTTTATCCATTCTCTAAGCACTTCTGTCTTGTAGAGGGGTATAATCTATTGGTTTCTGTCTATTGTACAGACTTCTCTGTTGTAAATGATAATTTCCGATAGATTTCTCTTTTTAGAAAAGCACGTTTCTTGCACGAAGAACATGTCTTGTAGATCTGTTTTGCAGAAAGAAATCAATTTTAGATTGAAAAAAAAAGTCTACGTTTAGATGTGTAGTGAGGAAGAAAATCTTTCTAGACTCTTCTTGTAGAAAGAGCATCACTTGTAGACCGTTCTTATAGAATCACCTTTCTTGTAGACTACTTTTTTGTAAGAAGTACATCTCTTGTAGAAAGAGCATCACTTGTAGGCTGTTCTTGTTGAAAGAATGTCTCTTGTATAATGCTTTTTTCTAGCAGAAAGAATGCTCTCTTGTTTAATGCTCTTCTCTAGCAGAAAGAATGTCTCTTGCTTAATGCTCTTCTCTAGCAGAAAGAATGTCTCTTGCTTAATGCTCTTCTCTAGCAGAAAGAATGCCTCTTGCTTAATGCTCTTCTCTAGCAGAAAGAATGTCTCTTGCTTAATGCTCTTCTCTAGCAGAAAGAATGCCTCTTGTTTAATGCTCTTCTCTAGCAGAAAGAATGTCTCTTGTTTAATGCTCTTCTCTAGCAGAAAGAATGTCTCTTGTTAATGCTCTTCTCTAGCAGAAAGAATGTCTCTTGTTTAATGCTCTTCTCTAGCAGAAAGAATGTCTCTTGCTTAATGCTCTTCTCTAGCAGAAAGAATGTCTCTTGCTTAATGCTCTTCTCTAGCAGAAAGAATGTCTCTTGCTTAATGCTCTTCTCTAGCAGAAAGAATGCCTCTTGTTTAATGCTCTTCTCTAGCAGAAAGAATGTCTCTTGCTTAATGCTCTTCTCTAGCAGAAAGAATGCCTCTTGTTTAATGCTCTTCTCTAGCAGAAAGAATGTCTCTTGCTTAATGCTCTTCTCTAGCAGAAAGAATGCCTCTTGTTTAATGCTCTTCTCTAGCAGAAAGAATGTCTCTTGCTTAATGCTCTTCTCTAGCAGAAAGAATGTCTCTTGCTTAATGCTCTTCTCTAGCAGAAAGAATGTCTCTTGCTTAATGCTCTTCTCTAGCAGAAAGAATGTCTCTTGCTTAATGCTCTTCTCTAGCAGAAAGAATGTCTCTTGCTTAATGCTCTTCTCTAGCAGAAAGAATGTCTCTTGTTTAATGCTCTTCTCTAGCAGAAAGAATGCCTCTTGTATAATGCTCTTCTCTAGCAGAAAGAATGCCTCTTGTATAATGCTCTTCTCTAGCAGAAAGAATGTCTCTTGCTTAATGCTCTTCTCTAGCAGAAAGAATGCCTCTTGTTTAATGCTCTTCTCTAGCAGAAAGAATGTCTCTTGCTTAATGCTCTTCTCTAGCAGAAAGAATGTCTCTTGCTTAATGCTCTTCTCTAGCAAAAAGAATGTCTCTTGTTTAATGCTCTTCTCTAGCAGAAAGAATGTCTCTTGTTTAATGCTCTTCTCTAGCAGAAAGAATGTCTCTTGTTTAATGCTCTTCTCTAGCAGAAAGAATGTCTCTTGTTTAATGCTCTTCTCTAGCAGAAAGAATGTCTCTTGTTTAATGCTCTTCTCTAGCAGAAAGAATGTCTCTTGCTTAATGCTCTTCTCTAGCAGAAAGAATGTCTCTTGTTTAATGCTCTTCTCTAGCAGAAAGAATGCCTCTTGTTTAATGCCCTTCTCTAGTGGAGAGAATGCCTCTTGTATAATGCTCTTCTCTAGCAGAAAGAATGTCTCTTGTATAATGCTCTTCTCTAGCAGAAAGAATGCTTCTTGTATAATGCTCTTCTCTAGCAGAAAGAATGCCTCTTGTATAATGTTCTTCTCTAGTGAAAAGAATGCCTATATAGAATTTTGCTAACCTCTTGTAGAGAGAATGTCTCTTGTAGAATGAAACTCATCTCTTGTAGAAAGAAGGTCACTTATAGATTGTTTTTGTAGAATGTACATCTGTTGTGGACTGTTATTGTGAAAAGCACGTCCATTCTAGAACAGTCTTCTCTTGAAGAAATAGTGCTTCTTGTAGAATGAAGCTCATCTCATGTAGGCTGTTATTGTACAAAGAATTCCTCTCGTAGACTGTTCTTATAGAATGTACATCTCTCCTAGAAAGAATGCCGTGTGTAGACTGTTCTCTACATCTCTCGTAAATTTCGGTTTGCATGAAGTACAGTTATCCACACATAACTCTTTTGTGTATAGCATATCAATTGCAGACTTTTCATTTTTCTAGAACACGTTTTCCTTCTTTATCAAAGACTTTCTAAAAATAATAAAATATTTACTTGTACTAACAGAATATTTTGTTTTTACTTCATTTCGTATACGAAGTTAGGCCCTCGTATAAAGGGGCTAATACAAATATTTGACTCATGCTCGAGACACAGAGGCCTCAAAATTTTCTATTACGTAAGAAACTTAATATATTTCACTTTATTCTTATACACTTATAGTTTTTGCTTTGGGTTGAGGCCCATGTTCATGAATGAGACTCCACCTTACTTTGTCGTTGTTTATAATTCACACATAAGGCATTTTCTGCTGGAGATGGGGCCTCGTCTTATCTCACTCGGACCCTATACAAAGGGATAGACTATATATATTATAAATTTACACTTGAAGCTATATCCTTTTAGATTTATATTCTTTCTATATTGTCCTGTACTATATTTTACGTCTACAGTTTCGTATAATATATATTTTATTGTTCTCTTCTATAGATGCAATTGTTCTAACAATTGATATAGTACAGTATTTTATATTGCAATTTATTTACAGCATTGTTTTCTATGTATTATGCTGTTCTGATCATTCTTGTATAACGTGCCTTATTGCCTTATAAACGTATTCCTACAACACTAAACCTTATAAACTTTTTCCTAAAACAAATCATATAAAACTTTTACTTCTCTAAACTCCATGAACACTTTTCCCTATAACCCTACCATATATATATATGTGTATATATCTCCCTATAACTCTATACCTTTTCCTACAACCCCATAAACTTTCTCCTATAACTATAAACCCCATAAAATACTCAATATTAATTATAAAAACAGACTTTTCCATTGAAAAATAGCAAATAAATTAGTTCTATAATGCAATATAAACCCGAAAGTAATAATAAAAGTACGTTACATGCACTTTTATTACTCATTACTTTCATTCTCTATTGTGTTATTGGTAAGTCAACTGAAGGTAATGTTCTTTTGTAGACTTGAATATAATTTGTATCGTTTTTATGGCGCACATTTTCATCTTTGTTTTGCAATTTGTAACTCTCAAATATTGCTGAACATGCTGAAAAATAACACTTTTATACATCGTAACAGATGATAGATGAAGGTAAAATACATAACTTTTATTTCTTGTAGCACATTTTCCATTTTAAATTATAACTGCTCTTTACATTCACTGTGTTTAAACAGGAGGTGTTCCTTACATTTGCTGTGTTTAAACAGGAGGTGTTCGTTACATTCACTGTGTTTAAACGCGAGGTGTTCCTTACATTCACTGTGTTTAAACATGAGGTGTTCCTTACGTTCACTGTGTTTAAACACGGGGTGTTCCTTACGTTCACTGTGTTTAAACGCGAGGTGTTCCTTACATTCACTGTGTTTAAACGCGAGGTGTTCCTTACATTCACTGTGTTTAAACGCGAGGTGTTCCTTACATTCACTGTGTTTAAACGCGAGGTGTTCCTTACATTCACTGTGTTTAAACGGAGGTGTTCCTTACATTCACTGTGTTTAAACAGGAGGTGTTCCTTACATTTGCTGTGTTTAAACAGGAGGTGTTCCTTACATTCACTGTGTTTAAACGCGAGGTGTTCCTTACATTCACTGTGTTTAAACGCGAGGTGTTCCTTACATTCACTGTGTTTAAACAGGAGGTGTTCCTTACATTCACTGTGTTTGAACAGGAGGTGTTCCTTACATTCACTGTGTTTGAACAGGAGGTGTTCCTTACATTCATTGTGTTTAAATACGAGGTGTTCCTTACGTTCACTGTGTTTAAACAGGAGGTGTTCCTTACGTTCACTGTGTTTAAACAGGAGGTGTTCCTTACATTCACTGTGTTTGAACAGGAGGTGTTCCTTACATTCATTGTGTTTAAACACGAGGTGTTTCTTACGTTCACTGTGTTTAAACAGGAGGTGTTCCTTACGTTCACTGTGTTTAAACAGGAGGTGTTCCTTACATTCACTGTGTTTAAACGCGAGGTGTTCCTTACATTCACTGTGTTTAAACGCGAGGTGTTCCTTACATTCACTGTGTTTAAACGCGAGGTGTTCCTTACATTCACTGTGTTTAAACGCGAGGTGTTTCTTACATTCACTGTGTTTAAACGCGAGGTGTTCCTTACATTCACTGTGTTTAAACGCGAGGTGTTCCTTACATTTACTGTGTTTAAACACGAGATGTTCCTTAATTCGAAGTATTCTTCTTCTGAAAAGTCTCTTTTCCTCTAAATTTTCTAATATTTTCTGTTTGTTTTATACTTTCTGCTGATTATGTTGTACTTTAAATTATTAATATATTTGTTTATATTTGTTTCTAATCAACCCCGAAACATAGAGACATGTCTCATGTTTGAAGTAATAGTCCTACATTATAATATATAATAATATAAATTATTAATTATAGGCCTATATAACAACACAAACAAGGCCTTACATATACATTATAAACACGCTTTATCGTAAAAGGCCCTCCTGGTTTAGACCAGGCCTCATTACATTTCTTGTGTATTAAGAAACCCTCCTGTATTTTTAAAATATTTTACTATTTAAAAATATATAAACATTTCAAATGCTGTTTTGTATAGGCAAGGGTTTCCAAAACAGTAGAAAGTTTGGGCCTTTATTCTTCGAGAAGCCTTAACTAATCTATAAACTCGAATCCTTTGTGGGAGGCAGGATTTTTTACACCCACTTTGAAGTTGAATAACTCCCCTGCCTTTCGTCCAATCTTTTTGAAACTTTGCAGGGCGATTTGTGTATTAGGAGAATTGATACCGTTAAATTTTGGGGGTTATAGGTCAAGAGGGTAAGGAGTTAGAATGGGTTCACTCGTCGTATCTCGAGTTTGATCGGACTTAATAAAGATAAAACCCGTATCTACCTTCATTTTATCATTTTATAATATAACAACTTTTTAAAAAATATTATAACAGATGGCGCCACGCGCAATTTTAAGTTTTTCCGGAAAAGCTAAGCAACTCGCTACTGGATATTGTTTCTGTTTTTATGGATGTTGGTACATGTGGGGACGATTTATTCACCCACTTTAAAGTTTAATAACTCCTGTACCTTTAGGCAAAATTTTAAAAAATTTTACAACGAAGTTTACGCGTTAGGCCTTAATGTTTCTAGAAATTTTCAGGAGAATCGAACCATAGGTTCGAGAGATATGGCTTCCAAACCCTTAATATCTCCCTAGCAATCTAGAGACTTGAGGTAATGGCAGCAAATAATTAAGGATGAAAACAATAAAGAACGCCTGGAAAGTGTAGCAACAACATTACCATCTATTTATCATCTCTTCATGCCATAAACATGGGCACTTTTTACGCATGCATTTCAAATTATGGGTACGTTTATGCCTTGCAAGAGTCCCATTCCATAATACATCAGTGAAGAAAAGATACAGTAAGAAAAGCTTGTAGTGTGTGTCTCTGTGTGTGTGTGGAACACAAGATTTATTTTATTAAATATTTTTCTGTGCGCTCCCCAATTACTATAGCAGCATCCGGATTTAATTAAATTTTATTTACACAAAAGCAAGATCAAATTTAGAAATTTATCTTCCACATATTAAAAATAACTTGCACCACTTTTATTTATCTTCTTCCATTTATTTTAACCGAGAAAATGTAATGATTTTTATTCTTTCTTTCTATTTTTACGGTTTTTCATAAAAGTGGAAATGGACCTTTCAAAAAAAAAGAGAGAGAGAAAGTGAAAGGGAAAATACAAGGAAAGTAATATTTTGCTGTCTTATAATAAAGTTGGATTTCGGATTCATTACTACTTTGGCAACACTCCAATTGTTACTACTACTAAAATAACATCCCCCATTTTTAGGGGGGTAGAAAGTGCTTTTTGAATATAAAAATTCGTCCCCTTTCTTCTATTTATGTCCTAATTTTTTTATTTTTTTTTGTTGTTTTTTTAGAGAAATTGAGGGGGGATTTCGGTAATAAATTGCCGAATGAATTTAGGACCACCCACCATTTTATTTTCCTCTCTCGTTTGTATGTCCATAATCTAGTAGAAAGCTTATCCTTAAATCTCGTTTTATCTGTTTACTAAATGATTTAGGGAATTTAGTGGGATAATCTAAATAAAATTTAGTGTTATTAATTTTCCCTAAATTGGATATCGGAGGGATGTTTGTTTAAAATCGGTTTAGAGGTTTTAATAAGGATGTTCTGTTTTCTTGGTAGAGGTTTATCGGGGTTTTCGTCTGCCTCGTCTACTCTCTTAAACTTATTTTCTCGTCGTCTTTTTCTGTCATGAGGATGAGGATGGTTAATGGAGGATCGTGGATGTAGGAAATTGGATAATGGTAACAGAATCGTGATGAAAACTGAATAATGCTGGAGCATCACAATGATGAACATGGCTAAATGCAAGAACATCATACTGATGAAAGCTGGCTAATGCAAGAGCGTTATGTAGTTTACAGCTGGCTAATACAGGAACATTATGCTAATGGAAGCTGGCTAATGCAAGAACATTATGAGGTTTACAGCTGGCTAATACAGGAACATCATGCTGATGAAAGCTGGCTAATGCAAGAACATTATGCCAGCTGGCTAATACAGGAACATTATGCTGATGGAAGCTGGCTGATGCAAGAGCATTATGCCAGCTGGCTAATACAGGAACATCATCCTGGTGGAAGCTGGCTAATGCAAGAGCGTTATAGGTTCCAGCTGGCTAATACAGGAACATTATGCTGATGGAAGCTGGCTAATGCAAGAACATTATGAGGTTTACAGCTGGCTAATACAGGAACATTATGCTGATGGAAGCTGGCTAATGCAAGAACATTATGAGGTACAGCTGGCTAATGCAAGAACATTATGAGGTTTACAGCTGGCTAATACAGGAACATCATGCTGATGGAAGCTGGCTAATGCAAGAGCATTATTCCAGCTGGCTAATACAGGAACATTATGCTGATGGAAGCTGGCTAATGCAAGAGCATTATTCCAGCTGGCTAATACAGGAACATTATGCTGATGGAAGCTGGCTAATGCAAGAGCATTATTCCAGCTGGCTAATACAGGAACATTATGCTGATGGAAGCTGGCTGATGCAAGAGCATTATTCCAGCTGGCTAATACAGGAACATTATGCTGATGGAAGCTGGCTGATGCAAGAGCATTATTCCAGCTGGCTAATACAGGAACATTATGCTGATGGAAGCTGGCTGATGCAAGAGCATTATTCCAGCTGGCTAATACAGGAACATTATGCTGATGGAAGCTGGCTGATGCAAGAGCATTATTCCAGCTGGCTAATACAGGAACATTATGCTGATGGAAGCTGGCTAATGCAAGAGCATTATTCCAGCTGGCTAATACAGGAACATTATGCTGATGGAAGCTGGCTAATGCAAGAGCATTATTCCAGCTGGCTAATACAGGAACATTATGCTGATGGAAGCTGGCTAATGCAAGAGCATTATTCCAGCTGGCTAATACAGGAACATTATGCTGATGGAAGCTGGCTAATGCTAGGTAAAAATAAATGTTAAAGATAGAAGGAAAATGTTTTTATTCCCGTGATCCTCTTATCATGAACCATGACGACATAAAAAAATTATTTTAAAAAATTTCTTAAATTTCTTTAATCAATTTTTGAAAACTTTTGATTAAAAGTTTGATTCTAATTAAAGTTAGAGAAACTAATTAAGCTTTTAACTAAATTTAATAGCCTTTAAAGAATTCTGCTATATATTAACTTCGTTTGAATTTATTAAATTAATTATAATTCTAACTAATCTAATAAATTCAAACAAATTAATTTATAACAGAATTAAAATTAGTTTAAAGTTCATTATAATAAATACAGTTTAGGTTTATTTATTTCAAGAAAGTAGAATTGGGCCTTAAACAACGATGGAGTTGTTCGACCCCTTACACAATGCAAAGCCCTTATCACACACGTGTACAATGTCTAAGATTCTATAACTGTACTGATGTATTCCTAGTATTAAGAACTATCCGAGGCCCTACAGCGATGCATTCCTAAATTTTTCGTAGATTTCTTAGTTTTAGCGCCCTTAAGACACGTTAGAAGGTGTAGTATTCTATAACTATAGTGAAGTCTTTTTAGTAAGTAGGCCCAAAATGGATGGGGCTTATTGCAAAAGTCACTTATATTATACAATTGTATCATTAAAATACAATTCTAAATCAAGTTTAAGACGTGTAGTGTCGACGGAGATGACGTTATTTACTTTAAAGAGACTCTTTGTATTGTTGTTACAGACAACATCGCCCAGATGAAGTTATTTTATATATATAAAATGGATTTTGATATTTACTCCAAGAAAAATTGATTTTTCTTTTTAGAGGTTTGCCTTCTTATTTTTCCTTTCTGTTGACTTTTCTATATTGTATGAGACCTTCCAGCCTGTTTGACATTATTTAATAAGATTTGGCAGTTCTTTGGACCATTCAGTTTCTACTTTTTTATATTAAACAATACTTCTGTATCGTGATTAAACGCAGTATTTATCGTTGTTACACTGTTTCTGACGCTACCTGGGCTACGTCATGCGAACATTTTGGTGATTTTACGTAGGGATGACGAATTGTCCTCCTATTTGTGGTCTTTATCCGTTTGGTGGTTGTTCCGCTGACGGGAAACAATCCCTTTTCTGTAATGGTTACGGGCTTATGTCAAATTGTAATCACGTTTATTGAGCATCGATTATATTGATCCGGTAACTTAAGGATCATACAATCGTTGGTCAAGCGAATTTAATCTCTAGTTGATCGGATAAACAATTACTACCATTGTCTCAACTCTTCTGATTGTATTTATTGGAAGCACTCCATGCTGTTTATTACTTTCCCTGCTGTTATATAACAATAGAAAAAGTGTGATGACCTGTTAAAACATGACCCTCCTTTCCGGTATTTTTCGAACCTGGGGACCTCGAAACGTCGAAAAATATAAAGAATTGGGGATTTTTTCAGCCGAGCGTTATAGCTTCACGGGGCCCAGGCAAATTTAAATTAAGGGGCCAATGTGTATTGTTGACTTTGGACTTTTTTATTCAGAAGAATTTTTGGGGCCCCCTCTGCTGCTTGCCCCAGGAAATTGCCCCTTTCGCACATAGGATAACGCGCCACTGGTTTGTCTGTGTGTTGAGGGCACGATTTTGTCCACCAATTTGAAGCTTGATATCTCCCGTGTCTTCCTTCGGAAACTGAAACTTTGCACAGAGGATTGTGTTTTAGGGGGATTGATGCTGTTAAATTTTGGTAGTTAAAGGTCGAGGGGGTGGAAAGATAGAGGGAGTCACGTGTCGTATCGCGAGTAGGATCAGACTTAAAGATTACTCGTTATTAGCATTTACAATTGAAACTCTTCTCTACCCTCAAAATTAAGCTTTTGCCATTTTATAATAATTAATAGTATAAGAAATTTGAAAATAAAATAGCATAACAGATGGCGCCATATACAATTTTGACTTATTGCCAGGAAAGTTACGCAACTCTGCTGAATCTTCTTAATGGTCCTATCTTGGAGTATAATGAAGCTATATTTTGAAAAGAGATAGTGTAATGAAGCTACATTCTAGAACTATTTAAATATAAAGGAAAGAGTATATATAATTAAGCTGTGTTCTGGAAGGAGAGAGTATTATGAAGGAATATTCTGTAGGGAGAGAGTATAGCCTAATGAAGCTATAGTCTAGAAATTCGATAACGTACTCTCTCCTTCATATTGTAGTAATAATGCGTAATTAAAATGTGATTTCTTAATTAAATAGTTCTATTATTATCTAAAACTTCTTCTAGTATTCTATTATAATTCATATAATGCAGTTTCTGTATGTAATCATGTGTCAAGTTCAATTAGAAGAGAAACTTATTTGTATTGACACACTTCTATTTTTGACGTAGGCTGCTTTCTGGAATTAATATGGTACCAATTTGCCAAATAACTCTATTAACAAAGACTTGATAGAAAACAGATATCCGGTCTTCTATTATATCTCATTGCACACGTCACCTAAGTTCCTGTTGAGTCAGTTTGTTGAGTTCTGACCTATCTCACCTTCAAGTTTATCAAGTGAGATTCAACTTTCAAGTTTGATGAATTACCAAGTAATGCCATTAAAATCTCGTAAAGGAAGTTTAATTTTTCGATTAGAATATTTTCTTCCCGCCTTATAAGGGCATTTATGTACAGATTTTAAATCACGTATTTCTGACTTTTAATTATCGAATAAACAGAGTTTTACCCCTTAAACGTGCCCTCAAGTGTGGAGTTTACTCCTCATTTGAAAGCATGAAAGTAAGCTGCAAGATTTTACAATGAGGAGTATGCTCCTCAATAGGATCAACGTCAACTGTGAGGTTTGCAATGAGGAGCCTGCTCCTCATTAGGAAGCATCAAAGCCAATTGTAAGGTTGGCTGATTTGATTCACGAATAACATTTTCCCATTGTGACGGTTATGGTTTTCGGTTATCGATTGGTTAAACTACGATTCAAAAAACGTGTCTATTGCATATTTAACGGATTTTTGATTATTCTGTATTGTTTCAACGCTCTTTAAAGACAGTTATGTCACACATTTCTCAGAATATATTCGACACGCGTGATGTTCGTGATAAAAAAAAAATAATAATAATAATAAGCCGTTTTAGAGGTAGTGATGCATCTATTAATGATTAACCCGTACTGATTCATATAAATTATTATCCTCTATCTACAATTCAATGGGTTAAATGCCGTTTTCTACGGGAAATGAATTATTTAAATTGTATGTATTGTATAGAATATTTACGTTTCCTCTTCTTTTATAAAAGAGAAGCTACTGTAAACGTCTATTTGTACATTTTAAGACACTAGAATACTGTAAATTCCTCGCTAAATATTACTAGTGTAACTAGAAGCGAAATTAAGGGGCCTAAAGTAGAATGCGAAAGCTACATTCACCACGGTTGTAACAGCTAACGTTGTGGAAAGTTTTAGATATTGTGTATAGATGTGTATGAAGGTGTGTTTTACATTTAAATATTTATACTGTACTTGTTTGATTTTTATTTATTTATTTATAAAGGCAAGGATCTGACTCCCGACCCTTCAACCGTAAGATTTGCAACGAGCACGTTATACCTTCATGTGAACCGAGCAAATCTGAATTAGATGGCTTCATGTACAGTGCTGACTTCATACATTTCTCTTTGAAAGAGATTTTTCTATAAAAGGTTGATTTGGGCCCCTGTTGTTGGGGGCCCTCTTTCTGCTTATAGTATACCGCGCAACTGGAAGAGTTTGCTCCTGGAAGCACCACAGTAAGATTTTCAACGAGGAGTTTTATCAATTTAAATATCAGAATATAGAATGGTCCTGGTATTTCTTTCACAATACCACGACCATTCAAGGATGCTCTAGAAGGCTCAAGGATTCGTCACTCACTTCTAGGAGGCATGCGATTTTATTCAGCTTAATTAAATCTTATTCTACTGTAGAATCCTTGATCAGTTAATTAATATTTCTACATATTTTTATTTGAATTTTTCGGGTTTTCTAATACCTAACTAGGACTGGCTTTTCATAGATAGTCCTTCTGGAAGGCACTCCCTTATCCCATCAATCCTTACAACCTTTTTTAAAGGCGAGGGGGCCCTAGAAAAGCCGTTACAACAACCATTAAACAGTAAATTAATCCCGTTTGGTAGAACCGTTTTAGATGCTTCAACTTCGTGTTGCAGCGATGGCCTGCCGTTTCACACGAAGGGAATTTTCCTTCTTGCCTCCTGCAATTTCATATCTTTTTTTTCGCCTATCATTATTTGTAGTTAGACTACTCGGTCATAATTCTTGGATTGATTATCACACTTCCAGAACTGATCGTTTATCTAGATTCTCTTCCATCTCTTTAACTGCTTGCAACAATCCCATCTATCACGTTTATTCACAGAGATATATTCTTCTCCTGACAACCGTTATGTTTTTCGGAAATAAATTCCTTCCTCTCTTGTCTATAAACTAGAAAACTATGAAGTTAATTAACTGTATCGCTATCGCGGTAAAGAATCAATAACATTGTAGGAAATTGCTAATTTTATATATATAATGGACGAGTTTACATCCATACAAAAGTGTTTGCCATTTAATAAATATTTCTACTCTTTACAGTTCTATTGCTGCTTTATACTTTTACGGTGTTATAAAGTCTTTAAAGCCCCTGATGGAGTGTAACGGCCTGTAAGATTATAGTTTCTAGATAGAAAATTCATTCTAGAATTCGATATTTATTTCATTTTCATTTTACAGTAAAACCTGTGTAAAACGGACGGTAGCGAATATTTTTCTGGTTTGGCAGGTTTCCGTTTTGAGAAGTGTTTTATTTTAACATAAAAAATCGTTTCATTACCAAGAATATTTGCCGTTTAGGCAGGTTTTTGTATTATACAGATTCCGTTTTAAGGGGGTTTTACTGTATTTATCAGATGTCTTTCTAAATTTGTGAAGGTGGCAAATTTTAAGATTTCGCACCAAAAATTTAGGCTGTTATAGGTATTGTAATGGGTCAGATTTTGGTGTTTTCACCACATTTTAAGGACCCCCCCGATTGTAAAAACATCAAAAAGGAGTGGACAAAATTCTTTATCTCTAAATGTGTGTCGGCCCGTATTTTACTTTACATTTCGACCTAAATTTTTGGAAATTTGGCAGGAATACTTCTATACGTGTGGGGTATTGATGACATTACATTCTCGCAATTATAAGTCAAGAGGGAAATAGATAGGGTAGAGGTTATAACTGATGAGGGTCAGACTGAAGGGAAATTTTATTCATTATTGACATTTAAAGCCGGAAAAATAGGGCTTTCCTGTCTTCTCCACCAGTTCAAGTGTCAGAAAAGTTGGGTAGCTCAAAAAAATTAGGCTTTCCTGATCACGTGTCGGAAAAGGTAAGTTAGCTTTGGGGTAGTCCAAATAATAAGGCTCTTCTGGTCTTCTCCTGTTCGAGCGTCCGAAAAGTTGTGCCTGCTTCCCCAAGGCTATCTATCCCTCCTGTGTTTCTGAACTTAAAGTAAATTATATTTTAAATCGACGTTAATCTTAATCATCCATTTCCATAGATTTCTTCGTCCATCATTCATAATATCGATACATAAACACGCGCTAAAAAAAAAAAAAGAAAAGGGAAGGAAAAGAAGAAGAGAAAATGCGAAATTTTTCCCTTTTGCTGCTTCACTTATGTAAAATAAGTTTGACCCGAGGTTAAGTAAATGAATACAAATGTTGATGCACGATTGTATTGCTTTGCAACACTTCATGAATAAGTAACAGATCATAGCGTACAATAAGAGAGCGAGAGGGAGAGAAAGAGAAGGAGAGAGAGAGAGAGAGAGAGACACCGTCACGTGACCGGAGCCCCAAATAAATAATCGGGCTGATTTGAAACAATGACTCTTCATCCAAGACAACGTTCATTACTGTCAAATGAATTTAGACAAGTAAGTTATTCAGTTTGTCACTACGTAGATTTGTAGAGAGGTAGGAAGAGTGAAAATATTTTTTCTCTTCTCCCCCCTCCCGTTCTTTCTCTCTCTCTCTCTCCCCTTTCTGCGCTTGTTATCGCTGAAGAAGCTCGTTGTAACGATAGCTATTTTACATTAATCCTTCCGAAATGAGTTCTCCGACAACAGACTACGATAATTACTGTTCGTAATGGTAGAATAATTCTTAATCAAGAGTTAATCACTGAGCAGTAACAACAAAAGCATCTGCTTGTAATGAAGAGAAATGTTCCTATGGCAAATGAGTTGAAATGTAAAGTTTTACGTGTGAGAAAATTTTTACCAACCCTCATCGGCGTTTTCTTTCCCCCCGTCCCCTCCCTCCCTTCTTATCGATTAGGAAAGGGTGATAAGGATCGCGGCCGTGGGGGTGATGATAAGAGGTTTTTGCACGGGCGCGATCTGTGTCGCGCGGTTTGTTTTTAAACCAATTACGTCACAGATCAATCACGGGACATTTAAGCGAATTTTCCGTTAACGGGCGGGCGAAATCCCGAATTTATAGACAAATAACTATGTGGAAAAAAATACCGCATTTAGCGCCAAAGAGAATGTTAAAAATGAAAAATTTAAGTACGTTTTAAAACAGAGGGAGTAATCGTTAATTAGTGCCAAGTGAATTAAAAAAAAAAAAAAAAATGTGCAAGTTCCGAAGTTAACACCGCGCAAGTACAGCCGATATTAGAGAGGGGTCCGAATTAAAACATGAGAACCCCAGTTCAAGTGTGGATGCAACCACTAGTGCTGTAAACTTGTATGTGTTACATATACATATGCATTGATATAAATACCGTCATATTTAAATCTTTTTCTTGTACTTGATTTTATCTATTTATTTTCAACAGTAAAAAGGCCCGGATCTATGGGCCTTTCCATGGTTCCACCAATCACTTTCAGGAAATCTTTGAAGCACCAACAGCTTTTGTTTCAGGAAGAGTTTGAAGCACCAACAGCTTTTGTTTCAGGAAGAGTTTGAAGCACCAACAGCTTTTGTTTCAGGAAGAGTTTGAAGCACCAACAGCTTTTGTTTCAGGAAGAGTTTGAAGCAGCAACAGCTTTTGTTTCAGGAAGAGTTTGAAGCAGCAACAGCTTTTGTTTCAGGAAGAGTTTGAAGCACCAACAGCTTTTGTTTCAGGAAGAGTTTGAAGCACCAACAGCTTTTGTTTCAGGAAGAGTTTGAAGCACCAACAGCTTTTGTTTCAGGAAGAGTTTGAAGCACCAACAGCTTTTGTTTCAGGAAGAGTTTGAAGCACCAACAGCTTTTGTTTCAGGAAGAGTTTGAAGCACCAACAGCTTTTGTTTCAGGAAGAGTTTGAAGCACCAACAGCTTTTGTTTCAGGAAGAGTTTGAAGCACCAACAGCTTTTGTTTCAGGAAGAGTTTGAAGCACCAACAGCTTTTGTTTCAGGAAGAGTTTGAAGCACCAACAGCTTTTGTTTCAGGAAGAGTTTGAAGCACCAACAGCTTTTGTTTCAGGAAGAGTTTGAAGCACCAACAGCTTTTGTTTCAGGAAATCTTTGAAGCACCAACAGTAATTCCTTTCAGAATTTACTTCGTACCAAATTAAAGATCGCGTTTTCTACTGTAGGCCCTCTACAATCCGATTTCAATTGTTAGTTAATAACGATAATGCACAATACCTTGAAAGCTATTGATTTTTTTCGAGATGATCGATGGATCTCGTGATTTTAGGGGCATAATTACAAAATGTTATTACAAATATGGTACAGACCTAACTTTAATTTTATTACACAATTGAATTTAGGATGATCCTTCATTCGATCTGATTAAAAATTTCTTAGCACTCTCTTTACAGTGATGTTTATGGTTTAGAATCCCGAATAATTGACTCGATGATGCACGCTTCGTTGGCATTATTGATTTGTAGTGATGATTGATAGGCATTGGTAATTTTCCGGGGGCCAATTAGCCAGTTGGGCATCCTTACTATGCCATGATATTATGTGTATTAATTTAACTTATGTAATAATAACTTACATAACTTACGTGCTTTTTTGTTGACTCTTTAGTTATGACTTATGACCCGCTTTATGACTTTATCTTCGATTTTAAAGTAAATTTCCCTTAAAATGTAGAAAAATTGGTGTAATTTTTTATGGGAATAGCCCGGTTAATCACTTTTCTAAACTTCTATCACTTCACAGGATCCAAGCTAATGGAAATCCATGTGAATCCATGGTTACTTTACCTCAACTATGGATTAAATTTACTAATCAATCTATCTAAAGCAGTGGTTTTAGATGATTTTCGATGATTCTAACTCAATTTAGACTAATAGGAATTACACGAATCAACAGTCACTAGACGCCATCTTTAGAGGAAGATTCATGCTTCAGATGCTTTTCTCATTAGAGTAAAGATTCTAAAGCATTTTCTCTTTAGAGGAAAATTCATGCAGAATCACGGTTTAAATGTTTTCCTCATTTATAACACTGTAGAATATCTTGTTACAGACTATTCATGTGATTACCAATGCACATTACGTGATTATTATTCATTTTATGGACTATTCACGTGACTATTAACTTTGTATTCACATGATTTTTCATTAATTAAAAGCTTGGTTATAGTACTTTAAATGAGGCTCGGAAACATGTTCTGCTTTAGACGAATCCCTCGATATAACGATATATTGTTGCACGCTAACTTTGCCTGATTTATGTTCATGTTCTCTAAACAATAACAATGTCTAATTACCTCTAAAGCCGGGTGTAGAACTACACAGGTATACCTGAACAGGCATGCTTAATAGGATGCCCTTTCTGCTCTTGCTTAATACTAGCTTTACGCATAACCAACATTAGAATTGTTTCATAGTTTCGCTCGATCTGACTCGAATTTTCGCTATAAATATCATTTATAGAGAAAATTCGAGTTTATATTGTTAAACATTTATGCCTTTTCAAGCAGTGTTACCAACGTTACGTCGTAAAAACCTCTAAACAACTCCGAAATTCCCTCTAAAACTGACAGAGTTTCCCTTAGAAACTGAAACAATTCTTCCTAAACAGTTTTGCTCCGGGTGTAATGCATATTAAAAAATATCACTGTCTTTGATAATTACAGACACCCAAATTTTTAGTTTAGGACCAAGTGATCTGGACATCGCCTGCGAGATTCTCTCGAAGGAAACAATTACAAGTCCTATTATTTTTGGAAAGTCGCTACTTGTCCCTGAAACTCCACTAACCAATATGGGCCCAGACTTTATAGGCTATATCCCTCCTAAATTTTCCCCAAACTAATTCCCACCTAAACTTTCTCCATTCTGCTGATTTCCCCTAAACAATTTTCCCCATCCTGCTGATATTTCCCTAAACTATTTCTCCCCCAAAATTCCCCCTGTCCTGCTGATTTTCCCCGAAATTACTTCTCCCTCATAATTTTTCCCATTCTGCTGATTCCCCTAAACACTAACTCCCCTAAATTCTTTCCATCATGCTGATTTTACCCTAAACTATTTCTCCCCAAATTTCTTTCGTCCTGCCGATTTTCCCCGAAACTACTTTTTCCCCAAAAATTCTTTTACTCTGCTGATTTTTCCCTAAATTTAGGGATTTTTATTCCTAGGTTTAGGGGAAAATCAGTAGAGTAAAGGAATTTTTGGGGAAAAGGTAGTTTCCGGGAAAATCGGAAGGACGAAAGAAATTGCTTTAAAGAGGCCTCTTGAAATGCCAAGAAACCATCAGACAATAGCCCAAAAAAGGGAAAGAAATAATATAAAAAAAAAGGAATTAAACTCTTAACATTTCCAGCAAGAGTGTCTGCAATTTGTTGTGCATTCGACGAGTAGCAAGTAGCTTAGTAGAAAAGCAAAGAAGAGAAAGAAAAACAGTCTGGATGTCATTAATCAAGGTCTTCTTGTCAGGTTGGAGGTCGACCGTTGTAAAGAATGGCAAATTCTTGCAATTGTTGCTGATAATTGCTCTTTCGAATAGGTTGCTGACTGTTATTAGCCATTCAAGGTCATTTTCTACTCGATATTTAAGTTTTTTTCTATGTATATTATATATATATATATGTATATATATTATTATTAAGCAAGAAAAAAATAAGAGTCATACACCCATTATTTAGTATCTTAATAAAATAATGTTTATATATCTATACAAAGTTTTTTAAGTGGATAGCAGTTACGAGTTAATAGCGTCGTAAATTAAATGTTTCAACGATTTACTAGATTATTTTAACTCTCTTTTAACGTTTTCACGAGTAAAAAGCTACGATTTAGACGTTATAACGGGGAAAATTTAATGGCCAAACGTTACAGCGAGTAGAAAAGTTAAGAGGTAAACGCTATAACGAGATTCTGCATCGTGTTTTATCCCTTAGTTGAGTCAATTTAGGCGATTTACACGCAAGTATCGTGGGAAAGAAACCATTTTTTTTTTTTTACACGCATTTTTTTCCACTTAGTAATTTGGTGGACTTATCAAAATTCATCTGGCGAATAACTTTAATTCAAGGTTAAACGTATGCAGTGGAAACAAAGGAGATTTATCTGTTTTTCTTTTAATTGCCCCCGTTTAAGTTCTCGTTGCGAATGTAGTCAAGAGTATGTACAATTGAAATGCGTGTGACGTTTTAAAGAGTGCACGTGTTAAAATATTTTAATTTAATGCTTTTCTTTGTCTCAAATGGACTGTTATCTGGCTTTACACCGACACAAAAAAAAAAAAAATGAAATAAACGAATACCTCGGAGAACGAGTAAATTTCAAGTCTCTTGCGGGTGTTATAAATCTATTTAGCTTTCAACAATTGATTTTATTGTTATATCATGTGTCGTGGGATCTTCTACTCTAACAACCGTTCTTTGATGTAAAAAAAAAGAACTTTTATGGGAATTTTAGGACAAAAATTAAAAATATATATAACTATTTAAAGCTGTGTTTTCATAAATGATGTACAGTCAAACCTGTCAACAACGGTCACTGACGTAAAGATTTAAAAACACGCGTTATTTGGAAGTCATTTCAAAAATGGCCGCTTTTTAGAGGTGTCTGTGGTTAGCAGATCGTGGCTATTACAGGTTCGGCTATACATTTCTATACTAATTAAATACATAAAGAGTTTAACGCATACACATATATGAAACTTATATATTAATATATGCTGTTTCCTTGACGTTACGCATAAAAAAAAAAAAAAATACGTATATTTTACATACTCGATATCCAGTTACGCTAATTGTCATACCCGAATACTATATGCAAATTCGTGATTATTATTTTTAATTTCAACAAGTTGTAGGGGAAAATGTATGCAAATTAATTCAAGTAATTTGTTTAAAATGTCCTCAAAACTGCTCTAAAACTTACTTTTGATAATTGAATAAATAAGGGAATTTATAGGGCATTCGAAATCAATTTATAGGGCACAATATATTTAGGACCTCTTAAATTCACAAGAGCATTTATAATAATGTATTTGACTATACCGCGCGACTGCACCCCTACTGTTGCGTGGTGCAGTCAAATCCAACGAATAAGAGAATTTGTAGGGTACAATATCTCCAGCGCCCTATAAATTTCCTCATTTGTCACTTGCATCTTCTAAATCTGTTGTGTGCCCTATAAATTTCTTCATTTGTTGAATTTACCATACTGAACAACTGTCCTTCTTCTGAGGTTGTATGGTACAACTTCAGAAAAAGGACGGAGGAGTATTTATACAGAATTTGTATGACTCTTACAGTCAATAAATGAAAGTTTACAGCTTTCCAGTTAGTGATTTTACGCTCCTGTCAGCACTACAAAATTTATTTTTAGGGATATTACAAGCAAAAATATTTACTTACCCTTGCTTGTATTACGTCAGTACTGTAAATAGAATCATTTTACTGTATAAAGCTCAATAAAATCACTTATTTTTTAAGTTAAATACGTCTAAATCTCTATAACCAATATCAGCTTTATATACCGTAAATACTTTTCTATACAACAAGTACAACATTTTATACCTGTGTTTAGTCAATAGTCAAGATAAACAAGTACAAAATTTTATACCTGTGTTTAGTCAATAGTGAAAAGTAATATACCTTCTTGCCTATTTATCAGTCAATACTAAAGTGAGAACCTTGTTTATTTACTAGTCAATAGTGAAGAGTGAGAACCTTGCCTATTTAACAGTCAATAGTGAAGAGTGAGAACCTTGCCTATTTAACAGTCAATAGTGAAGAGTGAGAACCTTGCCTATTTAACAGTCAATAGTGAAGAGTGAGAACCTTGCCTATTTAACAGTCAATAGTGAAGAGTGAGAACCTTGCCTATTTAACAGTCAATAGTGAAGAGTGAGAACCTTGCCTATTTAACAGTCAATAGTGAAGAGTGAGAACCTTGCCTATTTAACAGTCAATAGTGAAGAGTGAGAACCTTGCCTATTTAACAGTCAATAGTGAAGAGTGAGAACCTTGCCTATTTAACAGTCAATAGTGAAGAGTGAGAACCTTGCCTATTTAACAGTCAATAGTGAAGAGTGAGAACCTTGCCTATTTAACAGTCAATAGTGAAGAGTGAGAACCTTGCCTATTTACCAGTCAATAGTGAAGAGTGAGAACCTTGCCTATTTAACAGTCAATAGTGAAGAGTGAGAACCTTGCCTATTTAACAGTCAATAGTGAAGAGTGAGAACCTTGCCTATTTAACAGTCAATAGTGAAGAGTGAGAACCTTGCCTATTTAACAGTCAATAGTGAAGAGTGAGAACCTTGCCTATTTAACAGTCAATAGTGAAGAGTGAGAACCTTGCCTATTTAACAGTCAATAGTGAAGAGTGAGAACCTTGCCTATTTAACAGTCAATAGTGAAGAGTGAGAACCTTGCCTATTTAACAGTCAATAGTGAAGAGTGAGAACCTTGCCTATTTAACAGTCAATAGTGAAGAGTGAGAACCTTGCCTATTTAACAGTCAATAGTGAAGAGTGAGAACCTTGCCTATTTACCAGTCAATAGTGAAGAGTGAGAACCTTGCCTATTTACCAGTCAATAGTGAAGAGTGAGAACCTTGCCTATTTACCAGTCAATAGTGAAGAGTGAGAACCTTGTTGCCTATTTACCAGTAGTGATAATCAGAAAATTTTCTAGTTATTTATTCATTTCCATGTCATTTTAAATATTATATTTACTTTGTAATACAATAAATAGGCTCAATAAAGAATAAATATTCCTTATTTTCTGAAGTGTGTGTTTCTCATATACTGATTAATGCATTAGGCAAAGGTTTTTCTTTTCACTAAAACAAATTCTATGAATTATGTATTCCATTAGACTATGAGGGGACTTTGTGAATAACATCTGCTGTACTAAGTACGAACATGGGAACATTAAATATCTCCTAACTTCTCGAAAGTACAGTCCGACGTTTGTAGGGATTTCTGTGATAAATTTCTAAGTAAAAGTACCATAAAATTCTCAAAAATAATGGTAAATTTAACAAGAAAACAGCTGCTAAGTTTACCCTATTGGGGCCTCACTTACCTTAAAGCTATGTTATAAATATTGCGTAATTATCATGATAAAAGCACTTATTTATCATATTCACTTTCATCATGGCAATTAATTTTATGGTTAAGGTACTTTCTATAAGTACTTTCATCATAAAAGTGCTTTACAACTCGTTTAAAGTTCTTCTATGAGCAATTTCTATAATTAAATTATGCAATAATTATAATTCTAATTATAATAAATACTTATACACCTCCATTTTTAGTAAGAGTATATATATTTGTCTCCCCTCCCATTTATTTATATCTAGAATACGAACAAAGGAAAATGTCAAGAAATTCTTTCAAACTGGACTTCAAGAGAAAAATAATGTCACGGACATAGCCGAGTTAATTATAAACCATTAACCCAAATTTCCAAAGCTCACTTTCTCTGTTATTTTTCGAAGATAAACAGCTAAAGAATTTTACTTCATTTTGTTCCAAACACAGAAATTAGACAAGGAGAGGAGCTACGTTCTTTATGTATCGTCGTGTATAACATAACCAACACTACTTTTCCACACTGTTGAATTGCCTCAAGAAAGAGAAAGAACGATAAATAAGAGAAATAAAAACTTAATTTTTGTTTATTTCTTTTCAATTTCTCTCTCTCTATAATAATAATCTCATACTATGTAGTGTTTAGCACCTATTTTCCACCCACACATCATTTTTTTGGTAATGGATAACGAAGTGTATGGTAAAATAGGGGCTAAAGTCACTCATCTCTTTGTTGAGAAGAAGAACGAGGGATGTGTAAAAAATAGGAGGCTAAATTCACTCCTATTTTTAGGAGGAGTGTGAGGAAAATAGGGGCTACAGTCACTCATCTCTTTGTTGAGGAGAAGAACGAGGAATGCATAGAAAATAGTGGGCTAAATTCACTCCTATTTTTTAGGAAGGAGTGTGAGGAAAATAGAGGCTACAGTCACTTATCTCTTTGTTGAGGAGAAGAACGAGGAATGCGTATAAAATAGGGGGCTAAATTCACTCCTATTTTTTAGGGAGGAGTGTGAGGAAAATAGGGCTTCAGCCACTCATCTCTTTTTTGAGGAGAAGAACGAGGAATGCATAGAAAATAGGGGGCTAAATTCACTCCTATTTTTTGGGAGGAGTGTGAGGAAAATAGGGGCTAAACTCATTCCTCGTTCTTTTACTTTTTAGGGAGAGGAAAACGAGGAGTATGGAAAATACGAATAAAACACTACATTATGAAGTCGTTGTTAGAGAGGCAGACAGAGAGAAATGCCAAAGAAATAAACATAAGTTGAATTTTTAATTTGGTTCCACAAGGAGCCTTATAATATATAGAGTTATTCTGTTTACTCTCTTCGAAATAATCTAGAAAATTTTCTAGAAAATCTTAGGTTATTGTTCTGATTTTGTTTTATGGAACTCGCGATAACTCTACAAGATACAAGCTATAAATCTAGTTCTTCTCTTTTTTTTTTAATGTATGCTTTTCTTGATTTTGATCACATGCAACAAACTCGTTCAGTCGTAAAATTATTAAAATATGTTAGAAGGACGATGTTCGCTGCGTGTCCTCGAGGCAATTCCTAAAATTCTACAAAGCCAGGTAATTAATTGGATAACGGGACGACCTCGCGATTTCAGTACCCCTTTTGACAAGATACTATAGCACTTTGTGATGAGTAAAAGATGAATGGAATATACTCGGGAAGAAGTTATTTTTGATCTTTATTCTAAAAGATATCCTCTTATCTCGTCTCTTCATATTCTTGTTTATTCAGAGTTTGCATCTTTATCTCTCGACTCCTTACGCAGAGGATCCTTATATTCCTTTTAATAATAAAGATCCAAGTTGCCTTCATGACTCTAACTAAAGGCTCGTTTATTTCATAGCCTTACATATCAATTACTTCCCATTAAATCTTAAACATTCCATCATTTATTAAACTAAAGCTGTGTTTACCTAGTTAAGTAATGTTAAACTCTTAAAAAGTTTCTGTAAAGAACGTTTCTTTGGTAGGAAACAGCAACGAGTTATGTAACTTTCCAGGCAAAAACGTTAAAAATGTGCGTGGCGCCATCTGTTATGAGATTTTTATTTAAAAACATTTTAATACTATTAACTATTATACAATGACAGAAATTGTAAATGCTAAAACGAGTAAAATCTTCATTAACTCCGATCCCACTGGAGATATGAGGGATGATCCCCTCTCTATCTTTCCATTCCTTTGACCTTTAACCACCAAAATTTAACAGCATTAACCTCTTTCATACACCAGCCCCCTCGCAAAATTTCAGAAAGTTTCGTCAAAAGGTACAGGAGTTATTAAGCTTCAAATTGGTGTCCCCCAGACACACTGATACCCATCCGTACAGCAAAACCTCAATTGTTTTGCATTTCTCGATCGTTTAAACGTTTCCTGGGAAAAAAATGCGGAAATCTTGGGGGGGGTGATTTTTGACCGATCGTCATACTTTCCCTCTGTTATATATAACAGCCGGGGAAGTAAAAATGCGCATTTTCATTAAAATGGGTAAATTTTCAAACATGGAAGCCGAGAAACTCTTAATTTATATATTTCAACTCCCACATTTTAAAAATCTCAACACTATAATAGCAAAGTTTCCATTATCAACGCTCTCACCTCCGTTAATCACGCTAAACATTTTCCTTCCTGTCTTATTTTCTTCATGCTTCCACACTTCCAATATTGTGAATCACAATGAATTAACTTCTCTCGTGGTAATCCGTGTCTACCACTCTGCTTACTTAAGTCCCATTAAACACTCACCTTCCACATTATTTTGACTTTCCGTACACTTTCTACACTTCTAACGACTCTCCAGCATCGTTACGATTCATAATATGATTCATGTATACTCAAGGTGGCCCAAACAAAAAGTTAACTGCATGTTTCACTAAATCACAAACTGAATTCACGTATTGGAAAAAATATTTCCCTGCTTCTTCTTTTTCTTCCGATCCTCCTCCTCCTGCTCCTGTTCCCTCTGCTTTCCTCCTCTTCCTTCTCCTCCTCTTCGCTTTCCTCCTCTTCCTTCTCCTCCTCCTCCTGCTTATGTTTCCTCTGCTTCCCTCCTCTTCCTTCTTCTGTTTCCTCTGCTTTCCTCCTTTTCTTTCTTCTCCTCCTCCTGCTCCTGTTTCCTCTGCTTCCTTCTTTTCCTTCTTCTGTTTCCTCTGATTTCTTCCTCTTCCTTCTTATCCTTCTCCTGCTCCTGTTCCCTCTGCTTCCCCTCTTTCTTCTCCTCCTCCTTCTGCTCCTGTTTCCTCTGCCTTCCTCCTCTTCCTTCTTCTCCTCCTCCTCTTCCTTCTCCTCCTGCTCCTGCTCCTGTTCTTCTCTTCCTTCTTTTACAAATAAAAGGAAGAACCAAATAAAAATTTCAACTTAGCATTAGTTTATTGTTTACAGTGGTTAACTGAATTTTGGAGTAACTTGTGTAAATATCTGCTTTACAGCTTATTCTTTAGATCCCTCTTCCGCATCACTTGGATATTTTTATTACGTGCCTCTTGAGGGAGACTTACAGCAGTTTTCCTATAGATACATCATAGCTACACTCCTGCATTTCCCTTTTTTTTTTTGTATTTTATCATTATTCTGTAACTTTTGAGCCTCTTGAAGTAGGTTGATGTTGCTCTGAACCTTCTTCAGCTATTATGAAATAGTACCCACAAGAATATTTTTGTAAAAATATTTTACAACCGCATTGTTTGTGGTAAACTTTACAAGAATATTTTTTACAGCAAAAAGCATTTTTATTCGAGCATTCCGCGAGATTTTATTTTATTTTAAAAATATATTTTAGGGGGAAAATATTTGGTGTAGGGAGAGCTTTTTGTTGGAATGTTTCATTATTCCCTGTTAGGAAACATAAAAGTTAGGGAAAAATACCCACATCCTCCGCTCCATGGCTCTGCTTACAAGCTATTCTGATGCGAAAATCATAATTGTCTACACAATTTAAAGCATTGTTAGGGGTTCAGTAGTGGCCACTAGAGGTCGCTGGTTCGCACCTCGCCAACAGACTGGTCACGTGGAGTTTTCCGGTTTTTTCACGATCGTAACACTTAAATATTGGCCAGTTTCATTCAGAAAGTGCTCCCGAGGTATACCCCTCGGCAGATTGCCGTGTTTGCCTTGCGCAAACGAACAAACAGACCCTTCTTTACGTCATTTTAATACTTTGACACCAAAAAAACAGTGTAAATTTTACAATTTCCCAGCAAAAATATCTCAATCCTTTACATCCTTTAACTAATGACACAAATATTATGAATTTCGCACATCCTTCGTTAGTTTAAGACCATTAAAATCGCCATTTTACAGGTCATAACAACCCCCCAAAAACGCGAATTTCGTAGAATTTCTTAGCTCGTTACGCAAAACAATTGCTCGAAAGACCTTCCCCCGTCGTCTCTCCACTTGCAGAAAACAAAGGAATTAGGATAAAGAATAAGGAAAATTGCATTGTGAGTGCAGCAAGAGTTTGGCTGGGAGTTCAATTATGAAGGTTTATTCCGACTTCACTTTAATCAAATACAGGTACACGAGCAATGCCTTGTTACACCATTACAACATTTAATTTAACATTAATTGGAATTTCTCTCTTCAAAGAAATCAATATGCGCTTAGCGGGCGTGCATTCCGCAAAATGTAAATTATAAACACATTTCGTTTCCATTAAACTAACTCAGTATAGGAGATGTAATTGTCACTATAAACACTCATTTCTGTCACTTTACGTGACAATCATTGTCTCCTAAGGCATTGTTAGTTATAGTTTTGCAAATCGAATTTTACGTGTTATAATATGACATGTTTAATGTTAATAAATCGACGATTTTCTTTCGCATCGTGCAACGTTTGTAATTGCTCTGTTGCACGTTTTCTGCTCTGTCCCGCCATGTTTTTTTCTACTGTACATACTTGTAATTGTGCTTTTTCTGCGCTGCCCTACACTACTTTTTCTACTCTGACACTGGTGCAACGTGCTTTCCCCACATTTTCTGCACTGTCACAAACTATTTTTTCTACTTTCGCACTGGTGCAACGTTTGTAATTGCTCTGTTGCACGTTTTCTTCTCTGCCCCCGCCATTTTTTTTTCTTATTTTCGCGCGGGGTCAACGAACCAGGATGTAAATTCATTTCTACGTTTCTCTCTCCTCCCTCTCCCTGCCTTGCTACTTTCATGTATGAATAAATTTGTGCAGAAATAGGTGAGATGGATTTAGCATTGACCTTACGGCGTTACGTGTCGGATTATTTGAATATTTTTTTGATTATACGCGTGCGATTCTTTTAGTCATACTTTAATCGGTCGTTTTGACGTTATATCAGGGTTTGTAGGTTAGATTTTTGTAGCAGTATCGACAGAAACCATGCTGTCTTCCCCGCTACACTTCTATTATTTGGGTGTAGAATGGGTTCTAGAATGTGTTCTATTAATCAATAATACAGTCTGGACAACTCTTTAACACTAAGTAGGCCTAGCTGTTCTGGACTGTTTGTTTCGAGAATTTTTGAACGTTCAGAGGATGTTGACGTTCAATAATAGCTCAGAATCTATTAAATCTTGAGCATTGAATATTTAGCTCAGTGTATAGAGTATTATCTAGAATTCTAGATCGTTCGAAACGTGTTTATGAGCATTAAACAACGCGAAACATTGATTAACATGCTAAGAACGTGTACAAGGCCATTCAATAGGGTTTAAAAGTAGTTGTTTCATTGATCATGATGTACATCTATTAAAAAAAGACACCTAGAGAAGGGGGAGTCACAGGAGTTGGCATAAGGGATGAAGGGAAATTCAGGATGCTTTTACTTTATGCATTAACCATACTCTCGGACAAACTTTCTTGATATAGTTTCTTATATCCAAAGAAATTATACGACACGAGATATAATTGAATAAGACGTTAAAGCGCCTAATTGACATTTATGTCATTTCGTTGGGGAAGAATTATAAAAAGGAGCAAGTAAAAAAGTGCTTTCTCTTCGATCAAACTTAGAGATTCTGTCACTTTACTTGCGCGTGCAGTCACTCGAATCTCCATCCTCGGTGTAATAATTCTAATGAGTAATGTCAGAACACCATTATCAAGTGACAAGCATAATTACGAATGAACTAATCTGATAATAGAAAGTGTGGAACTACACTAACACTTGTTCTTCTAATTACACATTTAGATACTCGTCCCCCCACTACAATAACTATTTATCTACATAGGAATTTTTACATCCCATCCCACGTGATGTATCACCGTCGTCATGGCTTTTCTCTTTGTGTGTTTAGGAGAGTTCTCGACGTAACATTCTCTTGTAACCGAGAAAATCGTTATATAAAGATAGAAGTGGCAAGGCACGTATGTAAGAAGTCAAGGTTAGGTAACCACTCTCCCGGGTGGCTCGACCCTGTTGATCACGTTTACCAGTGTTTGTTTAAGGATGGACAAGCGTAATTTGTCAATAAGTATCTCTAGTGGAAGATGAGGACCCTTTTTACTGCTTGTGATAAGACTGAAAATGGCTTTTATCTCTCCGAAATTAATGCCTTTTTTTAAGCCTTCGTTCCATAGCTCCTACCTTTTTCTAACACTTCAATGCAAGAATTCGTGTGTCAGACAAGTAAACGGATGGCATCAAGAATCTAAACGTGCAGTGTAGACCAAAAGTCGATTTGGGATACGCTCGAAACCAGGGCTAACCGACTTTCGGACCTCCCGGTATATGTTTTAATCTAATCATTTGTTAGAATGTAAGGATTTATAACGTGACCTGCAAAGAAATGTGACTTGTCTTCGATATGTCCGTCCTGTTAATCAGGTTTTTGGAATATAGGCAAGTGTAGTTTATAAATAATTTTGTATGTATGGGTGTGTGTTTTAGATCCAGATCGAAGAGTTTGCATTCGATTTACGAATGATCTTGCTCTAGTCTAGATTCTAGATCTGTCGAAGAAGAATTATTGTCAATTGTCTGGGGTCTAGAATTGTCCTTCGAATTTATAGAATCATTTCTGCTCCTTATGCTGCTGCTTTAACAATTCGTGGAATTGTTAAAAGAACAGCAGGAGGAGCAGCGTGTTATAGTATTGATATATACTCTTACCCAAGTGTTCCTAGTTTAGAGGTGTATTTCAGAGGAGTAGAGGGAATCTTCATGTCAGAATTAAAGGTATTTTCAAGAATAAAGAGCTTTGTGTAAAATGTTCCTAGAAATTTGAGATGTTTAGACGTTCCTACGGAATTTAGAGGGCTTCATTAATAAATAAAGACCTCTAAACTAAAAATATATACAAAATTTTAAGGCCATATTTACGGTTTTCACACCAGTTATCAATTCAAATTTTTCTCTCGATTTAAGGATGAACGTGTCCTCAAATATGAGGATAAACATAAATATAGAACAATATATTGCCAATATAAATTTGACACTTAATTTAAAATAAATAAATAAATAAAAACATCAAAACCTCGTAAAATGGAACAAGAATTTAAAAAAAAAAAAATACAAATTTTAGGTAGGGGGACAAAAAAAAAGCAATTTCTCTCCGATACAATGGGGACAATAGAGTGATTCCGACCACATTTACAGCAGTGATTGATCCTTGACTAAACAAAAGACACCAGCTCCACACACAGAAAATCTCCCCCTCACTTTATTCATTTTGGGCAGGAGTCACCCACCACTTACAAAGTTACCATTCCACGTGGACTTTAACAGTCCATTCTTAGCATTAACAGTTGAAAATAATTTTATTCTTTGCATTGTTCCCGTCCAGCAAGTAAAGCAAACGGAGAGAAAGGAGTGACGAGAGAAGGGAGGGAGGGAGGCAGGGAGGGAAAAAAAAGTCAGAAATAAAATTAGGCCAAGGATCAAAATCATTTCTTGATACTTACCAAGCTAAGATACGATCTTAACCTTATTAAATGTATCATTATTATTGATATTTTAACTAGTTTTACTGCATATTTATGTGAAAATATATGCGCTCGCCCCCCTCTATCGCTTGGAATTTGTCACTTGGAGTTGAGAAACGAGAGATTCAATCTAAGTTGACACGTGGCCATCCGGACAATAGTAATCATTTTAAAACATGTTGTAAACACATTCCAATGTTAGCGAGATGTTCTTTTTTCTATCTTTTTTAAAGTTTTCTTCCTCCCTCGACGTATGGAAGCACACTTTGAACAATGGTTGTTTTTTAAGAATTAAACTGAACTACTCATTACTTAACTCATTCGTCAAAAGTTTCGACTTAAAAATAACAGATTGCGTTATTTTATATTTAATTTTAAGCATTTTAAAGTTATTATGGGTTGAATTTTACACCCCAAATGATGAATGAAGCATTTTCTTCCCCCCTTTTTCTAATTTTACAAATTACAGTACTCCCTAACGTGGAAGCTCCTGTGTAAATGAAGCTTCTTCTTTTTCAATCGACTATTGTTACGTTGTTTTTTATATCCGGTGGCTCCCCTAGGGTCGTCTACACGGGACAGCGGGCCCGGAGAAAAATTGGGGCCCGCAGTGGCCCTCTGCCCCGTGATAAATTAATCTCTGAAGGTGATTTTCATTAATAAGTAAGCATTCTACGTATTTAATTTGTTCAAAATCAGTGGCCGGTGGCATGGGGCCCCACCTGCTTCCAGGCCCTATCAAAAATGTCGACGGGCTTTTCCGTAAAAGTGAAATTTTCGATTTACTTTTAATATTGTTACGTTATTTACGCGGAGTCCCCCCGTAAAAATCACCTTCCATTTATTATTCCTTACTATTGTGTTACATTTTTTCAGGGAGGTGTTTCGAGAAGTGTTTTCAATCACGTGACAAGCTACTGTATGTTATGGAAGCTCTCCATAGTATAGAAGTTATCAATTTACAATCCTCACTACGCTACGTGAGTACGTTTTACTATAATAGTAATAAAAAAATAATTCTAGTTCAGTTGAGTATAAAGGTGAAAGACCGACACAAACATCTCGTCCTCCCTCCTCTCCTTCCCCCCTCTTTTTTTTTAATTTGCTACATTCTAGTAATCACTAAATGTATAGGGCCTACCGGGTTTTGAAGAAGTAACAACGACCCCGAAAGTTATTTAATCTGGATAATGTATATTAGTAACTCTTGTTTGTCCTACTTTAAAGGTTTTTCTCCTTTTAAACCTGTTTAGTAAATGATCTACTTACATTTTCAGTTTGTTCCAGCCATCTTTTATGGATAAAGGTAATTAACTACACGAGTTTAGGATAAATCTATTATAGAAAATGCAAATAGGTCCTGCCCAAAAATGAGAAATTTTATTAGGAAATTCTCCACTTAAAACGTAAAAAGTATTCCGGTTTGAGGAAATTTTTTACGTTTAAAGTGGGGAAATTTCCTAATTGAAGTGGGGAAATTTCCGTTTGGTATGGGGAAAGTTCCTTTTCAAGTGGAGAATTTCCCTTTTATGTGGGAAAATTCTGTTTGAAGTAGGGAAATTTTCGTTACAGTAGGGAATTTTTTAAATTTATTGTTAAAAGTTCCATTCTTGTGTGTCGCGTGTGTCTGTGTGACTGGTGTGCTACGAGTAATTTAACCTTCTGAAAATTCCGATTTAGGTCTGTCCAGTAAATTGCACATTAACTTCCTGAATTTCGTCCTTCGAAAAGTCTTATTTTGTTCCTATGAATATGTATTTTACCCTCGGGTATAGTGAAACCTCGTTATAACGAAGTTCAAGGGCTTCTTCGCGTGAAAGCAAGGTCATTGTTGCAAAAAAACGATCTTAATTTTAGATAAAATATGCCAGAAAATACGTTTGTATGCAATGTATTTAAAGTCTGCACAAATATGCGATTGCATTAATGCAAGGTCGTTCGTGTGGGGCTATTTATGCTGGTTTATTTAAGGTGCAAAAAGTACTGCAAAGGTCAAAAAGTATGCACATTTTGAGTAACGAAATCATGCTAACATACAAGACGGCATTGCACACAGATCACGAATCAAACCAGACCCCGTTGTAACGGGATTCCTAACGAATAACTCAAATTCTCAGACGTTACACAGTATTCTATTAAGCGCACACCTTATACATCTCGACCTTGATTCGAAATTTTTACCATTATAAACCCACACTTACCCACCCCTTTGTGTGGCACACAATTCGCTTCCCCCAGCAGACTTTATGCATGCTGCGTTATTACCACGTAGTCACGTGATACGCGCTGCCAATGCCCATTTCATAAGAAGCAAAAGGGGGGAGATGTTATCGTAACCATGAAATGTTGGGTGTGGTAATTAACAGATGGAAACGATTGCGAGCTTTCCTAACAAAGTAAAGATGATCCCCGGTAGAGATTAGCAGAAAATGTACAAAATGCTACGATTGTAAGTGATAAGAGTCGAACAACAACTTTGTAATAAATGTTGATGACGTCTTTCTAATCACAGTTACGTGGCAGACGTCACGATTGTCACGAATCATAGCGTAATCACCGGTTAATGTGGGACACTTTAATATATCACTAATGCGTAGGATCGCCTATGTTTAATTTATAATGATTAATCATCGATGGTTGTAACTAGTATAGTTTGATAGAACACCAAATTTCGTGTTAGGATCGTTCAATTACTCGTGTAACCGCACACCCGGCTCCATTAATTTCCTCTAAAAAAATAATAGAATAAAATAACCCCTCAAACAGCACTTGTACGCACGATTTTGCATTTAGGAGCGATTGAAGATAATATAAATAAGTAAAACGTGTTAACTTTTCATGGGAAAAAATGGAAGTGTGCAAAATTAGCATAGAATTTATATTTAAAAAAATTCAGTAACGTAGACGTATCGCGTACCACCGCCATCTTGAATGGCCAAGCGACGCGCGCCGCGACCGTCGCATCCTCAAAAACGCACTTAAAACTCCTTAATAGCCTAAGAAAACATCCTAAAACTAATTAAAACTAGGAAGTAGAGGGGAAAAAACATGGCGGCGACGTCGTGACGTTAAGAAAAGTCGACTCAGTAGCTCTAACTCTTACACGAGAGTTTATAAAGGCAAGAAAAATCCTTCCACCCCGATTTAATTTAGAACAGTAAGTCGTCCTATATAAACACTGTAAAAGATTTAAATTATTGTATTTGTATTGTTTGGTTTCCAGGGTAACGTTTGGGAAATTATTGCTTTATTACTGAAACTCTATTACTGACAAAAGTAAATATTAAGCTATTCGCTGCATTTTGATGAGATGCAGCAGTAACGAGAACAGATGGTCCATGAATGCCAGATTACTCTGTAAATTATATCTTGTAAATGACAGGTGAATCGCAGACAGATGTGTTCAGCCATATTGAAACAGACATTGTTAATAATAGAATAATTTCTTTGCTAATTAATTAATTTTCTTTTTTTTCGTGCTTACCTTTTACTTACTTATTGATATTTTGTTGTTACTATTAAATAGTACAAAAAAATAATAATATAAAATTTAAGATAGCGTGATTTATATTATTTTGTTTGGAATTTACACTCCATTTTTATTTTTTAAGCAAGCTACACTTATGTAAATTGAACCCAGAATGAATACTTAATTACAATACTGTTAGTACACTTCAGTACCGTTTGCTACACCTATATAGAATAAAATACACTTAGATAGTGTAAGATATTTATAAATAGAATAAGTTACACCCTGACTGCACTTTCGTTAGCTTAAACAGATTAAGTTACACTTAAATAAAGTTTACTACACTTATATATATAATACACGTAAATAGAAATACATCTTATTCTATTCAAGAGTAGCAGATTTTATTTTATCCTATTTAAGTGTAAAATAAACTTAAACAGGATAAACTACACTCATACAGGAAACGCTACACTTAAACAGAAGTAAAGATACACTTAAATAAAAACAGCAACTCTTAAATAGAAATAAAAACGCAATTAAACAGAAGGATAAAACAGCTTTTCCAGATAATTTAAAATTCTAGAAAACCATAGTTTTCTATTTTAATAATGACGATTTAAAATTCTAGAAAAATTAAATTGTTTGCAATGGACGAGCGTGTGTAACTGATTAGGATTTTAGAGAAAATCAGTCGAGAATTATTCCGTTTGTGTATTCCATTGTTGTGTAACTGATAAATTCTAGAGAATGAATTGAAATCGATCCATTTCTCTATTCTGCTTTGTGTAACTGATTAATTCTGGAGTAGTGGATTGAAAATTAATCCATTTCCTTTATTCTCTTTCGTGTAACTGATTAATTCTAGAGAAAAAAACATTTCTGGATTACGCTTCGCGAAACTGATTATTTTCGTGAAACGGATTAAAAAAAAAATGTAACTGATTATAATTCCGCCAAATCGATTTGTTTTTTAATATTTTGCTTCACGAAAGTAATTAATTTTTATAAATCGGATTCGAAATTATTTATTTTACTTTATTCTTGTGAATAAATTGGCATTAATTTATTAATTCTGAAGAGTATTAATGATAATTAATCCAGTCTACGTCTATAGAAAAGGATTAAGAATTTCACAATTTCTCATCGGTTTTATGGAAAATTTAATTCCTTGTATCATTATTTATCATGTTAAAATTTATTTCGTCCTATTAATTGTTTACTCGACTTATAAATTGATATAAATGTGTAAGTTTTCCGCGCGTTTATATATAATTTTACAGCTTCTCTTCGGTGTTTTACAATGGTTTTCTGTGGTGTTTCGCATCTTTCACTTCACCCTAAAACAATTTTTATCGTGTTAATTGCTTCTTTAACGTGTAAAATTAAGTAATTTGCTGTTAATTAATCAAAACTAGAAACCAGAAAATTGAAAAGTGTTCAGGAATTATATATTTTTACTATATTATTCGCTTCCTATGGCCTTTATTCATCAAGCCACGGTATGTTTTTAATGATCAATCGCCTATTACACTTATAAAATTATATAATTTACAATTGACTTGTCGAATATTTTGACACTAATTTACATTAAGTTACGCCGCTATAAAATGATTTATTGATAAAAATAAAACCCATTTAAATATCTAGAAGTAATTTCAAAATATTTAGAGAAGTTTTCAATTTATTAATAAGAGTCTTAAAGGAATTGATCTTCAATTCTTTTATGTTTTTATCAGTGATAGATCCTGTACGAAGGATAATAATTTTCAATTAAACTAATGGAACTTTAAGTGGATATGAAAGAAAAACCGTGCAGCATGTTTTCAATTTATAACAGAAAGTGGAGAGTGGGCATATACTTTTTAAATTCTACAATATAGTTAAACCCACCCCGTATAGATTTATCCCGGAGGAAGGGAGGGATGGAAGGGGGGGGTAAAAAGAAATTCGGGTTTAAAAATATTAAGTTGAAGAAGACAAATTTCACATTTGGAAAGAAAAGAACTCCGTCAAAATTTCGAAACAGAATGATATCTGAGTTGTCAAAATGTCAATCGACAGCACTTAGAACGATAGAAATTCTTCACATTCATCATTCAAGAAAAATATATTTTTATGTTGGGAGGAAAAGAATAAATTTAAAATAACCCGAATTTCATAAAAATTCTTTCTTCTATTTACTTTCTTTTTTTTCCTGTTTCTTTCCACCATTTTATTTTGTTTTCTGAAGGTGAGAATAACAATTAAAAATGTATATAAGTGTTTCGAAGAGGACGATTTGGATGATGATTCTGGGGTTAATTAGGATGATAAATCTGAGAAAATTTGGATGATTAATTAGAGAAACGTGCTTGATAATTGGAGATACGTGGGAATTAAGAGGAGATGCTAGAGTAAATTGAGGAAAATAAAGAAATATTTGTCAAAAAACATTGATTACGTGCGTAAATCTTCAAAGTAATTTAAGTAAAGATGCTCCAGAATAACAGTGATGCTTTATAAAGTTTGATAATCAAGAGGTGATTACAAATCAAAGTGTGTTAGATAAATCAGGGAGGATGTTCATTTGAATCAAGACGAATCAATAAATATGGAGATTCGAGTTTTAGAAGCTTGATAAATCGGGAAAGTGAATAGCGTGAGTCGAAGTCAAACGTCTGACTTCAAGTTTGATTCACTTTATTGATTCATACGAGAGTTTTAAGAAGCGGGAGGATAAGCACACGAGTCGAAATAACTTAATAGATTAAGGAGTATTTCGAGTAGGAATCAATAAGGGAAGATGCCTGATAAATCAAGAAGCAAAATGCATATGAATCAATGAGAAAGGGAGTTGAGTATATGAATCGAGGAAAGGAAAGGCACGCGATAAATCACAGAAGAGATGCGAATAAATCACGTAAAGATGATAAATAAATCGTGGAGGAGGTACACAGGGTGGGCCAAGACTCAGTTAACAGTTGTAAGAGCTGAAATTTTGTGCCTCTGTTGCGTTTTAAACGCTCGCCCCTTTCGATTCGGTTTATTTGTACCGAAGATCCGCCGAGGAGGAACGCCTCCAGATGGATTTTTTACAGGAAATTGGCCCATATTTAGGTGTTACGAACACGGAAAAATCACGTGGCCGTGCAGTTGTCGAGGCACGAACCCACGACCAGTGTTCGGTAATTAAAACATCTTCTAATTTCCTCTAAAGGCAGCCTACGCTTCACAAAACGCTACGTCCTTTATAACAGGTGCAAAAATCGAGAGACGTGGCATTCTTCTCCTCCTCCTCCTCCTCCTCCTCCTCTTTTTTCCATTCTCTATGAATCACAACAATAGTTTATTTAAAGCGAAATTTGAATTTTGGCGTATCGATCGATTAATAATTCACGAGAAAACGGGGAGGGAGAGAGAGAAAGAGAATTTGCTTTATATATACATATATATATATATATATGTATGTATATATATATATATATATATATATATATATATATATATTTAGTCATTCATTGTAGTTTAAATCCCTTGAGATAATTGGTGCACAATTCAAATATTGTGATGCACAAGCTAATTTGGAGAGGAAGCATTAAAAGAGATTGCTTAATCCATTATTTAGCGATTAAAATAACCTTTTCCCATTCGCAGGGTTGACAGGATGAAGAATGTTTATTCTCCTCGTGGCCTGAGTATAAACAAGAGTTATTCTCTTACAAAATATTAATAATATTTTCCTCGCAGCCAAATAAATGATTGGCTGTCTTTAAATAACGTTTCCCCTTCTAATAAAATGACGTCACGTCCGTAGGCCCCCCCGCCAGAAGGCGTTTAAGTAGGTAGACGGAAGGGGGGTTGTTGTTTCGCTTTTGTTTAAGCGAAAATTTCCCAGAATTATCGGAAAGTGTGTGTTGTTAACGCGATTAAGGTAATAAAGTATTAGCGTAATCTTTCTTCTCTCCCGTTTATAACGACGGTAAACGTTGTTGCGAGGTTAGAAATGTTGTAAACGAATACGTACTGTGTTTATAGGTTTTTAGCAGAGTTCAGACACGTGTACAGGCTGGCAGTTAATTGAATATTTAACGTTAATACAGGCTTAAAAGTAATACTTAGAAGGGCAAAATAGCGTATTTTAGGTCCGAAACTTAGTATTTGGCACAACTTTCGAGATAAGAATATTTCTTTACACGTTCATTTTATCTAACAGCTTTCAGACATACAGACGTACAATTCACTGTACAAACGTACATTGTAGCATTATCTGGTCAGAAACCGAGTTATTATTTAGCACAGCTGTCAAGATAAGGTTATTTCTTCACACGTGCCGCATTTTTAGCAACGTACAGACAAACGTACAGCCCTGGTAATTAATTTTATCGGCGGTAAAGTGGCATGCGTTAGACCCGGGGACGAGTAAGAATTTATTTAATAAATTATTTTAAACGTATTTTTTTATTAATATATTAAATTTTAAATGTAAATAATATGCGAAATTCTTATTTAATTTCGTTTTTTCACGTGTAAAGAGTCCATGGAAATAAATTACACAGGGGGAAAAAAAATGGAGGAGGGAGGAGGAGTTTGAAGTGGGGCAATGGCAACGGAGTGGAGCGAGTTAGGCATTAAAAAACAAAAATAGAAATTTTTAATATTAAATTTCGGTAATATTACAAAATTTATCTTTTAATACATTATTTTCATATATTTACCGAGAGAAAAATATTGCCCAGGTAGGGAGAGAATATTTATTCATTTTTCATTTTAATGGATTGCCATACGAGTGGGCCTTTACGCCACTTAAATAATGGAATAGAATATTTTTATTTAATTTATTTTATAAAATAAAACTTATGCACTAACTGCCCTGAATATTCGTTTTTTCTGCTTGCTGATTAATTAGCAATTTCCACCGATGACCTTGACGCGTCGCGTGTCGTCGCGCCACTTCAAGGTCATCAGAGGTAAGCGTGCTGTTAGAATGGCCTGTATGTCTTTTAGAGGTAGTGTATATCCGTTTCAAGCCGTGGGTATAAGACTTGGCTTCTTAGCCACCGCAACACACAAACCGCAAGCGCCAAATATCGAGCGGGAGGGAGCACGCGAGTGTTTTTTTCCTCTCTTTCCTCCTTATATATATATATATATATATTTCTCCTTTTTTCAATAAAAAGAAACCTTTTATTTCATTAAAAACACAAACGGGACGAATTTAAAATCTTTTGCATACAAAATCACTTCTTACCAATCATACATAACCCATCAGAGCACACAGGCACACAGAGGAAAGGGGGGTTTAAGAGGTTGGAAGAAAATATATAAAAAAAATAATAATAATAAAAAAATAAAAAACGGACGGGGAGGGAAAAAGAGAGGGAAAAAAGGGAAAAAACCGTGCACTTTCCATCTGGCATTGTCGCGTGATATTCTTCTTTTCTTAACTTAATAGGGAACACAACGGTCCCAGAAACATTTTCCATCCATCGTGAAAGGCACTCAAGGAGATTGACATACGGTATATCTTCCAGCTTTTATGCAGAGTTGATAGGATGTCATGTTCTTGGCAGTTAGAACTTTCCATTCGATCGTTGCCATAGTAACAAATGTTAGGAGATGACTGTTATTTCAATGCTTGTTAGCATTACAACGGCGAAATAAAACATGGAATTGCTGCACTCCAAAATGCATTACGAAACTGCACAACTCTTTATCGAGATGAGCGAAATCTTCTTTTGGATACACCGAGTGGATGAAAATCCTCTTTAATGTGCTTTGTATGGCACTTTTTTATTTTATTTGCACCCCCCTCTGGAAGTAATTTTTGATTTGTTTCCTTACGTTTCTACCCCCCCCCTCTCTTTTTTTTCTCTTTAGGCGCGCGCGTGTGTTCTTTATTTCTCCTTTCGTTTTGCCACTCCGTACTGTCGACTCAGCCTTTACGATTGTCCGTATCACCTGTAGAAAGTAGCGTAACGGTTTAAACAGGTGAGGAAGAAAACGTAACAGTTACTTAATTTTCTGGAAAGAGAACGTGCTGAAATCCGAGTGTAGCCGCAACGTTCTATGCAAGATCTGATCACTAGCCCATAAATATCGAATTTTTACGAGATAAAGGCCGAGAAAAAAACGTTAAATCACGTTGTTGCTGAACTTTACCCGGCAATTTTTATTTGTTTTCGCTCCTAATAATTGCAACCGTTACCTTTAAGACTTTAGATTGATTCGAGAGATATTAAGGCGTTGGGGCTATATCTCCCGAACCTTCCGTCCGATTTTCGTAAAAATTTCTGGAAAAATTACAGTCTCAAACTCAAACTTCCTTGCAAAATTTCAGAAATTTTCGCCGAAGGGCACGGGAGTTATTACGCTTCAAAATGGATGAAAGAAATAGCGTGCTTCCACACTTAATATCCATACGTACAGGTAAAGGAAACCCGAACTCTTTTATTTGCATTTTTAATCTTTTCAAGGCTCTTTAAGTCCAAAAATATATGAGATTTTTGCATTTTTGGCCATACTTTCCCTCTGTTATATAACAGCCAAAAAGTAGATTTTAGTTTCAATTTTACACCACTTTCCCCCTATTTAAACTTACCTCAAGCGCATTAAAAATGTACGAAAAAAAAAATTAAATTATATTTTATTAAAACAAGAACATTTTCATTTATTTTTCCTCCTTAATAAAAAAAAAACAAGTAATCTTGATAGACGTTATCAGTTAAACATCGCCATAACTGTAATCGACGCGACGCGTGACGAGATCGTTTCGCCGTCACGCGACGCCTCTTTGTAATTCGTGCGAGCTCTCATGAAATAGTAATAAATAAATAAATTTTAAAAAAAACCCGCATATATCGTTTATGCAAATCTAACTAAAGAGTATATTTAATATATATATACATATACTTTTTTTTCTTTAAACGAAAACTGGAGCGTTGTAGAGGACACTAAACAGGTATGTCTTCTCTCAAGGTCATTTAGAGGTCGTAGGACGCGACGGATCGCGAATTTCCTTTGTAATTCAAATATTCATTCATAAAAGCGGTATTTATCGATGGAATATTTTTATAAAGATATCGTCGCAAGGAAAAAGAATCGAAATAAGACATTCGGATGATCTCATTTTATTGAAAGAAGCTGTATTGTGTAAGCAATGTTTGTTGTGGATGGACGATATATGCCTTAACGGTCGCAGACGAGTTGGTTTATTGCATTTTCTCGTATTGTATATCTCCATTCCTTCACTTCCCTTAATAATAAAAATGCAAAACAATCTAGAATTTCTTCTTCCTTCTGACCCCCCGCCATCCTCTTCTTCCCGCCCGCCATCTTTTTTTTTTTCCTCTATGTTTTATTCTTGGTGGTTCCCTCCCTCCTTTCGCAGTTCGAAATTTCTAAAAAGCCGTAATGTAATTGAACTATAAATTCTATGCTAAAATGAAAATAAGCTGTGGCACCAAGAGTGCAGGAATTACTACAATGTTACTCAAGCTACGATCATTTTATGAGGCTTACATTATTTACTGCTAATATCTGGCCATTTATAACGTCAAATTATACATTTTCTTATTACCTACACTTTTGTTGGGGGGAGAAATATATATATACACGTTCATAAACATTACCGATTGTCTGGTGGATTTTTATCGATGGTGTAACCAACAGGAGGACAACTTATTACTGACGTCAATGGACGAAAAATATAATTTAGTGGTTAGAGTGGTTCTGTGTTATGTGTGGCAAAACAACTTTGCCATTTATTTTCGTCTTTTCTCCACTGTTACGGTTGTTGTTGCTGTGTTGTTTTTCTTTTTCTCTGTCTATATATATAGAAACAGTAGTTGCTCATGCTTGTATGTAAGTTTATACACGCGTTATTATGTATAGTATATACATATAAGCTTATATGAATATATAACTGTGTATATATCGTAAAAAATTGTGTAAATACAGTCAAACCTCCATATAACGCCATCCTATATAACGCCACCGTAGGCCGAATGGTTGTGGTGTCAGTCTATCGCTCTGGGCCTGGCCAAACCCACGATAGGCCTAGTTAAAAGGCCTTTTAGGGCCCACAGGGCGGAAAGAATAATATATATATATACAGTATAAGCGGTTATACTGTACATTTTCTTCATGTTTGAGCAGTCTTTTAACATAGAAAATCACTCCGTTCTGAAGAATTTCAGTTTAGAAAGGTTTCCATTTTACTCAGATTCCGTTATAACGCCACCCTCTTACAGCGCCAATAAATGCTCGCTCTCGGATCTTCCTTTTTTATCATTGAATTACCAAATTTAGGATTTAGCACCGCAGAGGATATTTGTTACCATCGAATCACGTGACCGAAACCTTTACCCCTCAAACTAGTGTACGGATGCCATTAACAGTGAGCTTTATTCTACGGGCAAAGAAAGGCCCCATACAAATCTTTTCCGAAAAGATCTCGAGGAAGAAGTCAACACTGTACATGGGGCCCCCTAATATAAATTTGCCTGAGACCCATGAAGCAATAATCCGCCGCTTCTTATTCATTAATATACATAATTTTCAAGTGTTTGAGATTCTTCGGTTTAGCGCCACACTCGATTTTGCATCAATTTTAAAGACAGAAAAACGGTGACGCTAGATCGAGGTATGATGTATATACATCAACAACTGTGTACACATATATATACGCCCGGCTTTTATATATTTATGAATAAATATGTAGAGATGTAAAAATATATCTTTTTGGAACAGGAGGAAGAAGGAAAAAAATCAATTAAATTTATAATAACTTTTATGTTTGTATTTGCTGTTATAAAATGAATATTTGTGTAGGTTTCTTTTATTATATATTCATAAACATTCATTCGCTTCTGATCTGTTTCTATCGAATTTGTTTTTTCCCTTCGTTTTTTTGAAGTTAGTATGCGGGTTTATTTTTTATTTTCTTTTATGTAGGACGAGTATTCAGTTAGATTTGAATGCAATTTTTTGCCCCTAGTGATTTAGAGAAAGTAATGAAGTTTTTAAGCGGTGTTTTTTCACGAAAATTCACTTAATTAGTGAACATTAACAACTGTTATTATTTTTTTTTTATTCCAGAAAACCGAAAGCTTTGGCGATTGGCGATTTCTTTTTAAAATGTTTGCTGGTTTTTAATTAAACATTCATTACTAAATCGGTGGTTCTTGTTCGAATTTTGCTGTCTCTTTACTAATCTGCAGCACCAAACTGGGCAAATTTGTTAGAATTTTCCTGATCTTTTACTAGTCTGCAAGCACCAAACTGGGCAAATTTGTTAGAATTTTCCTGATCTTTTACTAGTCTGCAAGCACCAAACTGGGCAAATTTGTTAGAATTTTCCTGATCTTTTACTAGTCTGCAAGCACCAAACTGGGCAAATTTGTTAGAATTTTCCTGATCTTTTACTAGTCTGCAAGCACCAAACTGGGCAAATTTGTTAGAATTTTCCTGATCTTTTACTAGTCTGCAAGCACCAAACTGGGCAAATTTGTTAGAATTTTCCTGATCTTTTACTAGTCTGCAAGCACCAAACTGGGCAAATTTGTTAGAATTTTCCTGCTTTTTTACTAGTCTGCAAGCACCAAACTGGGCAAATTTGTTAGAATTTTCCTGCTTTTTTACTAGTCTGCAAGCACCAAACTGGGCAAATTTGTTAGAATTTTCCTGCTTTTTTACTAGTCTGCAAGCACCAAACTGGGCAAATTTGTTAGAATTTTCCTGCTCTTTTACTAGTCTGCAAGCACCAAACTGGGCAAATTTGTTAGAATTTTCCTGCTCTTTTACTAGTCTGCAAGCACCAAACTGGGCAAATTTGTTAGAATTTTCCTGCTCTTTTACTAGTCTGCAAGCACCAAACTGGGCAAATTTGTTAGAATTTTTTAATGTTCAGCAACAAATCGATGATCATAATTGAATTTTTACTGTATGTTTTCAGTTTTAATTTACATTGCTGTATAAATTGATATTGTAAACATGGATTTTCCCTTTTCTGATTGCATTTTATTCATTATTATCAGTTACAGTCCTTTAACTTTTCAAATAAATAAATAAATTCAATGAGTCAATGAACGATTTTCAATGGCAGAAACCCGTTGTGGCAAGTCAGGCATCGCGTTATACTCCGAGGCCTCGTAGGCCTCAAAATTAGAGAAAATCAAAGCAAGTCTACAGTTACAACTGTTTGTATTTAGTGGGATCTTCTTCTGTGCATAGGGTTCCGGAAGAACTGAATCCATCATTGACGGTTTTAGGCATAAACAACTCAGGCATTTACTTAGTGTTTTAAAGTTTTAGGGCCTACAGACACTCACAAACCTATGTTCGTCGATACCCAGTATTAGTATGATCATAGATCTTGTATAATATGAAATATCATATGATACAGGCATTACATGATGTAAAAAAGATCTCCAAAGTCCATTTATACTTAGATCCCGCCAAATCTACGCTAAAGATAACGGAAACGGCAATAACAGACATTATAATCTCGCTTTCTTTAAATAAGAAATAAATAAATCGAATTTAAGGAATCCCTTTAGTTCAGAGGGGTCTTTCAAACTTAATTAACAGGAGGGGAAAACAACTAAACTAGATAGTTCCATCTCTCTCCTACATATTGATAATTAATTAATGCACGCTTCCTTTATAACTTAATACATATTTCAGTTACAAGACTTCGGGATTGAATAAGGAATAATCAGGCAATTTACAACAAAAGCCAACATACAAAATTTATGCTAATCTATTATTTTACTTGTAACGTTGAACAATTGGATGATTTAACGTTACTTTTAATATGTACCCACCAGTTAATTAACATGCTTACAGTTTCACATGTTACTGTATTAGAAAACGTGTACAGATATGTATTTTTACATATCTGTACACAGTATTTGTGTTGCATTATATGGATGTGTGAGCAGTATTTATCCTCTATAGTATGGATGTATGCATAATATTTATGCGATATTGTATGGAAGTACAGTATATAGTATTTATTACGAGAAAATAGAGAATATATACAAATGTGTACACAGTATTTATTATAAAACGTATGAATAAATATACAAGTATACAAAACTTTTTACATTATTAAATACAAAGTATACATCCAAAACAGACATACCCAACATCCAACAGTAAGCATATTGTTTTTAAAATGTACTCGAACATACATTACACGTGTAGCTACTTCGTGCCACTTTATTGGATTTTACTATACATGAACTTGTGATGCATTTCACGATTTGTGTCCCTCTCCTCAGTCATACATTCAGACTATCCTTCAACTATTGCTACTATACTCCACAATTCGTAGAAATCGAAGGGTAGTGTACCTATGTACGGTTGAAAAGGAGATGAAAATCCCGCTGAATAGCGTCTTCTACTGAGCCACCGGTATGAAACTATGAAGAGGGGGCCCGTAGGGCCTTAATACACGAGGAAGCGTGTACAGTTTTCACACGCTGCACGAGCTCGGAACATAAACCAACCCCTTAAAGAAATTAATGAGAAATTGCTTATTTACCTTAACACCTACGCGGCCGTTTTTCCCCTCCCTTTCATTAGAAGGCGAATAATAAAAACACATAAAAAATTACCCCGTGTTAAAAGATGGAAAAGAGGAAATTTTAGAAAAACATGTTTTTTCCCCCCCACTCGAAAATTTAAGATGGGGAAGGAAAAAAAAAAACAAACAAAAATCAATTTGTATATAAATTCTGTTTAAATAAATCGTAGTTATAGAGAGATCGATCCGTGTTTTGAGGTAATTGCATTTATATGGCTCCGAGCCAACTTTTAATACAGCAGAAGAATATTCCAGTTCAAAATTTCCATTTTTGTTATGTTTCATTTTCCTTTTTGTTTCCTTTCTTCTTTTTTCCCTCTTTTCCTTTTCCATTTTATATTATTATTATTCTTCTTCTTTTAAGCAGAAATTTTTATTTTATTCACTTGGTTTTTGTGTGTATAATAAATTGAAGTTTATAACGGCGAGTTATATTTAAATGAATTAATGCCCCTTATTGGAATTTTGCCCGCTTAATCAATGAAGAGACCTTTTTTTCCCCTTCCCCTTAAAATTAAAAATAAATCATTATTTTCGAGTAATTGTTAAGGATAAACGCGTGCTGCGGTTGAGGGGTGATTTTTTTTTTGGATCGTGTTTTCTGTGTGATAAAAAATCCCGTGTTGTGTGTTCGTGTTAGGGTGGATAGGATGTTTAAACGGCCTGCAATTTAAAAGTCGTTGTAGTGGAGACACGAGTAAATTGAATGTTGAGGAAGGGGTAAGATGGAGTGCTTTGTGGATACTTTTTTTGTAGTGTGTTATGTTAAATTCGGTAAATGTCAGTTTATAAGGAATAAAGTGTCACTGTACAGGATTCCAGTGTATTGGAAAAAAGCGCCAGCGTATAGGAAATAGAGTGCAAAGGTATAAGGGACGTAGTGCCAGTGTATAGGGGACGTAGTGTCTGTACAAGCTTAAGAACATTTTACAAAAAGGGTCTTTTTAGAGTGGATAAATAGAAAAAGAATGGCTAGCTTGCTAGAAAACGAATCTTGGGAAATATGTAAACAACAAGGCGAATCACGATTGCTGGAGCCTTAAATTCAGTCAAAAAAACTACTGCTTTTCAGCATTGAAGTGTTTAAAGTGTACCTGTTGTATGAATGAGGTGTTTAAACAACTATCAGCTGAAAATCACGGCAGAAAAATTTAAAATAAACAGATAGAAAATGAATCGTCAACAGAGACATAGGACGTAAGGATTAATCTAAAGTAAGAAAAGTTGGAAGGAAATCGATCTAGAAATAAATAAACTGATTCAAAGACAGAAACAGACTTAAAATATTAAAAATAAAATGATTTAAAGACGAATTATAAGAGGAAACCACAAAAAATGAATCATAAAGAACGAAACTATCTCAAAATGAATCTCGAGAACGTCATTTTTCTCGCTTGTGATTTATTATTCGATAAATCACAAGCGAGAAAACTGAACAATGAATGACTCGTTAATAATTTTGACAAAGAATGAATCTCGAGTAATGAATCTGGCCAAAAAAGTCTTTAAAGTAACAAAAGAAGCGAAGGTCCAATAATTAAAAAAAGGGTAGAAAAATAGACGTCAAACAATAGAACCTACATAAAAATAAATCTTAATTAATGAATCCAATGAGATAAATTTAAAGAGTCAACTAGAGAAATGAATCCCGTGTAATATATTTAGAAGTGAAATATCAGATAAAATAACTGACACGAAATAAATCTAAAGTAATGAAATTCACTGATAGAAAGATCTGATAGGAGAAATGAATTATAAGAAATGGAAAGCGATATAAAGTTATCGACAGGCAAGTGGTGGGTGTTCAAGAACTTCATTTATGCATCGTTCAGTCTGGAATTTTAAGGATCAGGATTGAAGGATATTTGTTTCTTAGTCAACAGACAGGTGTTCAAGTATGCTCATTGTTGAATTTAAAGGATTAGGATTGAAGAGCGCTACCTTCTCTTTCAGTTACGTCACACTATCTCTGAATACTCTAATAAGAACATTAATTTAGCCAGCAATAATAGCATTCGCACAACCGTCTGTCCGTACGACTTTTTTTTCTTTCTTTTTGTTATTTTAACATTGGCTTATGTCCTTATTTAAACTCCCCAACCTAGCTATGAATCATCGGTATTAGTTAAAGTCTATATAAAGTAAAAACACGAAGCAAGAGATGAAAACATTCCCCCGAAAGAAAATCTGTTAGAGGAGTTTGCCCCGCAGCTTTCAATAAATCTCTAAAATGGCTCCTGTCACAATGGTTATCTTTCCTGATCAGCATTTGCTACATCTGTCTGAAGGTTTTTTGAAGAAGGATTTCTGCTGATTTTTTTCATTACCAGATTTTTCACTGCTATATTTTTAATACTATATTTTCACTACTAGATTTTTCATTTCTACATTTTCACGACTACATTTTCACTACTACATTTTTACTACTACATTTTTACTACATTTTCACTACTACATTTTCACTACTACATTTTCACTTCTACATTTTCACTTCTACATTTCCACTTCTACATTTTCACTATTACATTTTTACTACTACATTTTTACTACATTTTCACTACTACATTTTTACTACTACATTTTCACTACTACATTTTCACTACTACATTTTCACTTTTACATTTTCACTTCTACATTTTCACTACTACATTTTTACTACTACAGTTTCACTACTACATTTTTACTACATTTTCACTACTACATTTTTACTACTACATTTTCACTACTACATTTTTACTACTACAGTTTCACTACTACATTTTTACTGCATTTTCACTACTACATTTTTACTACTACATTTTCACTACTACATTTTCATTTCTACATTTTCACTTCTACATTTTCACTACTACATTTTTACTACTACAGTTTCACTACTACATTTTTACTACATTTTCACTACTACATTTTTACTACTACATTTTCACTACTACATTTTCACTACTACATTTTCACTTCTACATTTTCACTACTACATTTTCACTTCTACATTTTCACTATCTACATTTTCACTACTACATTTTCACTACTACATTTTCACTACTACATTTTTACTACTACATTTTCACTACTACATTTTCACTACTACATTTTCACTACTACATTTTCACTACTACATTTTCACTACTACATTTTCACTACTACATTTTCACTACTACATTTTTACTACTACATTTTCACTACTACATTTTTACTACATTTTCACTACTACATTTTTACTACTACATTTTCACTACTACATTTTTACTACTACAGTTTCACTACTACATTTTTACTGCATTTTCACTACTACATTTTTACTACTACATTTTCACTACTACATTTTCATTTCTACATTTTCACTTCTACATTTTCACTACTACATTTTTACTACTACAGTTTCACTACTACATTTTTACTACATTTTCACTACTACATTTTTACTACTACATTTTCACTACTACATTTTCACTTTTACATTTTCACTTCTACATTTTCACTACTACATTTTTACTACTACAGTTTCACTACTACATTTTTACTACATTTTCACTACTACATTTTTACTACTACATTTTCACTACTACATTTTCACTTCTACATTTTCACTTCTACATTTTCACTACTACATTTTTACTACTACAGTTTCACTACTACATTTTTACTACATTTTCACTTCTACATTTTCACTTCTACATTTTCATTACTACATTTTCACTACTACATTTTACTACATTTTTACTACTACATTTTCACTACATTGTTTCGGCGTACGTCTGCATGTCTCCCCACCAATTTCTTTTTTAATACATTTTAGGAGAGAGAGAGAGAGAGAGAGAGATGGAGAAAAGGGAGAACTAAATACGTTTCGGCAATAAAAATATATACCGTACACTATCCTCTTCAAGTTGAAAGACATTTAGAAGGATTAAGAATAACGTGCTGTTTGCAGGAGACTCATCGTCAATTTTATCAGCCATCAATGAAGGAGATTTACAGGAGTAATTTAGAGTCTAGCAGAGTGAACAACAAAAGACGTGTCAAGGAGAAAATTTACAGATATTAATATTTTCGCTCCACCTTCCAGGCAACTAGGAGAAAAATCTTTGTAGCAATATCATTGTCTGCTTTATTTACTTATAGAGCAGCTTCTAAAGTAAATGTTCTTGCAATCTGCTAACATAATGATAACGTTGAATAGAGATTACGTTTATTTATAAGTAATAATTGTAGAGAAAAAAGTATTTGCATTATGTTTTATTGAGTGAATTTACTCGCTAGGATTCCAGAAATGCCAATTTTGCATCCCCCTAACGCTTTTTAACGTTCCATTCTTTTATATTAAAAACTCTATATATTTATTATTAAGTGTGTATTTATATGCCACCAGGTATTGTGAGGGGGGTAAGAAACCATGTTTTCTACTTTCCCCTGTATTAAATTCTGTATATTGTTTCTTTTTAAAGTAGGTTCTTACATTGTTTCGAAAATAGAATAGCTACAAATATAGTTTTCCTCTTCGAAAGTTACGCCTCTTTTCAATTTTAAGGGGATAAATAGTTTATATATAGGCATAACCACAATAACTTGATATAGAACATATCTATATTATACACAGTATATAAAGTGCTTAAAGATTTCGCGTTTTAAAAGAAATATTTTGTGCTTTAAATAATATATATATGTGTATACAGATGTGTAGGATATAGAATAGAATTAGTAAGTAGATAGGATGTAGGGTGTAGGATTGGTATATGTAGATAAGTATACCTATCTTTCATACTTCTACACGGGATAGCCTATCCTGCATACCTACACAAATTAATCTAAAAATATTAAGACAATTCTCATTTTAAGAGGGGGAATTTTATTAGTAGAACATAGGCCTATATACAATGTAGGTACAGTTCTTCTTCCATTACAAGACATTAAAGAGCCTAAATGTAGGCATAACTATGCTGTAACATCAATGGTTCTTATACGGTATTCTATGAGCTTGTAGTTATGCCTACTCATACAACATATATGGTAAGTTTAAAACCAACAGGGTGCTTAGAAATATTACTTTTTAGCAGAAAAAATTGTGTTTTCGTGTAGACATTCATTACTAAGTAGAATGTAATTTCTTATTGTTTTAGCGCACATTCACATCAATACATTAATCAATTATTACAGCTAACAATAATAATCTCTCATCATTTTGTAATTTGAGATATAAATTATGAAAACCATTTTCAGTTAATAATGTGAAAAAAACTTAACTAGTAATCTAAACAATGATTATATGTTATAACTGCCCCATTACTGAACTGCCCTATACATATTACATGACTCTAGTGTACAGAAGTGCTATAAAATAATTATTAAATAACAGAATAAGAACATTTTATTAATAATTTAACGCGCTTTTGTGTTTTTCAGCTAATCTTAGCAACAAACAGGGAAAAATCTGTACATATTTACATATTTCCCATTTTCTAAACAAGGATTACTCTTTGATATAAACAATAAAAGGCAGTTATAATTAGAAAATAGAATATAAATACTTTACTTTCTTAAAATAAACATTTAATATACAAAACAGAACGCAATTTTCTTTAATATAAACCTTATATAATTTTATATACAGTCGAACATTCTGTATAACCTCATACCTATGTAAAATTGTACTTAAAAGTTATATAGAAACAATTAGAACAATCCTGTGTAAAGTTATACACAGAGAAACCCGAATGAAACAGAAAAACCCAATAATAAAATTATACACGCAAATCTTCGGTATTATTTAGACCCCTAAAGAAACAGTGTGTCAAATAATGAACCACACACAACTCTACAGTGATATATAGAAAGTCCCTACATAAAGTTACACAAGCAGCAGGACTCCATAATAAAACTACACAGGCAGAAGCGTCATAGAAACGTTTATAACGTCCCTACACGAACGATACACATATTTCCACCCACCCGGTAAGGCGCTAGTATTTATAGCACGGTGTAAACTATACTTTAAAGGCCAGAACAAAGCGTACAGACTAAGTACTGCATATAGTATTAGCGCTAAAAGACACATTAATATTTATCATTTGTTACAAATAGTTCAATTTGGAGTAAGTGTATATAGTGGGTGTAATAATGTGTATATCAGAACCGCAGCTTTATATAAAGCGCAACGTCGTTATTAATGACGTCGAATAATCAACAGAAAGTGTATTTAACGACCAACGTTAACTCGGAATTAAATGCGTTGTTTGAGTTAACTAAACTAAGTTAATTATTTGCCAAAGTTATAATATCGGTAATGGTTGTCGAGATTCAGGTAAGATTAATCTATTGTTATCCTCCATAAAATGAAAAGTTCCATGACCGAAATAATGTAAACTTCCAATTCCTTTTGTTACTTCAATTTGTTGATGGCAAATGTAACTTATTGTTAAAGTTTAATAACTTTAAATGATTTATTGTGCGTGGTTTGTTTTTTTTTCTTTTCGTGTATATATTAGACACCGAGTTGACCTCCATTTTTCACGTTCTTACTTCGATTTCTATTGTTTGTATTCCCTCCCCCTTGAAGTTTCTTTTAATGCTGTAAAGATTCAAAGATACGTCAAATTTTGCTTCCTATTGTTTAAATGTAACTTTTGTAATTGAACTTTAATGGTTTAATGAGTGAAAGTATGTGTATGATGTGTGTGTGTGTGTGTGTGTGAACGGTGTGAAAGTTGTAGTATCTCTTGCCTGATCGGTTTTTGCAGTTTTCGTGCCTTTTATTCATTTCTAGTGAAATCACAAAATACTGCTAATCAAAGTAAAACACGGCTGTGAATTATAAATTTCTTTTCTGTGATCATCACTGGTTTCTTTATCTGTGATCAACAATAACTTCTTTCCTGTGATCAGTAGTGATTTTTGTAACTCTCTGTACATTTTTTTTCTGTAACCAATGTATTTCGCCAACATGACCGCCTCAAAAGTAGACACGGAGGGATATAAACGTCAATCTTACAGAACGTACAGTACGTGATAAAGGGGATACTAGCTGATTTTTTCTTGTGTTGCTCCCTTGAAACTTTTTGTTTGCTCTTTTGTCCAATTGAAAGTAAATTTTTCAGTATTTTGCATCTTTTTCTTGCTGAGCTTTTGTAAATTTTTTCTACTTTTCCCTAATCACTGGTCATTTGTTTTTTCTGATTTAATCTAGTTTTTCAATTAATACCTCTGTTTCTGCTCAATTTTGTAATTTTTTCTCACTGATCTTTGATATTGTTTACTCAACACTACCCTTGATAAATCACAGTTTTTGCTATTTTCAATGGGTTTTCAAACGTTGATCTTTTGTTAAATCTTATGTGTGATTTTTGCAGACGTTTTCCCGTCCGTTTTTTTGTATCATTTTGATAACTATTTTACAATTTTTTGCAATATTCTGTATCCTTTTCGCTCTAATTCGTAATCAGTTATTAGTGATCGTTAGCGACTTTTTCAAGTAGAGATTAAATATAAACATTATTACTTAAAAATTGTAAAATAATAACCTTCTATACAATAAATTTTACTACTTTTTACTGTTTTTTTCATTAATTACTACTTTGTAGACATATCTATTGTTAATCTGAATGCCTTGACTTCTATTGCTGTTCAAGTTTTCTAGGTTAATCGAGTGATACTTTTTACATCTCATATAACAAGAGATAAAAGTAAGTCACAAAACAATTTATTGCTTAATTATAATTATTAAAATAATTAAAATAATTTTTCCTACTTGTAATCTTTTCTTGGAAGAGATTTTAAAGTTAATTTTTTTTATCTCTTATTACCATTAAAAACATAAAATAATACCTTACAACTGAAAAAAAACCGAAATGCAAAAAATAAAATCTAAAAATTGAAAAAACACAAAATAAAACAAAAACTATGCTTGACAATTCTAAAAAATGCAAAATAAAACCAAAACAATGCCTGGCAATTCTAAAAAATGCAAAATAAAACTAAAACAATGCCTGACAATTCTAAAAAATGCAAAATAAAACAAAAACAATGCCTGACAATTCTAAAAAATGCAAAATAAAACAAAAACAATGCCTGACAATTCTAAAAAATGCAAAATAAAACTAAAACAATGCCTGACAATTCTAAAAAATGCAAAATAAAACTAAAACAATGCCTGACAATTCTAAAAAATGCAAAATAAAACTAAAACAATGCCTGACAATTCTAAAAAATGCAAAATAAAACAAAAAAATGCCTGACAATTCTAAAAAATTCAAAAATAATACCTGAAAATTCTAAAAACTTCAAAAATTAATTCTGTACCTCGATAAACTAGGATACGACCCTTATTATAAAACATATCACATTACCTCAAATTCAGACAGACTCATGATGTATATAAAACCAAATACATAAGGATAAACAAAATTATTATTATTATTATCATAGAATAAAAATATCAGAAACAAATTAATAATCGATCGTATCAAGACAGACAATACAGAATTATATTATCCATCATCTCGTGATGGATCTAATGTAGTTATGTATTGTTTCTCATACGATAGAACCGATTATTAATTTGTATACGTGTCTTGATGAGACTAAAACTGCTGATAGATACTGACTAAGTTAGGAATAAAACCGTCCTAAGTCTTAAATATTTACTACTTACCTAACTATTTTTATCACGTTACAGTCTGCGTAATTGTTACGCACGTAAATTTATAAAATCGAATAGTAAATACTACTCAAATACTATACGGCCTCAAATTTAAGACTTATTTTATTACAGTCCCAAAGTTTGTATGTAGGAGTAAAGCAACTAGAGGAGGGCCAGGGGGCCCGGGCCCCCTTACCTTTGTATGTATTGTTTATATTTTTCTTCATAGAGTATAGGAGGAAGATAGATTTGAATATATAACACGCTTTTGTACACGTGTACACAAGAGCGTCAGTTGCTACGCATGAATGTAGGCTGCACGTTCTAATTTGGGCCCCCTAATATCGTTTCTACTTATACAGTAGAACTTTCTAGTGTTTTATATTTTATTTTTTTACTCTATAATAAACTATTTTAACTTTTTCTTCAAATTCGCTTCTAATTCTGCCTTTTGTAAAGGCATCGTGCGTATCAATTTCGAGTGCCTTTTATAGGGTGCATTCTATAGAGTGCCTTTATAGGGTGACTTTTATAGGGTGCCTTTTATAGGGTGCCTTTTATAGGGTGCTTTTTATAAGGGCACTCAATAGAAGGCACTTTATAAATGGCAGCGTGCGTATCAAATTCGGAGCAAGAAGTTATCCAGAACAGATTTTAATCTATTCTGGATATTTAAAATTAAAATTCTAGACATCTTAACGACAGAACAACAAAGAAACACAGATTAAAATTTATTAAAAATTCAAAAAATAAAAAATATACATTTGAAACAATTTCAAACGGGTTCTATTGTGTTTTCCGCCAGTTGATTGATGTTTTCCTATTGAGATTTTTCTTTGTATTTTATTTTATTTTTTCGATTTTTTTTCCAAATGATCGAACGAATGAAAGATATTCTTTTTGTTTCAGATTCGAAAATGGTAAGAGGAAAATGAAATTATGACTCCAGAACAGGATTTAAATTCAAAAAATAATAGTAGATATTGTTAACGTTTAAATAAATCTTCTATATATATTTTTTCACTGGTTGCTTTGTGTATTTGTTTCTACAAACATCACGATTTAGCCCCAATTCAAGCAAAGAAATCGCGATTTTTTTTTGTCTCATAAATTCCTGTAAACACAGAAATACGCTACAAAACTTTAAAGCATTAACAATTAAAAACTAAATACAGTACTAACAAAAGTACCTCACACTTTAGGCCCTAACAATGACGTTTTCTTCCGTTCCATCTTGGGTAAATCCACTTAAAATTTGGTGTAAGATGGGCACCCAATCCACTAAATGAATTTCGTAAATTCCTATAAACATAGAAACACGTCAATTAAACACTTAGTTTCACAAATACAACCAAAATTAGCTCACACTTAAGCCCATTACAGTGAGCGCAACTCACGCTTTTTTCATTCCTTCTGAGGCAAATCCATCCAGTTTGGTAGAAGATGGAACATCCAAAAGGGTAAAATGACATATTAAATAATTAATTTAACAAATACCTATAAGAGCTTCAACTAAACACTTATTTCTACAAACTACCTGACACTTTAGCCGGTTGCACCGATCACAACTGACGTTTTTTCCTCGCCCACGTGGCAGAAATGGGCGCAAAGTTAATATGGAAGAGGAGGGCACCCGAACAGGTAAAATTATTACACAAGGAATTACTTTGTTAAAAAATTAAATATTCAAAAATAAATACATTATAAACGACAGAGGATAGATATATTTAATGTCGAAACTCGGTGAAACAACACAACATAATCAATGATGCATCAAAATGGAAATTAATGCACGTTCCTCCAAGGAAATCCCAAAAGCGTTGGCATTAGTAAACTTTACAGAATCACAAATGAATCGAAACTTACTAATAAACAATTTGAAAATGCCAACGGTTTCAATCGTATTAAGTAAAATTATGAATACTTTATCTTAGTAGACTCATCAGTAGCAATTCTATTAATCGTGCATAGGAACTAGTTAAGTGCAATCTTTACCGACGACACGTCGATTAAGGTTGCCAATTCCTCCCTCCCTCCTCTTCACCACTCTAATTTTCCAACGTTATCAGACTTTAAGACGTAAGAATCTCCTTAATGAGATAGAACCCTTATAAATATTCATGATAGCAATTTTATAGTCAGCCAGATTACAACAAATGCTTTGCCACTCGTCAATAGAATCAAATGGAAAAGCACAATACTGTTTATTCTTTCTCTTAACTGACGTTTTCCAGCTCGAACCTCCGTTCCACTAACTCTATTGTTATCGAGGAACTTCCATTTAATTTACCTTCGTCGTCGGCAGCAATCGTTTTCTTGGCTCGCTCTCCCCCCGGCAGCAGAGAGGCAGCATTTTCCCCCCTCCCTACCTTCCTCCTGTAGGAAAATAATTACTTTCTCGCATTCTGTAAATCTCTGTAATTCACCAAACTGTACTACATTTTAACTCGGGCGGGGGGGGAGAAGTACGTAATAATTCCCTTTAATTTAAGTGTCATTAAAATTGGTTTTGGGAAAGCATGTTAATTGGCAAATCTATCTTTGTCTTCGGCCTACCTTGTCTCTAGATAATATCTCAATTATTCTTGTAGTAGTAAGTACTGAATACTAAAAATTTCCTTGGCTTGCCGGCTATCTTTTGCTGAAAAATTGATTTCGGTCTTTCTCCTCCTAATCCCTTCTCCTTATTTTGTATATAAATTTCTCTCCCCCCCCACCATTTTTTTTCTTCCTTACTTTCACCTCCTCTCGATGAGGGCATTTTATTTATCATAAATTTGTCTTTTCGTGCTTAATGCTATTATAAAAAGGGAATTTTAACGCCGTTAACAGGTAAAAAGTATGATGTTTTTTACCCGTTAACGACAGAACCGAACCCACTCCTTTAAATAAAATTGTCAACTGTACTATTTTAGTGTGTGCTTGTTTTCCTGGTCTTTCGGGAGTTTCCATTAATTACGACGTCATCGAAAGGCGTGGGTTCGGTCCCGTCTCGGATTTCTGAGTAGAAATGGGTTCTAGGGATTATTTTCAGTCAAATTTTGGTGAAAGAAAGGGGGATTTTCTGTGCATTCAGATAATGAAATTGTTATTAATAGTGTGAGAAAGAATGAACAGATAAAGATAATACACTTTGTTTTTTTTTATAAATATAGTGGATTTTTCTCTGTCCCACCGAGTAAAACCACTGGTAGTTGGTGGCGGGTTCGTACCTGACCAACCACGTGGAGTTTCCTGACATTTTTCCGCTATAAGCTAAATAAAGACAGGTTTTTCCATTGAAAGTCCCTCGTATTAGTTGTCTTATCTGTTAATCCTACGTTTTTGCTTAACGAGTATCTCAATAGCTTTGATTAGAAAATTATTTAAAGGCGTGGGTTCGGTTCTGTCTCGTAAAAACTCATTTATTTCTATTAAGTTCAACTCTGCATATAAAACTGTACTGAAGTTTGCTTGACATCCCGATAATTTAGATTAACTTTTGAGAATTTATTGAAGGGAGCGGGTTCGGTTCTCATTTAAATAAAACAGTATTTTCTGTAATATATAACTGAATTTTTCTTAATGAATGCCTGAGTAACTTGATTTGAAATTCGAGCAAGTTACTGAAGGACGTGGGTTCGGTTCCCCGTCGGAAGAAATACATTCAAGTTATCATCTATTAAGGCATCTTCCTTAGAGTAGGCAGGTGGTTAATAAATATGTTTTAATTATGATCTAACTTGTAGATGAAACCGACGAACTCGGGTTCGGTTCTATCGAACATATGCGTTATATTGAAGACATTAAGGTTATTTAGGCGGCCATATTTTCTCCGTACGGGTGAGTCTAATCCACAGTAGGATAGAGTGAAACATGTGGAAACAACGCCAGATCATAAATCATAGGAGTGTATAGGGGTTCGAACCAGATCCTACCATGCACTAAGCTCATATGTTAACCTCGAAAGTGAAAAACAGCTTTCTTAACTAAATCTTAGTAATTTAGATGATTAAAAACTAGAACAAATTACAGAGGGAGTGGGTTCGTTCCATCCAACCAGGTGTTACTTTACACACAAGTGCTATTAATTCGTATACGACACGTGGACGATCTGCCTGTAAGGAGGTCTTCTATAGGGAAATGGCACTTATTTAGGTGTTACTAGTGTGAAGAAAACCCGGAAAACTTGATGTGACGAGGTGCGAACCCACGATTAACTGTGGTTTTATCCACTTGGCCGCTATACAATTCTTAATATTTATGACTAGAAGAGAGCATTTAACGCACTTCAAACGAGTAAAAGCGATTAATACTGCAAAAAAACAACAAAAGTTCGTTAAAGGAGGTTAAAAAAACTTTATTTTAGTGCCATTTTCCCCATTGTGATAATGTTCTACTAATAGTTTTATTGGTCATTTTTCCCTGTTAAGTGTTTTTTTTCTTTGTTAAAACATTTCTTCCTATTCATCTGTACACAAAAACTAGTGTCTCGATTATAATATAAATGTATTTTTTGACATTTCTCCGATCTATATCTAACTATTTTTGCTTTATTTCCTCTATTAGAAGTATTGTCTCACCATTATTATTTCCTGTATTATTAATAGAAGCCTTGTTAATTTTTCCTTTATGTTAATGAATCTCTCCTTTTAACAATGATATCACTTTGTCTTTCTTTATTATTATTCTTTTCACCTTTATTAAGGTATTTTTCCTTCTATTTTATGCTTTTTTTTTTTAAATTACTTTACTTCTTTAGGCTCAATTTAAACCTTATTTTTATTATTGAACTAGATTCCATTCGCTTAAATGCAGGCAGGGTGGAAAATAACTAGTCATTCAGAAATAGCTATAATTTCTAAATTTTTAAAACAATAACGCTAAAAATTATTCAAAATGTACTGTATTAAATGGAAATATGGATGGACCTCTTATAATTTAACGGAAACACTGGTGCCGTCTATCAATGACATGTTCTCACTAGATCGTGACGTGGGTGGACGGCCACTTCTCTGTGTATTCGAACCCGTGATCGTTTTAGCGTCGATTGACAATTCTTAATTGTTTTCGGACGGAATGTGACACGACTTTCCTTCTGTGTACGTCACCATATCTACATAGCAACCACTGATTTTTACACCTCATAGCGTGCGGCAATCCGAGCTTTCCCGAACGGATAAGCATTGGCCATCTTATTTTCACTGCGCGTGCAGCATATTTCTTTTACTGTTCTCACATCGATATGAGAATTATGAGATCCCATTGATCTTTGTATATAACAATACAAATTTTATAATCATTTCATTATTATTACAAAAATTATTGCAACTTCTTAATGCCTAGTTACTTACCACCCACACTGTACAACCCTAAAACAAAATGAGTTTTAAAAACGCCCTTGATTAGCCTTAAGTCTTAATAATTTAACTGTATAAGGACAAACTGAATCCAAACTAGATTTAATTTAAGTCAGAACCTAATTAAATTGGAACCTTGCTCCTTAGAGTGCTAAATTAACACTAAAACTCTTTAAATTATGCTAAAACTAAGCACTATTTAAACTAAGTATAGACATTAGTCACAACCGGTACTTAACTAGTTTATGCAAAGCTTAGGCCGGCTTAATTAATAGATTTTCGTATTAATTTAGTTTAGTTTGGATTTAAATCAGTTTAAGTTAATTTAATTTGAAATTAATGTTAGACAGGATGGTTTCTAAACTACAGTTAACCAGGTGCAGTGCCATCTCTCCGTTTTTGAGCTAGGAATAAATAAGAAAGGCTCAAATTATTAGAAAAGGGAAAAAAGGTCCTTCAAGGCTCAAAAAGGGAAGATTCAGGCCCCAAAACAAGAGGTAAAGTTAGCAAAATTAGTAATTTCTAAGCCTGAAAAAGGGAGAGAAGGAACAAAAATTCAGGCTGGAAAACAAGTAGCCGAAACTAGAATAAAAACTAGAAATAAGTTCAAAATTCAAGTCGATTCCTCCGACTATCGAAGGGGAACAACAAAATTGTATACAGCATTAAAATACTATTATATTAATATATATATATATATATATATAGAAAAGGGAGAGCGAGAGAGAGAGAGAGGAGCATACATAATACATGTAGACCTACAGTAAACAAACACCGTATATACATAACAACAAAAAGAGAGCTCACCACTTTAAAGAAACATTTTCTATTCGCTTTATATTTGTTTTTAATTTTAGTAAAAAGAAAAATATTGATCCGCTTTACTTCATTTAATTTACAAAATGTATATATTTTGAATCAATAATGTAGGTTATATTAAATGATGCATTAGAATCCATCAAATTGCACAAAGAAAGCTTAAACAAGTCAGTTTGTCATTTTCGTCGTCTCTCTCTCTCTCTCTCTCTCTCCCTCTCTTCCTTCCCCCTGCCACGTCGTCCTCCCTCCTCCTCCTCCTCCTCCTCTTCTTCTTCTTTCTCTCAGCAGTAGAGAGAGCATCGAAAATGCAAATTTGATTTCATTTAAATACATTTTAAATCCAGATTGAAATGATGACAGTTGAGAATTTGAAGTAAAATGCCGCTGTCAATATTCTAGAAGGCATTTTCTAGTGAAAAGTTAAAGAACTTTATTGATAAATGGACGATTCTTTGCAAAAACATATTTCAACCTTCAATTGTACAAAGACAGAAATATATTCTTCTCTTATAATAACATTACTGACATCTTTAATTCATCAAAAAATAATTGGGTGTTACCGTCCCCCCCACCGTTTCCAGATTCTTCTTCTACTTCTTCCTCTTCTCTTCCTTCCCTCCTTCTCTTCTCCTCCTCTACATGGATAAACTGTTAATCGACTAAAGCCTTTAGAAGTGTTAGAAGGGAGCAAATGCTTTAACAGTTTTTAAAAGTGTCAAAAAGTGTTTAATAGTGTTAAAGAACATAATGTTTAGCGTTGTCGGGAGAACGGGGGACGATAGAAACAAGAAATTAAAGTGTTAAACGCGGAAAGAAGTTGTATACAATTAGGAATTACAGAAGGGGTTGGATGCTTTAAATCTTCTAAGAAGGGCTACTTAAAAATCGCTTAATTTACGTTTAATAATAATAATAATGTAACTTTTACTACTGTTAAGGCAGAGAAAGGCGATTAATATATAAGCAGTCGAACTGTCAATAGCGGACACCACCTGTAAACTGAGGCCGTTTCTCCTTTGCAATTCCTATAAAATAAACTGCAAACGACGGCCGTTTTTAAACAACCGTTCTTTTCGAACGGGTACAAAATATCTTCCGAACAACAGCCATTTTTATGTTTTATCAGTGTCCGTTGTTCAGAGGTTAGACTTGTATTTAAAGCGTTTCCTTTCTCCGAAACGAGAGGGGTGAGCTGGAGATTTTTTTCCGTGTCCTGAGTAAATTTAGGAGCTCCTAGTGATTAGGAGCTCCTAGTGATTAGGAGCTCCTAGTGATTAGGAGTTCCTAGTGATTAGGAGTTCCTACTGATTAAGAGTTACTACTGGTTAGGAATCTAGCTTTTGTATAGTTTTTACATAGTTACTGCATAGTTTTGAAGAGTTTTAGAAAAAAAGTACACATATTTAACATTAAATTAGAAAACGAGAATTATTTCTAAGCAATAATTTCATTGCGAAAACGTTAACGATTAACTCGTCTCGACTCTTATCTCACTCCTTCTTCTCACTCATTTCGACTCATTTTTCTTCCAGCTGCACGAAAATATGATGAATATTATTCATTTTAAAATCTTCTTTCCTTCCCATTCGATCGGGATTGCTACAGCCCGATAATATATTTTCCTCCATTTTTCAAGTTAGCATGCGGTAATGACTCATTACCGTAAAACAACATGCAGATTACTCGGTTGATACACTAGCAAACAGAATAAACACTCGTCGTTTCGTGTTCTTTTGTGTTTCTCTCTCTCTCTCTCGCTGCCCGCTTTTCCTCTATTTATGGTGACGGATATATTTTTCCTTTTGTAACAACGTGAACATGTTTATTTCTCTATTGTTAAATGTTTTTTCCCTTCACCTATTCCGATTGTTAAATATTCCCCCTTCCTCTGCGGATTGTTAGACATTTTTTCTCCATGTGTGCGGATTGTAAATGGTTTCTCTCCCCCCTATGAGGATTGTTTAGTGTTTCCCCTCCCTTACGCAGATTCTTAAATGTTTTCCTCTCCGTATGAGGATTGTTTAGTGTTTTTTCCTCCCCTTATGAAGATTGTTAAAGTTTTTCCTCCCAAATGAGTACTGTTTAGTGTTTTTTCCTCTCTGTATGCGGACTCTTAAACGTTTTTCCTTTCCCTATGTGGATTGTTAAATGTTGTTCCTCCACCTATGAGGATCGTTAAATGTTCTTTCTCCCCTCGTGTGCATACAGTTAAGTGTTTGTTTTCCTCTTTGTGAACCGGATATAAAGCGCTTGTTTCTTCCTCTCGCGCGAGATTGTGAGGAGGAATATTTTCTTTATACGGGTTGTTAAATGCCTTATTTCCGAATACAGTCGATCGTGGGTTCGCACCCAACCAACAGGTGGAGTTTACCGAGTTTCCTCCGCGTGCCCGACACCTAAATAGAGGTTTAGTTTACCATAGTAAGACCCCAGGGAGTAGACCTCCCATGTGTTGCGTTGACCTCCTATTAATCTAATCTAATCTTATCCCTCTTGTTTTGTCGGCTCCTTATCCGCAACACATTTCAAATCGGTTAATTAATTAAAGGATCGTGCACATAAATTAAATTTTAAGTAGGGTGGACGTAAAAGAAAAGCCAATAACAAAAACAAACACGTGGGACGTATCGAAAATTTCATTCCGTAAACAAATTAGAACGTTGTAGAAGCGTGAAACATCGACTCTCTTGTCACATTCGTCTTCAAGTAAAGCATACTAACATGTTGAGAATCCATTAAAAAAGTAAAAAAAAAAGGCATTTTCGTGTCAATCCAATGTATGACGAGGAAAGAAAAGTCTGCAACAAGAAAGGGGGAGGAAAATAAAGAAAAAATAAGAAAGAAGTCTTCAGAAATCAGATCATCTACGTCCATTCTCTTCAGAACAACTATCCAATTACAGAATATAGGAGTGGTGCATATGTGTAGGGCCTCATAACCATTCTTGGCAAAACCTTTTAGGAAAATGAGTTTGGAAATGAGGAGAAGGGTAGAAAAGAGAAACGGCGATATTATGACAGAGCTCGAATGTACTAAATCTTTTTTTTTTTTTCCCTTCTTCTTCTTCTTCCCTCCTCTCTCTCCTTATTTTTTATTTGTTGAATGTAAATTAACTGCAGTAAATCTTTCCGTTCATCCTGCGCTTTGTAAACACACACACACACAGGTGAAACACTCAGTTACAAAATGGGCAAATAAAAATGTAGGAATGCCAGAAATGATTGCGAGTCGTACATTACAACTGTCTAAAGGATAGGATACATAAATTAAGTGGAAGCTGGGTGTAATCAGTCACATCTGCCTTGTTTTACACACTGGCAGTAACATGTAGCAGTGTATACAGGAGAGCAATCAGTCTATTCGCCTTTGCTTCGAGAGAAATTAATGTCGGAGGGGGGGTAGAAGACGTAAAACATTTTTACATCTTCAACCTCTCCAACATAATTTCCTCGCCGTTTTCTTTTGTCGGGCTAATGGAAAAATCTTGGTTTAGCCCAATTGAGAAAATCACACTTAAAACCTTGTTTGCCCCCTTTTTTCTTTTCCTTTTTATCTTTCTCTTTTCTGGAGAGCCAATCCCCCCTCCTCCTCCTCCTCGCGCTTTTCTTTCCCTCTTCTTCCTCTTATAACTTCGGATTGAAACGTATTTTTATTCGATGTTGATACTTCCACTCAACAACTCGTGTTGATTTAAGTAGAATTTGCATTTAAGGCCGCCCAACTCAATTATAACAGTATAAACACAACTCTTGTTTAAGAATGGGGGCAGCCAAAAAGGGTTTTATAAAAGTTGATTAAATTATTTTATGAATTTTAAATTTTCTGTTTACTAAAACTTCAAACAAAATTCTATTTAATTCAAAACCGCGCCTTGATTAATTACAATTTAATTAATGTGTACGCTTTTCCGTTTTTTCTTAAGCATCCCCCCTTCTTCTTCTTCTTCTTCTTCTTCCTCCTCCTCCTCCTCTTACTCCTCATTTTCCTCATCTCAGTTAAATTTAATTACGTTGTAACTTTATGCCATTCCCCTCTGTTCCGTACGATCGTAGACCATTCTCTAAGTTAAAACCAGGGTGCCATATTATATAGAGAAATGGTAAAGAGTGAACCCAAGCATCCCAGTGGGGTGACAGATGTCTCTGTCACCATGTCACATTAACATGCAAATGAACAGTGTTGTTGGTCTGCTAACATTAGACTGCGTGTTGATTAGAAGTGAATCAACTTTGTCGGTCGCGATACCAAGACAATGAGTCCGAGTTGCTGTGTCTCATTTAGCTAATTGTTCATACTGTTTAGTTACACCAAACGGCAAATAGCTGAACATTACGACTACGACCACCAAATTAACGATACTAACACCGGGTCGAGTAAATTAGATGCTTTGTAGATAAAGAATTGATATCCCTCATTTGATTTCTCTTAAGGGATTCTTCATTCGCGTGATTATTTTTTCCTGGTCTCCCTTTCCTTTCTGAACATTTTCTTACGTGGTACCCCTAAAGAGGGGGTTCTGCCCTGGTGTGACATTTTTTCCCCTGATTTCCTGAACATTTTTTTACGTGGTTCCCCCAAGCGAGGGATGTAAATTTCTTTTTTTCCTGATTTTCCTTTCCTTTTCTGAGCACTTTCTACGTGGTACCCCTACCGAAAAAAATGTTCGATTTTATTACGTTAACGGCCAAACGATAATGCTGATATTTTATCTAAAAGAAAACAATATTATCTCTTGCTTCGTTAGATAAGGAAACGTTATGTTAACGTTTCTTATCTGACAAATAAATGGTTGAAGTATGGACAGCTGTTCGGTCCAGTGTTACACTTTCCAATTGTACTTTATTTAAATAATCGAATGACGTTTTTTTCTTCCTTGTTTAATGGCGATTTTAGAGCATTGTTTGTGATTTAAAACGTGATTTTAATCCAGTATAAGCGATGCCTATGAACACTCGTTAAATTTAATTAACAAACAATACAAATCCCAGTGTTCAAGCCGTGTTTATAAAATAAAACGGGTCAGAACCCACTTTTTTTACTAACCAGAACGTGGGTTCGGATCCTATCTGACGCCATTTTTTTCTGCCTTGTTTAAATTGTGTTTTTGTAACCAAATAGTAAGTTGTATGTTTAAAGAATTGTTAAAATTAATTATTAAACAATAGGAATAATGACGTTTAAGCTTATTTATAAAAATAAAGAAATAATACTTTTAAAAAATTTTAGTCTCAGATCACAATTCACGTTCTCTTCTAAACAGAACGTGAGTTCGGATTACACCCAAGGTTATTTTCTTATTAGTTTTCCATGTTTTTACTCGGACAGACACACGATTTATACACTGCAGTTCTTTACTCCATAAGTCTTGGAGTAAAGAACTGCACTCTATAGTTCATATCTCTCGAATAAATTATCCAATTTTCAAGAAAATTTATAGTAACATTGCCCGCTAACACACGAACCTCCATGCCAAATTTCAGATATTTTGGGCAAAAGGCACTGAAGTTATTAAGCTTTAAACAGGGTGAGAAAAATCACGCACCCTACACACTAACATGCAGAAAACCTTCCATTTTTTTGCATTTTCCGACGTTTGAGGTGCAAAAAATGTAAAAATCTTGGGAGGGGATCATTTTCTGATCGATTGCCATATTTCCCCTGTGTTATATAACGGGAGAGAAGATAAAATGGCATTTCTTAAAGAATTTAATTTAAGTAATGACGTTTTTCATAGCTAAAAGTTCAAGTAATTCATTGATACTTACCAAAAACATGAATTGAACCGAGCTTTGAAAAAGAATATAATAGTATATACATAAAGTGAAAGGGACAATTTAGGGTAAGGAACACGTGGAATGACAGGAATCAAAATGTAAGGGACACAATGGAAAGAAAAATCAGTAGGAGAAAAAAGGAGGAAACATAAAAGGACCAGGAGAAAAAAAAAAAAAGGAGAGTTGAAATACAATACGGGGACCGAGAATCTAAAGAAGAATGTTGACCAAACTGAAAAGAAAACAATGAAAAATTTATTTTATTTATAAACATTTCCTTAGAATTTAATTATTTTAATCTATCCTACACACGAGAGAGTATATACAATTCATTTTTCAGTTGTAAAAATGCAAAGATAAACTCAATTAAACAGGACAAATACACCTTCACTCACCATTATTAAGTTAATAATCTACGTCTCTACACGACAATAAAAAAATTACACTACAAACGGGGGTGGCTCTATAGTAGTGTAATGGTTTATTTGATGTATAGCCGCGATGAAGCGTATCTGGCACGTGTAATAATAATAATTCTTGTGTAAGAGAGGAGCAAATACGATCAAAAATCCTTTAAATTAAATTACTCCTGGCATGAATATTAACCGGGCATTAAATTAGTAACGGAGGATCATCCCCGTGTCATAGAAGTAGGCAATTCCATACCAACATTTGCTTATGACATCACTGAAGTCGAAAGAAATTACACTTTGTACGGTAGGAAATTACTATTCGACTGTCAAAAAATACATGAATACAGGCGGGGGCATTGTTATTCTGCAACGTGTGTCAACATGCAAATCGAAATCCTGAGGGATATACAAGTTATTGATTATAAAAATATTGCGTGAGTGTATCGATGATATGTAAATTTTTAAATTCGATATCAGCCTTTTTGAAGGGGTGAATGGACTCGGTTAAATCATATTTCTATTTTATGGGACGGTAATAATAATAAAGAGGATAATGGCAAAGTATGCAAATTTTGTTGACTCGGGGTTCAGTCCCGATAACAACAAACCGAGTCGACGGTATTAAAAAACGATAAATGGGTTATTTATAGGGTTATATATTCGTTAAAGTAATTAGTTTTGTAAGATTTATTATCGGGTGTAATGTGTTTATGTTCGTGTGTCAGTTCCTCTTCAGCTATTTTCCTTTTTTTTTACTTTCCAGGCTGTTACGTAACAGAGGGGAAGTATGGCGAACGTTCAGAAAATTACCCCCCTCCAAATGTTACCAATTTTAGACTCGGGTGACCTTGAAATTTCGAGAAAAAACAAAAAATTTGGGGATTTTTCTGAATGTTTTGACGTTAGTGTAGGGGGCGCGATTTTGTCCACTCAATTTAAATCTTTATAACTCCCGAAAATTTAAATCTTAATAACTCCCGTGCCTTTTGTCGAAAATTTATGAAATTTTGCACGGAGTTTCGGGTATTAGGTGGTAATCTTTCCACAAATTTTCAGGAAAATCGAACAGTTGGTTCGGGAGATATGGCCCCAACTCCTCAATATACCACCAACCAATCTGATGACTTATAAAGATAATGGAAGCAATTATTAAGGATGAAAACAAATAAAGTTTAGCTACAACGTTGCCAGCTTTTTACGCTGTGGTAAATGAAGATTGCGTGACGTACGGAGTGAAATTAATTTGATTAAATTGTTTTATATAGGACACGTTTATAATTTTCTATACATTTAATGTGATTCCCTCATGTTTAAGTGTTGTTATTATTGATTTATTCTTTGGGTGTTGCTCTTTGATGAATTTTTAAATTACTTTTCTATTATAATTGCGTTTGTTTTATGACCTTTCGCTGACTATAAATGAGATTTTCCTCTCTTATTGTTCTTTACTTTTTAAAGCTGTTTGCGTGAAGAGATCCGAACCCTTGACAAATTGAAAATCGAGATTTAAGTAAATTAAATTAACACCAAAACTTTGAGACTCTACACTTAAAATTTCTATTATTTTTGACTAGAATTCGAACCCACGTCCTTCCTGTCTATAAAAATAGCTGCATATTTTTTTATACTTTGTGGTAACGTGACACGTGGACGATCTGCCGAGGGGGTACTTATCGAGAGGACTTCCTAACCCTTTATTTAAGTGTTACAAACCTGGAAAACACCGTTGGTTAGGCGCGAACCCATAACCTGTTCAATGGTGTTCTACGTCTAGAAGAAGAAAATCATCGGTTTCCATAACACGCAGTTTATACGCAATGAATTTTTTAATTAAAACCGCATAAAAACCTTAATTAAATTTCTATAATTTCATGTAAAAAGTTATATTATCCCCATTTCCATTGGCCTTTTCTTTCAATTAACGCTCGCTTTAACACCATTCTAGAAGGTCCTTCATGATAAAACGTGACCCGACACACGATCTGATTTATTAATAAACTGTAAAATATTTTAAAAAAGAAGAAACTTTATATTCCTGAGTCTATATACGAGAAGAAACTTTAGATTTTTTTGCTCTAGAATAAAAAGGAAAAGATTTATGTAAGCTTAGAGAAAGCTGAAACATTAGATTCTAGAATTTACATTATGATCACAAAGATAAATTGTACATATTTGAATCTATATGAATATAAACTATTGATTTTTTTCACCTCTGTGCAGAAGACTAAATTTAATATAGAATTAATCTATAATATAAATAATTAATTATTTTAATTATAAATATTATATAAAAGATTAGTCTACAATTAATTAAATTCTACTCTCTTTCAGGGTTTTCATAGAAGCGAATTTGTGCTTTGATCTAGAACTTGATTCTCTACATTTTACGTAGGAATCTTGTAGAATTATAGAAGTAGATTTTACACGTTACAGAATTCCAGAATTCGCATTTATGTTTGAGTTATAAGACCTCATATCTCAACCCAGTGTACATTTATAGAATTATAGAACTATACTTTTGCAACTTACATCATTACAGAACTCCAATTTGGTTGTAAATTTTACCCAATTACAGTATCTGGGATAAATCTAGAACTTTTATAACTGCAGAATTTGAGCAATTTCCAAATTTACAAGTATTACAACTTGGGAATTTGAACCTGAACGTGAATTATAGAGAATTTCGAAAGTTAAATCCGAATTTTAATCTTAAAGAAGTATGAAGTACGACGTCTACACTCTGCGAAAACTTTTATTTAGATTTCGAATCAAGAAAACTTTCGATTATAGAAAAACTAAGGAAAGAATAATCAGCAAATTTCCCAATCAACACACCGAAAAAAAATTCATGTCTTTGAATCTACATAATTCAAAAAAATCTAAAAAAATAAAACACCTATCTATACAAGAGTATAAAGAAAACTAAGAGCTAATGTTTCTTTCATTTGTACTTTTCTAGTTGTGTATTATTCATGCGAAAATTCGGAAAAAAAATTTAGATATTTACGCATTTATACTGTCAATGTCCGTTAGACAAACACCCCCAAGACCTTTTACAAATTTAGACTCTGTAACAAATTCACTAGCAAAAAGAATCACTCATCAATGCCTCTTAAATAAATCACTATTCAAAATCTGTAAGCACCCCTCTAACAAATAATTAAATTTATATTTATCTGACTTATATTCTGACTTATATTCTATTCAAAGGAAGACTTCTCCCCAAAATTTGGATTTTTACACATTTATTATTATTATTATTATTTTCTCTTCAAGAAGCATCCCAAGATCTATTATAAATTTACACACTGTAACAGATCGCTTATCAAACGTGCTTAGATAAATCAATACTCCTTATTCCTTAAGCATCCTTTTACTAAATCTTCCTCTCCAACAAAGGAGTTGATTTAGAAGAGTATGCACAAAAGAAATGTAAGAAATTAATGTTTATATCATTGTATTATTCAGACAAAATCCCCCAAGTTTCTATTTTTTCTCATTTGTAGTGTCACTTTCCCTAAGAGAAACATCCCAGAATGTAGACAAACCCTTATCAAGCACTATTCCATCAGTACAATCCACTAAAAACGTCTAAACAAAGCGTTAAATTAATAATAATAACAGAAGAAATCTACGTTTGTATATTGTTTAAACGTATCCCCCTGGAAATGAAGCTTCTAACACGTTTATAACGCCATTAGAAGCAGCCCAAGATCTTTCACAAATCATCAGACTTTGTAACAGATTCACTATCATCAAGAATCACTCATCAGGAGCACTTAAATAAATCACTATCCGAAATCTGTAAGCACCCCTCCATTAAAACTCCCCAACAAATGGTTAAATTTATAATAGTATGCACACAAGCTATTATAACGCATAAACTATGATGATAATAACGGTATTTATTATCATTTATTATTATAGCTCGCTATCTAGTTAATAATTCTACAACGTGCCAACGTTAGTAATGGAATTTCACTATCCCCCCTTTATTATAATCATTATCGTTATTGATATTGTCTTTTTAATCTTGAGGCTTTCCCAAAAGTGTTTATACAGCTTTAGATTTATCTCGCCTAATATCGGAGTTAATCTAAATTTCAAATTCACTTAATATCGGGATCAGAACCTTTATTGGAAGACATAAATAAATATGTCGTCTACGTAATAATAGTCTTTGTGTTTGTGTGTGTTAACGTTTGAAAATTTGAAGTGGATACCCCGTTGCAAATGTTCGGACGTATTGCTTTTGTTGTTGATTGAATGCGTTCTTGAGAACGTCTAATGTTTTGTTGATACTGATGTACACTCTCGGGGATGAAAACTGGTGACACAGAAGATTACGACACTATAACCACTTTATCCGTCCGCCATTTCTTTTTTTATATATCTGTAGCCGCTAGTGTATATACCTGACAATTTTACTGAGTGATTTCGGTAAGTGTCGGATGTAAACATGTTTATGAAGTATAACGTTTTTGTCTACTTTGTCAGTGTGATTGATGTCTACTCGGTTATTACTCTACGGTGATACGATTTAAAACGCTTATATTTACTTAAATTGAATGCTGTTTTTATGCTGAACATGCGTTATTTGATTAGATTTTGATAAGAAAATCCTATTTCGTTCGCGATTTTTTAATAAAAGTATTCTTTTTTTATTTCAGTTCTCAATTTCTGTTTTAGTTCAGTTATGATTCAGTTTAGTTCAGCTTAGTTCAGTTATAGTTAAACTTAGTTCAGTTATAGTTCAGCTTAGTTCAGTATAGTTCAGTTATAGTTCAGCTTAGTTCAGTCATAGTTCAGTTATAGTTCAGCTTAGTTCCGCTTAGTTCAACAGTTATAGTTCAGCTTAGTTCAGTCATAGTTCAGTTATAGTTCAGTTTAGTTCAGCTTAGTTCATCTTAGTCCAGTTCTCAAGTACAAGTTTTAGTTCAGCATAGTTTTAATTTCGTTCTAACATGCTTTGTCATAGTTTTTCATTCTTACTTACTTCAATTCGAACTTATCGTTTTATTTTACACAGTTTCTACTCAATTTAAACTGATAAAAACGATTTTTATTCGGGATTTGTTTTAGTTTAAACCGAACAGAACTCATCACTGTTTGGTTTAACTCTCGATCACGCCGAAATCACTGTTTAAGTTAACTCTGTTCTCTTCGTCGATATAAGATTAAAGAAACGTTACGCCATTCAAACTCGTAACAGGGACTTGTATTATGCTACTTAGCATATATTTAATTCAAAACAGGCTTTATAAGTCTCTCGAGAATGTTTCTGTTAACTGGGTTAAATGTTAGAATTGCTTCCGCGTTGATGCATACAGTTTGATGTCATCCATTTACATAAGATGCGATAACTTATAATCAGCTCTATTGTCCTGTTTAATGCGAAAATCATATCCCGTATTGTTATTAAATTATTCTTATTAATAGTCGTAATAAATTACAACACAGAGACACCGTTAAGACGAAAAGAAAGGTAGGAGATTTCACGGCGAAAAAAATGGATGTATGGGGGGTATTAAAACTTCTATTTAGTGTACGAGCCTTTGTTTAAGAGACACTATCAGCAACACATTCTATCTAGATGAGAAGATAGAAAAGCAAAAGGTTTATACACAATCTGTAGCACAAGTTGCCTATCTTTCATCAGATGTTGTCAGGTGAAAGTGAGAGAAAACTGCTCATAATTCTTTTCTGCCAGTCGACCCGAGTTCAATGACTGGAAAACGGTTGTTGATTTGAAAATGCATTCTGTCGAGATAACAGTTTCATCCTTTGTCAGCTTTTCTACACATTTAAAATTATGTAATTTGAATGAAATATTCGCTTTAAGTGCAACCGGCGCCGTTAAATAAACTCCTACCTGTTTATTGTTATCCAAGTTATTAACTCTCGCTTTGGTACATTCTATTAAAGTACAAAAGGGGAAGGAAAAAAAATAATAATAAGTAAAGAAGAAAGAGAAAAAAATTAAGAAAGTAAAATAAAAAAAATGCAAATTTCACTTCGCATTTCTTTCTGGTTGTTAAATTTTTACTGAAAGTGATCGAATTTCTGGTCGCTGATTGGGAAAAAAATTCATTTTTTTTTATTAATGTCCTTACCTTTATTATTATTTTTTTCATTTCAGTCTTTTTTTATTATTATTTTTTTCATTTTAGTCTTTTTTTTTATTATTATTATAATAACTTTTTCATTTTCTTTCGGTAAGTATTATTATTAATATATAATATCATTATTTTTATTATTATTGTATCATTTTCTTCCCTCCTTCATACTTTTATTTTTTCTCCCTAATGGAATTCACTAATTTTGTTTACCCTTTTTTATTTGTGAAAATTTCGCAATTTAACTTTATTTACTATTAAATTTTACTTTCCTTTATTAATAATTTCTTTATGATTTTTTTTCTTCCTGATGATTGTCATATATATATTTATTTTTTGTTGTTATTTAATTCTGTTTATCATTTTATTCAATGTTTAATAATTGTAAGCTGGAGGAAAAAAATTAAAATTGAAAGTGTTTATATATAATGAGAATATATTTTGTTATTATTATCATTATTAATTTATATAAATTGTTTACATTTTCTTAAATCAATTTATGTGTTTTTTTAATTAAAATTATTATTATTATTATTATTATTTTAATTTACGGTTTACATTTTTTATGATAAATTTATTACTTTAAGTATTATTTAAAAAAAAAATATTTTATGTATAGACCTATTTTATAAAACTGATTACATTTTATTTTATTATTGATATATATATATATTATATTATATTATATTTATGTTTATTTTAATTTAATAAAATATTTATTAGTTATGTAATTTCTCTGAAATTTTATAAGTACAAAAAATTATATTGTACTTAAAAAAATTTTTTTACTACAAAATGTTTTACGTTTTACAATCTGTTTTTTTTTACAGTAGAACTTGTTTTCTTTTAAATAAATGAATACAAATTAACCTTCAAATAACGGCCACTTCTAAACAGCGGCCATTATTTTGGAAACTTTCTTCAACAACATCAAATAATGTCCATACAAAATAACCTGTAAACAGCAACTGTTATTTTGGAAGCATTTTTCAACAACATCAAATAATGTCCATACAAAATAACCTGTAAACAGCGGCCGTTATTTTGGGAGCTTTTTTCAACAATATCAAATAATGTCCATACAAAATAACCTGTAAACAGCGGCCGTTATTTTGGGAGCTTTTTTCAACATCAAATAATGTCCATACAAAATAACCTGTAAACAGCAACCGTTATTTTGGAAGCTTTTTTCAACATCAAATAATGTCCATACAAAATAACCTGTAAACAGCAACCGTTATTTTGGAAGCTTTTTTCAACATCAAATAATGTCCATACAAAATAACCTGTAAACAGCAACCGTTATTTTGGAAGCTTTTTTCAACATCAAATAATGTCCATACAAAATAACCTGTAAACAGCAACCGTTATTTTGGAAGCATTTTTCAACAACATCAAATAATGTCCATACAAAATAACCTGTAAACAGCGGCCGTTATTTTGGGAGCTTTTTTCAACAATATCAAATAATGTCCATGCAAAATAACCTGTAAAGAAATGCCATAATTTTAGGTACTGCACGTATTTTATTATAGAAGTGAAATACATTCAAATTAACCTTCAAGTAACGACCACTTTTAAATGACGGCCATTATTTTACGACTTTTTTTAACCAAAAAGAAAATAAATAAATAACGTCCAAAGATTATTTTTTGTGTTCCGTTAGTGTCCGTTATTCAGAGGTTTGACTGTATATATATATATATATTTTAAATACCATTGTGTTTATTTGTTATATTAATTTAAAATGCAACTGCATTTTTATAATATAACCTTAAAAAATGTAATTAAAGTTTATTAAAATATTACTTAATATTTTCATACTTAATATTTAAAACAAAATAATAAAAAAATTAAATTAATTCCTCCATTAACAAAACAGAAATAAAAATATTGGAATAAAATATAATTACACAATTTTAATTATAAATTTATTAATTTATAAATTAATTTACAAAATTAATTTTCTTGCGAATGTATAATTAATATACAATTTTATTTTTTAAATATTAATTAAATTATAATAATAAAAAATATTTTTAAATAAGCATTTTTAAAATTTAAATGATTAAATGTAATTTTAATTTTTTTTTTTTATTTACTTCTAATAAATTATTGTTAAAAGACTTACAAAATATATTAGTCTATTATATTAAAATTTAATTTATATATATTTTTTGTAGCATTTATTTTTATATTTTATTAAAAAAAAATATATATATATACAGTATATAAATTTTTATACACTAGAGACCAGAACAATGTCAAACTCATCTCGAACACCAACATTTTTTTTTTGTTTTGTTTTTATTTTCAGGTCCAATGTATTATTTATGTAATATGCTCCTTTTTAACTATTAAAAATAAAAAAATTATATGTAAATATATATATGCGTTTGCTTTTATAAATATATTATTTATAATTTCTATCTATAAATATGTAATTTTTAGTATTTAAGTTGCGTAAATTTGTTACTTTTTTTTCTAAATTCGCGGATAAATTCCCCTTTTGTTCTTCTCTTTCCCTCCTCCTGTCTCTTTTTCTCTTCCTTTTTTCCTCTCCCGTTTCCCCTCTCTTATTTCTCTTTCTTTTCTTTTCCCCTTTCCTCGCTCTCTCCCCTTCTTTTTTTATTTTATCTTCCTTACCCTTCTCCTCTCTTTCGCTTCATCTCTCTTTCTCTTCCTCTTTCTTTATCCTTTTTCTATCCTTTTCCTTACTCTCTTTCTCTTTTTCCATATCTCTCTTATTATCCCTCCCTTCCTCTCTCTATTTCTCTTTCTGTTTCTCTTTTTTTCCCCTTTTCCTTTTTTTTCTCCTCCTACCCTTATTCTTCTTTCTTTATCCTTCTTCTCTCTTTCCTATTTCTCCTTCTTATTCTTCTCTCTCTCTCCTTCTTCTCTCCTTCCTCTCTCTCCTCCTTATTCTTCTCTCTCTATCCTTTTTCTCTCCTTTTTTTCTATCCTTCTTCTCTCTTTCCTCTCTCTCCTCCTTATTCTTTCCTCTTTATCCTTCTTTCTACATTCCTCTCTACTTCTCTCCTTTTTCATTTTTCCCCTATCCTTATTCACCCCCTCTATCCTGTTCTCTTCTTTACTCTGTATTTCTGTCCCTTTCCCTTTTCTCTTCCTTATTCTCTTCTCTCTATCCTTTTACTTCCTTTTTCTCTATCTCCCCCTTTCCCTTCTTCTTCTTCTTCTTCTCTTTTTCACGGTTTATATGGATTTTCTTCTTTCCTTTATAATCTCCCTTATTCTCTCCTGTCTATAATCGATCCGTTCGAAAAAATTTTCCCGTTTAGGCAGGTTCCGCTTCGGACAGGTTTTAATGCATTTTCACTTTTTTAATACTATTTTCCATCTATTAAGTACAGTAGAATCTGTGTGAACTGGAATTGCACATTACTCTGTTTAGGCAGGTGTCCATTCTAGGCAGGTTCTACCGTATATAAAAAAATATATAAACGTTTAGTTAATTAATAATTTAATAAATGTATTTAATTTTTTAAAATAAAATTATTGATTTTTAATTCATTTATAATACTCTTTTTAATTATGCAAATAATTTTATTTAAATTATTTATTATTTAAACAACGCATTTAAATTATTTTAATTAATTAAAAATATTTTTCAAAATTATTTTAACATTTTAATTTTCATTTTTAGTTTATTTATATTTAATTATTTAAACAAGTTTATTTCACTTAATTATACCAAAATGAATACTGTTTAAGACGACTTTTATTTGTGAATTATATAAATGTTTTTGTTCGTCCGTCGGTCTGACTGTACACGTGTTTATAATATCGAAAGTTTCGTCCGTCCGGCTGTCTATCGGTCGGATACTTCAGAAACTGAAACTGTAGATTTACGAATGGATAAAATTCGATGTATATCCCGATTATTATACACGGGTTAACACCGTACACGCGTACAGAACAACAATAATTAAGATTTTCTAAATATATCATTTTAACGAAGGAGAAGATTGAACTTAACAAGCTTACAGTGCAACAATAAACTTTTATAAAGTTTAATTTCCTCACCGTTCCCTTTTACTAGTGAAGGGGAGTGGGAAAAAATGGCGGGGGGATTCTCCTCTTATTCATTAATCTCATAAACTTAATTAAGTTGTTATAAATATTCAATTTTATGCAAAATGCCAAAGAACCACACGAGTTTTACTTATTTAAAAATGCTTTAATATATGTATTTATACTCATTAACTAATAATGAAAACAAATTAATATTTTAATTTTCACTTTGAATACTTTATAAACATTAACATTTCAAATTTCTTTCCATGGAAATTTTAATTATTAAAATCGTATTTAAATGCTCCCTGTTCGTTTCCTTTTATTATATTACAATATAGCAATAATAGTTATTATCAGACGTCATTATTTTTAATTAAATTAAAGGGCATAAATCATTTTTATTGACCATAAAGGAGGAAACGATCCGATTCCTGATGGCTGACCTGAAATTAGCTCAACGCCCTGAAAAACGGTCAATTTTTTCTCCCGAATTTCATATTTTGTTTCACTTACCCCCCCCCCAACTCACGATTTTTTCCATTTTCTTTTATTTACGTAAACTTCTTATTTTTCTATTTCTTCCCCCTCTCTTTCTCACTGTCGAACTTAAATAATATATTCCCCGTTTTGCACTTTCATATATTTTTTCATTTTTGAATATTTATCATATTTTGAATTTTAATATTTTCTTTTTTTCCCTCCTGTCCCCGTTCGTCCCTCCTGTTCTTGTCCTTTCGTAAAACTTCATAATACTTTTTTTTTCAATTTTATACGGTAAAAACCTGTCTGAAACGGCACTTGAATAAAGCGAAAACCTGCCAAACGAGTGTAGTTCCGCTTTACACAGGTTGTACTGTATTTTCTAAAATATACTTCGCTTATTACAATTATATAAATATAGGTATGAGGTTCACTTTCACTTTCATATCGTCCTCCCTTTTTTATTTTCATAATACACCTCACTTTTTCTCAATTTACGTTTAAAGAAACAATCAAAAATTCAAAATTTAAGAGTAGAGATGCTTCTCTACTCTTAAATTTTTGAATTTTAATATATATATATTTTTTTCTTCTACCCTCCCATCTTTTTTCTTCCCTTCGTAAAACTCCATAATACTATCCCCGTTCTTCAATTATATACACATAAAATTTTATATACTGTCTCCATGTGTGCACGTGTGTCAATGTACTGTACATTTTCATTTTCGATATTATCTCTACTTTCTATTTCCTAATTCTTCCGCTTCATCTTTGCTGTTTTCTCCTCGTATTCCGACTCAAACGATTTCATCTCTACAATTATTGTTGTTATTTTTCCAATACACACGACAAGAGCATTAATAATTTATATTTTTCCTCCTTCTTTCTTGTATAGTGCCACATATAGATTAATTTTAAACTTTCATAGGGGAGAAAGTATTATATTTTCACCCCTCTTACATTCTCCCACTTTTGCATTATGACATTCCCCACTTCATTTTACATTTTCATATTTTTCAATTTATTTTTTTTTCCGGCATATTTCTCCCTTTCTATAGCATTTGATAATAATTTCCTTCATATTAGCATTCGCTCTACTTTCCTTATATACATACATATACACATTCTCCCTGATTTTGCATCTCCATTTTCTTCTTTCGTATTTTATTTTTCTATATCTATATACACACATTTTTCAATTTACGCTACTAAAGTCACACTTTAAACTTAATAACGTTGTAATTTATTTATTTTTCCGAGCAAATTTCTCGCAAATTTATAAGGGGGAATATATATATATATATATATATTATATTCCTTTGCATACTCGCCACCATTTTTACTCTCCTCTTTCCAATCACATGCGATGCTCTCCACCATATATTTCTATTAATTTTTTTGATTTATTTTGCATTCCATACCCGAAGAAAAATATCGGAATATTTCACAGAAGGCATTTAATCATAAAATCCCCAAGGAATTCACTTTCTATTCAATAATAGTAACTTATCCACATACAGAAGGATGTTAACAAAAGAAAATGAAATATCTTTCAAATCAAACACGATATTTCAACAAGTGATGGCCAAACAAATATAACATTTGTGAAGAAATCTTCCTTTTTAATGTCCAGTATATACACACATACACATACACACACCACACACACAAACACACATACACGCACACACACACACAGGAGCGTTTCAAATCATCACATCTACTACCGAATCGGACAATAACCTATAAATATTATTCTGTAATGGATTTTCTATTGTTAAAATATCCCGACAATACTCCTCATTGTTCAGACAATAATGAGATATTGTTATCTTTTAATTCCGTAAAAAAAAATTAAACTTTCCCTCCTCCTCCCCTCCCATTTATTATTTATTATCCCTCCCTCCGCATTAAAAAAAAATTAGAAAAAAAGATATATATATATATATATATTGATAACAATAACAACCCTAAGAATGCACTTTTAATATTATTTATCATCAAAACTATAATTATCTCTCCAAAAATTAAATTTTAATTATCTTTTCTGAATCATTTATTATTGCACTTTCATCCCCACTCGGATTTCCGTTACCTCCGCTCAAAAATTGATCGGGTTTCGCGTTACCGGGTCATAAATTGATCAGAAAAGCGATCGTTTTTTTTCCCCTTCCCCCTCCATTTTCGGAATTTTAATGCACGAGAAGAAGAAGAAGAAGAAGAATAAAGTAAAGTAAAAAAAAAGAAAAAGAAAGTAAAGAAGGGAAAAAGAATAATTTTATGGAGAGTACATTAAGGTAACCAATATATTAATAAATTATGTACTCCTTTATGTAATCAGTACAGGGTTTTATTGCTTTTTAATGATTTATTATACGAATTTCCAACGAATTTAAGTGTTATATACCTCTCGTTTAGTAGATTCGAATATTGCAAAATGGGGGTACCATCGCAGGACCCTTTTCTATGAGAGCCATGCAAAACACTAATGCCTTCTCATGTTAAAATGTATCTAGTATAAACGATGTAAATCATTTTAGTATTGATTCCTTACACGGAGAAGAGGAAGGGGAGGGGGGGCAACAAGGGAAAGTAAAAAAAGAAAAAGAAAACAAGTAAAGCAAAATGTTATCACGGCAATTTGTTCGCATTAAAACAAACAAAGCCGTTGCCTCAAGTTGTTTCGTTATTTCTTGACGTAATTAATTTCACCAAAAATTTCGCTTCTCATTTAAACCAGAGTAATATTTTTCTATCATTCTGTAATTATTAATTATTAAAATTTTCCCTTGGAGGAAATTTTCATTTTCCCTCCTCTTTCTTTTTCCAACCTTTAAAATAATTACGTCATATTTTAACTCCCCCCTCTCCTTCTACCTCTTTATTTTTTCAAAAATTTAATAAACGCTTCTCGTGCATTAAACCTTTTATATATTATAATAATACGCATAAATCACACTAGAATATATATATATATATATATATATATATATATATATATACATTTAACGCTCCAACCTCCACGTTTTACATTCCCCCCTCTGTAATCATTTGAAACTTAAAATTACTGATGAACTTATAAATATATATATGTATATATGAGGTAATAAATATATAATACACGGTTAAACCTGTATAAAACGAACACGCCAGGGACCATTTAATGCAGGTTTCATTAATACAGAGGTTACGTGGGCTTATAATAACACACTAAATCATAACGTGGTATGTTTCCATTATAATGGTCTATAGTAAAACTCAGCAGACCATAATAAGGTATAATGGGACTTAATAGCTGCTTAATATTGTCTTAACGGGATCTAGCAGCTTCAACGAACCACTAGACCTTAACAAGTGATTTAATGCTGTATTAATAAGTATATAATACCGTTTTGAATCGTAAACACCGTTTTAAAACGATTTTACATAATTTAAACCCCCCCATCGGACGAAATATGAGAGGGGGGTTAATTATTTTAAACAGTGTATTATATCAAAAGACTTGCTGATGTAACAGGATCTAATAAGGGGGGCTTAAAGGCACTTAATACTCTCCTAACGATCTGCTAGTGTCTCAAAAGTCCCATGGACTTTTAACAGAGGTTTAATAGGGTCTAAGCAAGAGTTTTAAACAGGATCTAAATGGTTCGGGATTGGTGTAGAAGCGTGGATTTAATGATTTCTTTTCTTTGTAAGGTTTCCTGCCCAGTTCTTACTTTATGTTGATTTAATTTTTGACCCTGTTATAGATAACAGGGTCGAAAACTAATTTAAGTGTTCCCTTCCTCTGTCTAGATAAAAAATATAAGGGTCTACATAGGTAGAATTTAGGTATGCAGGTCTAAACCTAAGAGTCTAGACGATAAACACCCCGTCTTGAAAACCAAATAGCCCTTCTAAACAGATATCCCTACCTCTCCACGCAGATGTTCTCCAAACTTTCATTGTTTGGTTACTACTCGACAAGCTAAAATCTACCCAAAAGACATTGAAAAACCACCACAAAAGTCGTTCCTTTAATAAATATTAAGGGTGTTAGCAAGGGTCTTTACGTAATAACACCACAAACGGGTATTAATTCATTAGAACAGATACGATTCATTCCAGCTTAATTACTACTATACACTCGAAAATGTAATATAGAATTAGTTATCGAGACCCTCGAAACCCTTTCAATGGGGGGAGGGGTGTTGCGTGTATGGGCGCATGTATAAGTGATGTGTCGCCATCTATGATCGCAATTATCGTAAATTAGTTTACTCCAATTTTTGTTTTTTCGGTGCATCAAGTAGAAAGTAATTGCACTCGCTTCTCGAAGGTGGGGAAAAAATTATTCAAGTAGTGGCATTACCAATCCTCGAACACCAACTCCATATTTTCTTCCTTTTTTTTCGCTTATTAAAGCACACCAGCGATTTGTTAAAGGTACAGAACGAATTATAAAAAATTAATCGTGGCATTAATTGATATAAATGCTTTGCGATTTATCGCAAAACATTCATTTATAATATAAAATTTTATTCAATTAATAAAATAGAGTGGGGAAAATAACAATAATGCGGAAATAATCAAATTAAGATTAACAATCAAAATGAATTGCCATCGAGTTTACTCCGACAATAATGTCCATCAAATTAAATTATAAATCACGTTAATAATTATAAAAACTTTCTTTAATTAGAATTAATTTTAATAATATCCGAAAGTATTTAACCGTAAACTGATTAAATTATCTCCATTTTAACGTGGGGGAAGGGGGGAGGGTGCGAGGCACGACCGGAGTGGCACCAAAATGGCTGACGATGGTCAGATGATCTCCACTTCCTCTTCTTTTTTTCTTTTTATTGCCTCCCCCGTCTTCTCTGTTTTATAAATTCGCTTTTATGTTATTTGGGTTAGTTTGTGGCTCGGTATTAAATTGGTTAAATATGAAATATTATAATGGCCATAGGAAATTTCTGTTCTTACAAATGATCCTATTTGTAGGAACTACGAGACCGTGGAAGACGATGGATCGAAATGCTTACTAGGAGGAAAAACAGATGGAAAAATGTTAAGAACCGTGACGATCAAATTGAGAATGAAAAGTGGAGGATGGAAAAGGTAGAATAACTTTTTTTTTCCAATATTTCATCCCCTTTATTCCTCTTTCACCTTTAGTAAATGGAAGATTTTTAATTACGGTTTTGAAAATGTACATTTGTAATTACAAGTGGCTTTGGTCGATTTTGTTAATCCAGTATTTTGCAATGAATAAAAATGCCACGTAATTAAATTTCTGGTAACGGGTAATAGGGGGGGGGGAAGTTGCCTCTATGTAGCGCCATCTAGCGGCGGGAGTATTTAATATCTCATCCCTCCAAAAATTGGGTAGTTTCTACTCCCCCACGCCCCCGGTTTTTTGTACCGATGTTGCGTGTCGATCTGGTATGGTTATTGATGATGGATACGTTCACCTCCCCCCTGAAGAAAAGGATTTTTAAATCTGTTGCCGATCTTGCCAGACCACCTACAGTACTCGAGGTAGTGATCGAGTGGTGAAGCAACAACTACACTCCCCGTACGACGTTACGGGAGGAGAGAAAACTCGACTGTCACCATCATCGAGAGGGTTGACTCGACGTTACGTTACGGTCACTAAATATAAACTGAATTTAACTATTGGATTTGCAGTATTTGCAACCGCATCTTTAATACCCTCCACGATCTTTAATTACGCTTAAATAAGCACTTCTATTTAAATTATGCCTAAAAAATGTAGATTTATTTGATTAAACAGTGTAGAAAGAAAGCATTTGTATTATTATTTATTATTATTTTTTTAAACACCGAGCAGTGTCGGAGGGGAGCGATTATTGATGGGTGGCTGTACTTTCTTTTAAAAAAAGATACGTTGAAAATAACGCTCTCGCAGATCATACCAGACCACCCAGTGTAGTCAGAGCATGTATGAAGCAATAAAGCAATAGTCTAGTGTATCCAGCACACTCGGAAGACAGAATTGAACTGTCACCACCTCGAAAGGGATTGATACGACAGGATGTCATAACATTAAGACGTCTAAATCTACGCTAAAATTCAACCGTTCGTCGTGTCTTCAGAAATCTGACCTTTAATATCACTATCACAATATAAAGATTTGCTCGACTTAACTGTATTTAAACACTGGCAAAAATAAGAAAGATAATTGAGTATAACGCGCGGTTCCGCGCTTAAATTATATCAAGCAAATTAAAAATGATTTGATATAATTCTAGATTTTTCTTAATTAAATAGAGTAGGAAGAACGAGGGAGGAAAAGGAAAAGAAGGAAAGGAAGAGGAGGGGGAAGAAAAAAATCAATTTGCGATAATAACATTTTAGAAAAGAGAGTAGACGTAAATTGAAACATGCACGATGTAATTAGAAAGAATTTTTGAAGAAGAGAGAACTAAACATCTAATGAAACCCATTAAATTTTCCTAGACTTTATGATTAATGATGTTAGTGGCTTTTAGAAAATACAGATTTTTGTCAGTCAGTATATTTGTTTATTAAAAATAAATGAAACTTTCCCGTTATTCCGCAGTAATGTATTCATTCTCAGACGAAAGAGTAAGTCGAATTTAACAAAGATGTATTAACAACATCTTTGAAGAACACTAATAAATCAATTAGGGAATAAGTAAATACATCGACTAAGAATTCTTTACTTGCATTAATCGGATGTTTCTCTCTTTTGATTGCATCTCCATTCACTTGGTAATGATTTGTTGCGTTCATGACAGGAATTACCTTTTTTTTCTCCTCTCTCTCTCTTTTTCCTCCCTTTCCTCTTCCTCTTCTTCTACTTTTTTCCCCGTCCTCTCGCTGCTGGTATAATTCTTGTATGTATGTATCTTTAAAAGCATTCCTTTGATTTAAAATACGCATAAAAACGAAAACACTCCAGTATTTTATTATTATTATTATCATCGTTATTTTTCTTATGGAAGGATAATTTTATATCGAAGTTAAGAATGAAAAAATGTTCTTTAAAAAATGCTTAAAATCTTAAAATAAACGAAGAAAAAAAATATGACTTAAGTAAAGAGAAATTGGCGAATGGAATGAAGAAATGAAATAAAAACTGTGAAGAAAAGAAGAAAAACAGGAAATAAAAATAAAAAATTAAACAAAAACAAACCTTTAAAAAACCGAAAGAAAAAGTCAATACCGAAAATGGAAAGAAATGAATTAAACAAAACAAGAAAAAATGAAAAAAAATAAAATAAAAATTTTTTTTGTCAAATATCAGACGAAGAAAAAGAGTAGAAAATATCTTAAGAAATGAAAATATATTAAATAAATAAAATTAAAAATGCAAGATATAATTCAAACAACACAGAAAAACAATTGATAGGATAGATAAACACAATGGAACGTGAAAGGCAGGCGTGAAAAATTACAATTTAAACACCGAAACCGAGTAAATAAAACCACGTAAATGGAAAATAATAATAATAATTTTATGGATTCGAATATAAAATGTCAAATAAATAAAATGTAAAAGTACAATAAATATAAAATGCCAAAATGAAAATAAAATTTAAAGGGAATATATTTGTATACAATAAAAATTAATATGTATTATTATAAATAAGAATCTAGTTTGTGCTATTACAGTGTTTATATACAGATAAACAAACACTTTAAAAAAGTAATATATATATATTACTTTTTGTAATAAAATTAAGGGAGTTGACTGAAGCGTAAGGATATAAAAGTTGAAGGGATATAAAATAAAGTAAAAAATTTAATTAAATTAAAGTGGATAAATTTAGAAAAACAATAAAATTTAATAAATGGATGAAAACTTTCAATTAAAACTTTTCATTCGTACAATTAATAAAATGAAATAATAATAGTAATAATATAAAAACAGAAGATATTAAAAAAAGTCAGTTATTATTATTATTATTTTTTTTAAATATCTATTTACTGGTAAAATTTTATAATATAAAAATTACTGGTTAAATTTTACAATGTAAAAATTTTATTATGTAAAATTTTATATAATAAAAATCGAAAAAACAAGTGTCGAATGTGAAAAATTAAAATAATAATAATAATAATAATAATAATAATAAAGAAGAGAGAAGACTTAAGGTGATAAAAAATGAGTAAAGCATTAAGAACAATTAAACAAAATAAAGTTAAATTAATGGGAGAAAAATAAATAGAAAATTAAAGTTAAATAAATGTGAAAAAAAATAATAATAACACGATAGAATAAAAGAAGAAATATTAAAAAGTAAGGACGAAATGGTTAAATTAATTAAAAACCAACAAAGTAAAGAGAATAAAACTGAAAAGAAAATAGAATAAACGGGTATTAAATAACTGTAATGTGACCTTTAACGTTAGGAATGTTATAACGTTGGATGGCATGTTATCATAATTTTTAACATGTTAATATTGTAGGTTAAATCGTTCACATTTCACAATATATATACCTTCATTCTCTAGTGATAGTTATCGGACGAAGGAACGCAATTCTCTATCAGGATGCAATTTTAGTTACAAGCATTAATCACAACCTTAATTACTGTTTGTCTGCCATAATAATGGATGCTTACAAGTTGCTTTATAAAATATGACCAAAATTAAATCGACACTGCGCAAATTATATCCTTCGCCTCCAAATAATGCATTTGGCGATTACTTTCCTCTTTTCTAACCTCTCTTGTAAACTACGTACGATTCTATTATATACATTAGGCAGTTTATAATGGATTTTTATGGTCATCCTACGGGGGGAGAGGAAGATATAATAAAGCTGCAGATGCTTTGTTTTGGTTTGTGTAGGGTCAAGAACAAAAGTTGGGGGAAGGAAAATGTTTATAAGATTACGTCGAAGGGTATGGGAACGTTTTCCATCAGATCTAATTTTCAGATCTGAAGATAAGAGCAAAGAAAATATATCTTAAAAAATCTTCTAGGACCTTAGGGAGCTTTAGAATGATAGAGCATGTAAATGAATCGAATTTGAAAGGCATGAGAATGTTTATTATATAGTATAATCTAAAAGTAGCTTTTAAAAGTGGAGTTGAGTAAAAAGTACGTGAATATTACATTGAGGAACGTTATAAAGGGGGAGAGAATATTTTTTAAAGCAACAACAGTTAAGATATCAAAAGATTTTTTTAAGGGATTCACTAGTATTTAGGAGATTTATATTATTTCCTAGACACAACACTTGGATTTAATAACCGTCCTTTCGTTGCCGTTCACTCCCCAAAGGGGGTATTGGGACTGGTCTAGTGTTTTAGCGAACATAAAAGGTAGAGAAAAAGAGGGAATCATGTTTGGCAAACTGATTGTTACATTTTTACAATACAAACGAAGTAATCGATTGACGTTAAACTCAATTCGTTTGATATCGTCAGAGTTGTAAAAAGAAAGGGGGTGGACTAGCAATTTTAGAAATTGTAAGGAACAAACCAAGCATATAGTGGACAGATCACAGTAGAAGGGAAGAACGAGAGAAAAGGGAGGATAAAAAATAAAAAAAAATATATATATATATATAAAGCAGCAGTGACTATTGATAATACGGAGCAGGTGATCACGTATCAAGCTAAAAACACGGGACGACACTAAACGTTGTTTATTAGAGTCATAAAAGTATATAAACCCTGCTACTTTCCTTATGCCGGGGAAGAGTTTTCCATTTTTGTGTGTTATAGCAAAAGCTGCATTCTCGAAACAATGAAATGCACACAAGAGTACACAAACAGCTCCATTTCACAAGTCTCAAGATAAAACCCTTTTATTTTATGACACAGCCTTTCAAAGTATCAAACTTTATGACTTTTTTTCCGACTTCCACTTTAACGTAGTATGAAAAACGGCAGAATGATTTACGGAAAAGTGGTGGGTTAAAATGGAAACATCCCCTTTAAATAAAAAAAAAACAAGAAGAAAAAAATACGAGGAAAGAAACATGCATATGTGCAGTAGAGCAACATTGCTACGTCGAAAACACGATCCGAAAATTTTACTACCCATCTATAAACGGGGGGTAGGAAAAATATATTTTTAATCGCATTCGGTAGTTGCCTTACATGCCGTAGATATCCATTATTCCTCTTTATAACTGTCATTAGAGCTACCTATAGTGGTTTTATAATATCTGTAGTGGCCCCTTAATGACTGTTCTTGCAGTGATTTTTTTTTTCTTCCGTTCTTCCTTCCATCTGCGGTCCCCCCAGTTAAGTGTTCTAGCCTTTAATTAAAAGTGTTTGCTGAACCACTGTGATTTTTAACTACTTTCCGTCGTAATAAATTTAGTCGGTAACAAAAGATGTGTGTGTGTGTGTGTGTTTTTTTTCCTAATTTTTATTATATTTTTTCGCTTGTTGTTCCCCACTTTGGTATTTTTGTTGGCCCACCGTGCATCATTATCATCTCGTTACTTAGATTAAAAGTAATCTCCTCTGGTACTAAGTTTAGAAAAAATAATATAAGAGGAAAAAATGTAAGAACTTGCTAGAAAATATATTATTATTATTATTATTAATTGTAGTTTAAATGATAATAATTTTTGTCATGAGATATTATGGCATTATGGTTAATCAATAAAATTTTATATTCAAATTTTTTTTTGTAAATTTTAATGCTTTTTTAATGCAGGTTTCATTTTTACGGTGATTTTTATTCGGCAATTTTTCTGCGATTTTTATTCGGCGATATTTTCTGCGATTTTTATTTGGCGATATTTTTTGTGATTTTTATATTCTGTGACTTTTTCTGCGATTTTTATATTCTGTGACTTTTTCTGCGATTTTTATTCTGCGATTTTTCTTCTGTGTCTTTTTTCTGCGATTTTTATATTCTGTGACTTTTTCTGCCATTTTTATTCGGTGTCTTTTTTCCTGCGATTTTTATTCGGTGATTTTTTCTGCTATTTTTATTCGGCGATTTTTCTGCGATTTTTATATTCTGTGACTTTTTCTGCGATTTTTATTCTGCGATTTTTCTTCTGTCTCTTTTTTCTGCGATTTTTATATTCTGTGACTTTTTCTGCCATTTTTATTCGGTGTCTTTTTTCCTGCGATTTTTATTCGGTGATTTTTTCTGCTATTTTTATTCGGCGATTTTTCTGCGATTTTTATATTCTGTGACTTTTTATGCGATTTTTATTCTACGATTTTTATTTGGTATCGTTTTTTCTGCGATTTTTTTTCGGTAACTTTTTCCTGCGATTTTCATTCGGTGATTTTTTCGGTGCTCGTAATTTTTAATTTATTTTACCTTCGTGTTTTACATTACGAATTTAAGCTTTAATTCGTTACACTTATCATAAAACAATAAATAAATAATTTACAACCGATTTCTAATTTAAACTTCACCCTTTACATTTTTTCTTCCTGGTCTTCTTTTTTAAGGTTTTATTTTATACACAGTTTAATTTTATAATTCCCATAATTTCATTTATTTCTCAATTTTACTGTGGCATAATGTAAACTTGTTTAAAATATTTACGTTTATTTTATGTGAAATTTTTCAATTTTATTTAATTTCAATTCATTTTTTGCACGCAGCTTTCGGAATTATTCTCGCTTTGATTTCATCGTAAATTAATTTAGTTCATGCTCTGATTTTAATTTTTCTGCTTCGAAGAAATTAAATTATTTTAATTTATTTTAAAATTTAATTTTTACACCAATATAAATTTTCGATTTAAAGTTCCATTATTATTTTATTTTATTTCATTTTTTCCCTTTATAAACTTGACTTTTTAATAAAATATTTTGTTTATTTTAAATTTTACAACTTTATAATTGTTTTTTTTCGTTTTTAATTGTCTAACCGCAATTTTTTTTTCGTCGTAATTTCGTTAATGTTTTAATTCTTCTTTGTTTGCATTTTTAAATCTATTTTATTTCGTTTCTAAATGAGGAATTTTAACATTGAATTTTAAAAATTCAAAAAAATGCATTTTTTGTTTTTTTACTCAAAATTAAAAATTACACTTTGTATGCGTATAAAACCATTATAATGCATTTTTATGCGTTAAAGTCTTGTAAATACGAGATATTAATTCGTGGAAAATTAATACAAAAGTTTTTAAAAAATACAAAATAAGTTCATACAAAATTTTTATATGTACAGTACATAGAAGTTTAAAAATGCACACAAAATTTTAAACATTCAATTTTTATCCGCGATTAATTTTAAAAAATTCAGTTTTATGAACACAAAATTTTAAAAAATGCAGTTTTTATGCACACGAAATTTTAAAAAATGCAGTTTTTATGCACACAAAATTTAAAAAAATGCAGTTTTTATGCACACAAAATTTTAAACATTTAATTTTCATGCACAATTAATTTTTAAAAATGCAGTTTTTATGCACATAGAATTTAAAAATACACTCACTTTTGCATACAAAATTAGAAAAACATTTTAAACACACAAGAAAAAAAACCACACATTCTCTTACACAAAGTTTAAAAATACATTTTAAACGCTTAAAATGTCTTTTTTTATTTCATTGCTCATAATTCTTAAATACTTATACGCTATCATGTATAATTAATAAAATACTTGTCTTTTTATATCCATTTAAATTTGTATAATTTATCATTTTTATCCAATTTCCTCAGCTCAGACAATGAAACAATATTTATGAACGATTTATGCGTATGTATTTTTCCGTTTTAATTTCCTCGACTGCAGAAAACGAAGTCGAGTTCACTCGAAGGCAGAAATCGAAAGACTTTTATTCTCTTGTGTATAATTATCCAAAATTTAAAATATCTCGAATACAATGGTTGGATTGTTGCCAGAAGTACTTAAAGTAATTACTGTTGTTTGGAGTGTATATAACACAAGGCCAACCAATCTACAGTCGATAAATAATTGTCTCATTAGTTAATAAATGTTTATTTTAGTAACAGGAAAAATTTTCGAGACCTTATACTTGTATCTACACGTGTATAAAATAATTAAATAAGGGTTGTAAAATCATCTAGAGAAATATATAGGAATCGAGTAAAGCTAAATTGTCATCTTTTCAGTTGGAGATTAGAAAGCATCAGAAAAATCAATAGTCTGCTACAGACGGAGAAACTGGAGATTATTTGATAGAAGTGATAAGTCTAACAAGAGATTAGTGCTTGGGAACTGAAAGAAATTGTGACTTATTTTTTTTTTCCTCTTCCTCTCTTCTTCTGCTCTCCCTCCCTCTCTCTTTCTCTAGAAAAATATAAACTTATAAACGTCTGATTTATTGGGTGTTATTGAAGCTGTATATCGTCTGTGATGTAACTTATCGTTTCAGTTTATTAAATACCTTTCGGCGTTCTGATTGAGTATGATGTGATTAATGGTGCTCCCCTTTCTGTTCTGGAAGCTTGCACGGCTTTCCAGGGTGCCTTCGCGTGTTTCTAGTACGTAGGCAGGAAGATTTTTGTAGCTGATACTTAGCCGAGATGAAATCTTTGATGAATTAATCGGTATAACTGTATACGTGCTGCTGTGAAGAGAGTTCTGTTTTACCATTGTAGTTTTTACAGAAGAGGGACGATGCCACGCAAATAACAGAAAATCTCAGTAAAGTTAAAACCGTTTACAAACAATAAATGATTTTAATTGTTATAATAAGGCATAGTATAAATGTATACACGCTGCTGTAAAGAGTGATCTGTTCTTCTCATTGTTGTTCGTACAGAAGGACGATGCGAAAAAAAACAGCAGAAAAATCTCAGTAAAGTTGTTAGCCGATAGTAGAGAAATTTAGAGAGAATAAATGATCTAATTATATTTATAGTCCCAAAAGGGAGGAAATGCACAGATAATGAGGCATAGTAACACTTGTAAGTTGATGAAGCTCGATAGTGAACTGGAAGAGGATAAATTTCCCATGCCTGGCAATACTTTTAACCGTGTAAGGATGATAAAATTGATGATTGTAAGCTGTAAAGCCGCATCTACACCTTAAAGGATCTGTGTGTTTGTAACAGTGTTACGAAGAAGGATACATTCAAACGTTTCAATGCCAGAAGTATCGATAGAATGGGAAGAGGAGGAGGGGGAAGAGCAGGAGGAGGAGGAGGAAGAGCAGGAGAAAGTTTGTCATAATTCAAAGAAAAAAAAGTAAAAATGTTATTACGTTAAATTTATGTGGTCTGGTGTTTAATTGATTCTCATTACGAATTCCGTTCATCAAGCAAAGAGTACCGAGTAAAATCATTAATTTATTGTTCCATTGTGGTTATTGCATTTTCTAACGTTCCATTATTTTCGTAATTATTAACGAAAGTGAAATTTGAAATTCCTGGTAATTGAGGTCTCGTAATATTATTAAATTTAAACTCGAGTAAATCTACCTTTTAAGTAATTATAAAAATGAAATATATATTTTATTTAATATCCATCAGAGGGAGAATATTTTATTTTATTTTATTTTTTAATCCATAAAGGAATGAAAATTTACTTTGTTTTTCCCTCACCGAAGGAAAAATACATTATTTTCGTTTAATTTTTTAAAGGGAAATATATTTCAATATTTTATGATAATCGACCGTCGGAAAAAAAACTCATAAAATTTCACCATTTAAAATTATCTGCCGTCGAATGAATTCGTATGAAATTCGTGTAATAAAAAGATAGTAAAGTGCGTTATAATTATCATATAAAACAGCTGTTAGCGCTTTGATAGTTTGCTGCGTGCCCTTCAGAAAAAATTCAAAATTAATTATTTAAATTAAAATTCATTGTAGGAGAAGTTGGCCATCTTTAACTGCCACACTCTTCCACCTTTACCTCAGAAATTGTAGAAAAAATAAAGGGTTTTATGAGCGCTGATGCGATATTTCATATATGGAAATCGATGGATCGATCGGGTTTCATTTTAATTATTCGCAAATACAAAGAAAAAATAGAGGAAAAAATTTATTAAAAGTGAAATATGAATAGTTGGAAAATGAAGCAGAAAGAAAGAAATTAAAAAAGAGAGAGGGAGAGAAATGATTAAAATTCATTAATTTTAATAAAATAAACATAATTATTAATCAATTCTTTTCCTTCTCTTAAGTTTTAATTAATCGATTTTAAGTATAATAAAAATTGAAGGGGTGTAGGAGAGAAAGAGAGAGAGAGAGAGAGGAGAGAAGAGAAGAGAAAAAGAGAAGACGATTAAATAAAAATGTACAATACAATAAAATTAAATTGAATAATAAATAAAAGAAAATGAAATTGAATAAAGATGAAATAAATGGATGAAATAAACAAGAAGATATTGGAGGGGGGAAAAGTAAAACAAAAACAAAATATAATTACAATAAAGGAATTCAAACAGAGAACAAACAGCACCCCCAAAAAAAGAAGAAAGAGAGAGAGAGGAAAAAAAAATAGAACAATGCTCTGAAAAAAGGAAGGAAAACAACGGAATAAACAGTAATCAACAAATAGGGAGGGCAACAAACTAAAAGAAATATTCAAAAATATAGGATGTAATTAAGTACGAATAATAAGTGAAGTAAACACAGCAAATAACAAGAATAATAAATTGGGTAATAAGTGTAATAAAATGAGTAGTCACGAACGAGACGAATAAACAATAAACAAGCATTCAACAGCAGCAACAAACAAAACAATTTTTAACATTAAATCACTGAAATTGTTCGATTTATTACACGAAAGAACTATATATATATATGGGTTTATATTTATAATAAAAGAGTAGTAGTAGTTGTAAAGCAGTAGTGTTGGAATAGTACTGTAGTGTTTGTTAGTAGGTCTGTAGCGATTTTAAATAGTGGGAAAACTGTAGTACTTCTGTAATACAATTAGAATGGTAGTAGAGATAAGTAGGTCTGTAGTACTGATACAATAGTAGTAGTTCTCCATGCCGGAATAATCAATGGACAAATTGTAATTCGATGGGACCCGGCTTCAGTACAGAAAACAATGAAAATAAATAATTTTTCGTTATACCAGAAACTCTTTTATTATTGTATTAGTATTTGTATTCCCTATTATTAAGTAAACTTTTAAGTGACATTATTTAAAACTTATTTAGAAGCAACTTACTTAAATGGGACCCCAACTTATACTTTTTGTGTAGGGCCCGCTAGAGGATGAATTCTGTAATTCTGTAGTAATAGTAGCAGAGGTTAACAGGTCTCGTAGTACTGTTACAACAGTAGTGGTAGGCTTAATAGTAATAGAGATAGAGGTTATCAGTTACAATGGTAGTAGTACTTTAGTATTTGTTCTGTAATACTATTAGAATATTAGTATCAAGAGTTATTAATTACACACAGTAGCGGTAATATTAGCAGCATCCCTAGTGTTTTTATATTACCAGCAATAGTATTAGGTAGTATTAACATTAGTAATAACAGCATTAGAAAAAACGGCATAATAATAGAGGAGGTAGTAGTAATACGTTGAAAGAAATACAGAAAGAAAAAAAAATATGGGGTCTTAAGCTATACGGAAATTTTCTTAGCGGAAAATACTTTTTAAAGTCATTCAGTGGAATATTTATAGTTACAAAATATCATTTCCAATAATGGAAAATGTACAGAGAAAGCGAGAGAAGAGAGAAGAGAGAGGGCGCGCGCGAGCGCGCGCGTGTGTGTGTGTGTGCAATGAAAAGAGGATTATAGAGCACTTGAGAGATGTGATTCATCCTAAATCTCATATAATTTAGGTTTAGTCAGAATTTGGTCGTAGATAAAACCAAAGATCGAATACCAATCAGTTCTTCTTCTCAATAATCCTCCATTATTATTCATAATTAAAATTTTTAATGTTATTTCACCGTTACTCGAGTCCGTTAAGGCCGATGTATTTTACTTTATGCATGCAAACTTTACTGATTTATTTTTATGTGTACAGAGATTTAATAATCTATATAGGCCTACGTGTTTTTAATGCGTCGAGTATTTAAAAATGTATTTTTTATATCGATATTAAATTCAAAAATACATATTTTACACGCGCAAAAAAATATTTTAATACGTACTTTTATGCGTACAAAATTTCAATAATGCATTTTTATGCACACGCAAGTTTTAGTATATATGTATTTTATGCATACAAAACTTTAAAAATACAGTTTTACGTATACAAAACATTAAAAATATAATTTTTACACAGACAAAAATTGAAAAATACACTTTTACTCATACAAAATAGTTCATAATAGATTTTTATACATATAAACATTCAAAAATACATTTTATGCATACAACAATTTAAAAAAATACATTTTATGCATACAACAATTTGGAAAAATACATTTTATGCATACAACAATTTGGAAAAATACATTTTATGCATACAACAATTTAAAAAAATACATTTTATGCATACAACAATTTGAAAAAATACATTTTATGCATACAACAATTTGAAAAAATACATTTTATGCAGACAACAATTTAGAAAAATACATTTTATGCATACAACAATTTGAAAAAATACATTTTATGCATACAACAATTAAAAAATACATTTTATGCATACAAAAAACCCAAAAATGCATTTTTACCCACATACAAACATTATTCACAAACAAAATTTTTTAGGCACAGAAAATGCAAACAATCCAAAAATAAAAAAAACAGAAGAGAATTTAAATGATTTTACTTTCTTATTGGACGACGAAATAAAAAAAATAACAGAAAAAAATAAAAAATAAAAATAAATTACTATATTTTATGGTAGGAAAAATTTAACGGATGTTTTTATAGTAGCCGGAAAGGGGGGAAGAAACAAGATTTTTTTATTTATTTTTTTTTTATCAGAAGTAGATAGACTTGAATCGATTTTGGTGCAGAATATAAACTCTAAATATTGTCCGCGATAACTTTTCCTTTAGCAATATATATTTTCTATTTTTATTTTATCAGAAAAGATTTTATATATATATATATATATATATATATATATATATTCTTTCTTCTAGAATGGAAATACTTTTTCTCTACTTATTTATTTATTTTTTTTTTTTACGTTTCATTTTCAGTTGCTCTCTGTTATGTACACGCTATTCCGTTCTAAACTGTCCAGGTTATTATTGTAGATAAGTGGTAATCTACATGATTATTTTTATTATTGTTGTATTTTTCATTTATTCTAGATAAAAACCGTTATCTAGACGATTAAAAAAGACTTTAGAACGGTTGTCTAGAAAACGGTTTGTCTACAACGGTCATTTTCGAATTTTAATCGCTAGGGGGCGGTTCAAAGTCGAAATTGTAGATAAAATGTTATCTAGATTATTATCGTTATCTAAATAAATGTTTTATTATCTCTTGTGCGTGTTTGCTTGTTCAATTCGATGTTTACATTCAAAAATTCGAGAATAATCAAGCGTTAAAGCGGATAAATCATTATCTAGATTATTATTATTATTATTATTATTATTATTTCTTGTTTGTTGAAGGGGGTGACGAAGTTGGTGTTTAAACCGTTATCTAGATCATCATCATCATCATCATCATCTTTTGTATTTTTTTTTTTTTTTTTATGCGTTTAAAAGGGGGGTGATTGAAAGTTGATGTTTACAGTAATAATTCGAGAATAATCAATAGCTTTAGTAAACGGTAATATTCCTGGAAAATATTGAAGGAAATCAAACACTACCAAACAGATAAAATCCATCTTTCAGACTGGATATGTAAACAGTTATCTAAGTCCTTTTCCATACTATCCATTACCAGTTCATCTTTGTTACCTTTATAGAATTTAGATTTTCCATCGTTTTCAATAGAAGCTACGAGTTTTACTGTCAATATTAGTCTTTGATATGACGAAATCTAAACGTGTACGTCTTTGTTCTAATCTTCTGGCTGGTTGGAATTGATCTGATTCTTTAATTTCTGTTTCTTTATCCCTCTCCCTCTTTTTTTTTATTCGTGTTTATAGGGGAAAAACTATATATATATATAACTCCCTTTCAAAGAAATAAAAAAGAAATTTATTCATTGTCCGTCCTGTGTGTCTGTTGGATAGCGTGAATGTAACTCTTACACAGCACTACGTAATAAAAGACGGATTTATCTAGCCAGATTATCTAGTCTGGGGCGCTTAATCTGATTAGAGATAAAATCTGATTAATGTGGTTTGCTGCCTTAATAGCGTATGGTTTAGTTGGATTAAGTGCTGAAGATAAAAGAGTGAATGGTTTCTGCAGGATGGTTTATCTGTTATCTAGATGACGCCGCCAGTTAACGCAGCCGCTGTTTCTTACCGTTATCTCGGTCGAGCGAGTGGAAGGATTTTTTTTTCTATTAAAGAAATCCCGCAAAACCACTCAGATAAACGTGAGATAACTTAAAAGATAAAAGATAATCATGTAATAGATAACGTTTTTATTTGTAACAGATGATAAATTGCGAATTACGAATAAATTATTTCATTTGAGTGACAACGGTTTATCTGTTATCTATTATTTTTCTCTTCAGTTAAAAGTATCGTTTTGTTATCTTTTGTTTCAGATAACATTAACTGAATTCATTGCAAATGCGCTACATTTGAATTTAATGCATGGTTTTTCTAATTACTAGTAAATTTTACAGTTATATTCGGTAGATAATAGATAATTTTCATTCACAAGATACTCTATTAGATAACCACTATAGATAATAAGATAATTTAATAACCAATCAGATAAATGTAGTTTGCTCTTGCCTAGAACGCAGTTAGATAATAATGTAAATAGATTATCTGTTATCTTTTGTTTTACCCATTGCAAGAGCATTAGATAATTATCTAATGGAACGTTTCTCTAATTAACAGTTATCTTGAGTTAGGTAATAGGTTATACTCATTACCAGATAGTATGTTAGATAACCACTATAGATAATAAGATAATTTAGTAACCAATTAAATAAATGTATTGTTCTCATGCCTAGCATGCATTAAGTAGCTGATAATTTAAATCCAGATTTAAATGATCTTTTTCAGCTGCCTGAACAGTTATATTTGTTGTTTTCAACACGGAGTTATCTATTATCTCCTCTAAACAAAGCCATTATCTTCGGTTGATTTAATATTTCTTTTCCTATCCTTTCTCATCATTTTTCTGCCCTCTGTTTAATTTGATGTGACTGGAAGTAATTTTAACAGAAAAAATCCATTTTTTCACTGTCACGGTGTATTTACTACCGGAAACTATTACGCAGGTACTCATCGCCATCTCTTAGCGGAAATGAGAACTAATGGATCGAAGGTCGTAAACGCTTGTGCCAAAATTTCACCCTTTTTACCAAAAAAATGAAAATAAATTTTAAACAATCTATTATTTAAATTAATTCAAGTAAATATTTCAAGTAAAGTTTTAGCATTTATTTAAATTAATATTTTAAAAAGCAATTTAAATATTTCATAATCCGGTCGATAGATGGCATTTGCAATTTTTCAGTACATAAATCTCACGCGCCATTGGTAATTTTTAAGATTCTAAAATAAATAAATACATTACTGTTATTTTTATTCGTAAACGGAAACTATTATAATTATTCTACAGGAAAATTGTAAAATGCCTAATTAAATTGACGTTTTAATTAGCTTAATTAATCATTTTAATAAATTTAGTTCGCGTCGTACTCATTAGGTGGCGGAGAGATTGACGCCGATAAACAATTTTTAAAATTTAAATTTTTATGATTTCATCCAATAGTTGAGGATCGTGAAAGACGTCATGAAACGTAAGTCATTCTGAATTCGATAATTTATTCGCCTTATTTAATAAAAGAAATACTTTTAATCGTAATTATATTCAATAAAAATTATTTATTTATTACTTTGGTTAGAAGGAATCTATTTTTACTTTTATTTTAATTAAGAAATAAACATTTATAATTAATATATTCTCTTAATGACGTCATGCCGATTTATTTTCTTAACTTAATTTTTATTGGTCGATTAACGTTTGCATATTTACTATACTTTATTTTCCATTAAATGGCGGTCATGTTGTATTTTTTCAAATTTATGTTAAAGCCTCTCGAAATATTTTTAAAATTTAAATAAAAATTTTCGAGAAAATTTGCAAAATTTATTCGGAACGAATTCAAATAGCGAGCGATGACGTCATTTGTATTTTTGACGAATCGTACGGACGGATGTGACGCAACCGTCGGTGCGTCCGCGCTGCTAGCAATTAGCGTTAATGGCTTGCCAAATTATTTAACGAAATTATAATTACGATAAACAGATTATAATAAATTTATATGTTTAAAAATATTCTTAAAAAATCTACATTATAAACAAGTCAAGTCGTTTTAATAAAAAATTATTTAATTATTTTTAAATTAAAAAAAAATATTTAAAGATGGCGCCTCTTAAAAAAATCGACGTCACAACGGGATAGCGCTTCTCTCGACCAATCACAGCACGGCAGTAGTGACGACAGTTGAGGAAAGATGGATGGACTCGCTAGGGGTGCACAAAACGAGAAAGGATTAATATTACGGCCGGGTAAGGTGAGTATCCGCAACTTTAATCGATTTTAAAACACGAGATACGCTAAAGTCTCGAGAAATAATACATAAAAAGCCCTTAAACTGCATCGAATTCGTCTAAACACCTCAGTCGGCGAGGCTTAGCAAACGATAGGAGCTCACGCCCGAATTTATTACGATTTCCGATTATTTCTTCGTCCTTCGATCACGTTTCACGCTCTAGTTACTTTAAAACATCTACACGTGACCCCACCAGTCCCCCACGTGTTCAGGAAGGTGCCGGGGTTATCGGCAGCGGTCACGTGGGCAGGGGCTTGACGTAAGCCACGCCGTGGATCACGTGGTTTCCGATTTAAATACCCGAACAGCTCGAGCACGTGCCGTTTCCTACCAAATTTCTAAAAGACCATGTGCTCTCTCTTGAAGCGATTGTGTTTGTTTAAAACATCGCAGGATTAAATATTTATTGTTTATTTTATAAAATATGACTGGCAGGTGTGTGACGACGCTTAGTGGCCGATCAAAGTACGTCACACCGTTGCGAGAGGCGTTGTATTGTTTGGTAGATAAGAGGTGGTGTTGCTATAATGTGTCCGTTCTCTTTGCAGATGCACGAGACCGAGTTTGAGCTATGATCACGCGACTGTCGACATGCAGGACGTGTTTAATTGTTACCATGGTCCTCTCCGTATTGGCGTTGTACCTATTGTTGAGGTATAACCCCGTTGTGTACCGCTACGTAGCTCAGTCGTCCGTTCTCTTACGTTCCGACAAGGTGATCCTGCTGTGGACCCCTTTTTTTGGCATTCGTGACTACATGCCCGTGGGTGAAGGCGCCCTGTCGCATTCGGGGTGCCCCGAATCACGCTGCGAAGTAACCACGGACAGGACGAGGTTGTTACACAGCGAGGCTATTGTCTTCCACTGTCGTGACGTCAGCGTGGTCGATCTTCCTCTGCACCGGAAGCCGGAACAGAAGTGGATCTACTACTGCTTGGAAGCGCCACCCCACTCTTACTTTGCAGCCTTCAGGTTTATGAGGCGCATGTTTAACTGGACCATGTCTTACAGGCTGGATTCGGACGTGGTCACGTCCTACGGTAGTTACGCCGTAAACGGGAACCGTTCCGACGTCCCGGACGGACTCCTGGACGTTTGGAGGGGTAAGAAAAAGCACGTGGTATGGCTCGTCAGCAACTGCCCCACTTCCGGAAACAGGGAGGGGTTCGTCGACCGTCTGAAGAGTTACATCGACGTGGACGTTTACGGCAGTTGCGGAAAGGGCAGGTGCCCCAACGACAAACTGGACGAGTGCCTCGACGATTACGTCAGAAATTACATGTTCTTCCTTGCCCTGGAGAACTCTCTGTGTAAAGATTACGTCACAGAGAAGTTCTTCAGGATACTCAAGTACAACATAATACCCATAGTGTTCGGCGACGCGAACTACAGTCGAGTGGCCCCTCCCGACTCGTACATAGACGCTCTGAGTTACAGAGACGCCGAACACTTGGCTCAGCACCTGCGTAACGTGGCATCCGACTACAACCTGTACAAGTCGTACTTTAAGTGGAAGGACAGGTTCCACATATCCCCGTCCCTGCCCCTGATATGCGAACTGTGCCGAAAACTTCACACGAGCGACGTGGCCCCCTACAAGGTCTACGACGACATAGCAGCTTGGTGGGTGGAAGACTCCGCGTGTAGGAGGTGGAGGGGTCAGTGACTGTGCCTTCGCGTTACGCTCGTTAAACTAGTCAAAAAAACAAAAGGCACGATATCAAAAGATCCGGGTTAAGTTATTTACGTTCGGACAGACAGACAAATGCACCATTAAATATGTAACTTAGCGTTTTATTTCCGATCAACTGTGGTCACCGGACAGCGCCATCTTGAGTGGCTTGTGCTCCATCATGTTCTGGCTGCACTGCTGTGGCAGTTGTATACCGATGAGTAGTATGTCCGTGATACCCTTGATGTTGTGAGAACACACCGTAAACGGTAGGAAGACGATGTACCAGAAGGCGCAGAAGAACGACATGACGGTACAGAACAGTATCGAAAGGAACCAGAACGCAGACCACGTGACTTTCGTCCATCTCGAGTGACCGTCGTCCATAGCTGGGGGGTGAGAAAGCCATTTTTTTTTACAAAAATCGGGGATGGGTTACGCCATCGAAGCCACGTCGACTTACCTGTGTTGTTGTTGTTTGCCCTTACGAAAAAAAATACACTGCGCAATACTCTTCTCGTCCTGTTTCGTGACACCAGAAAGGTCTGGAACGTCCAATGACCCCTTACCTGTTTTTTTCTTTCCTCCTGCCGCTGTCGCGACGGTGGCAACGTTGCACTCTTGCGAAAGCAAAACAAAAAAATTCTGTACGTGTTACGGCGCAATCGCGCTTTAAGTGACGTTACGCGCGCCGTTTTCCCAGTCTGTTAGAGTCGATTTTCGCGTGGATGTTACGGCAAAGAATGTTGAAAATTGGTGTACGATCGCTTGTTACGTTTGAATTTTAACTAACGTTTTCTCTCTCGCAACCCGCATATAACGTTAGCGCTTAATAAAAATATATTCCTGATGTTCAAAGCGTGTCGTTTTGTTAAACAAACCAGACAAACCACCATTTAAATTATGTAGTAACAACCTTTAATGGCAGCTCAAAACTGCGTTACACGTGACGCAGATTCGCAATCTACGCCATTTTTTTTTTTTTGCATAAAATGCTAATCACAACAAAACAATTCGTCTCTAGAATATAATAGAAAAAAACTTCTGATCGGTGTCATATATTAATTTTGAACTCGCACAAGTTTTTACGTTACGCTCTAAATCAGGAAAGTAAGTACTAATTTGTTATTGTTCCGAAAAAATCAAAATGGCCGCCTGCGTGAGAGAAGAATGTGTTCTATTTTTTTATTTTAATTATTGTAATTTACTTCCATTGACCCTTCTCGTAATCGAATTTGGACGCCAGCCCTTCGATGGGGTTGACTCTCAACTGGATCATCCTCTTCAACGTTCTCGCCTTACCCTCGGGAGTGAACGATTCGGGTAACGGTGGATACACTGAAAATACAAACAACAGTTACGCTTAATTAGTGTAACGATACGATCAAAATGGCAAGTGTTATGGAGTTGCCATCGTTTCGTAATTCAAACTAACGTAACGAAAACCGAATCGCTTCTATCGGTATACGGCGCGTAACCGATTTATGTTACTCTTCGAATGGATAAAGCACGTGGAAAATTTCCTAGCGGTTACGTAACTACCGTAACAACATACACATCGCTTGGAAAAGCAGGAGATATTCGTAACAATATTAGCTGGTAACAGTTGTTCATTTACAAACGCATTGTTTCGCTAATTGGAAACGTAACAAACGTCATTTCGCATCGTGTTTAACGTAACTACAGCGCTAATTGTATTCGAAAAGTCCATTTCACTTAAGGAAAACTATTCAATAATTCGAAAACAACGTGACTTAGCTAAATACCAGAACTAGAACTACTTTAAGTCACCTTTGTCATTGCGAAAACAATGACGAGTTCGAATTTTTCTTAAATATACCTCTCCCAATCCTCTAAACCCCCTTCTACAACGTGTATTATGTACACGAAAAGTATGTGTGTCAAAATCCCTGCAGAAACACACAACACAAAATCAACCAGATCTTTATAGAAATACAAGTTCCAGGCTAGAATTATCAAGAAAACGTCTCTAGAACGTGATCTGTGACCCCATTTCTATAAAAATGCTACGTCATCCGGTAAAAAAACAACAGTCCAAACGAAATTATACAATAAATGGACCCTAAACTGGGCTTTCGACGCTAATTTTTATTCCCCCTATATAACGTTACATCGGGGAATTATTGATATTAGTGGGACACTGGTATTTAGGCCAACTGGTGCATGTTATATGAGCAGTTATTACAGGAGATAGTGTTTAGTATACACTGTTTACTGCAGACTAAACACTGGATACCAGATATCTAACAATACATTACTAACCCGGTAGGATGAAATGTCAAGAATTTCCAAAATATTTTTCTGTTTTGCATAGTCACCCCTTGTGAATTTCATTGTTTCTTCCCTCCCGCAGACACAAAAATGCAGTGTCCTAATTGGTTTACTTTGTGTTTGTGTACGAATTACCGAGTGTCAGGTATACAAAGTGTAAACAAATTAAGTACTGTGGAATTTTGTAACATACCTAGAAGCTAGTTACAACACTGCAGTTTGTTACAAAAAGCAGAGCTGAAGCACAGATTTGTCCAAACACAATGTCAATTTTCAAATACAGTATACTCCTTACAGATAATTTCGCCGTTCTAGAGTCGAGTGCTTCGCGCGGGACTGTAAAACCTGCTTTTACAGTCCGGCCCAAAGCACTAAACAAGAATTTCACACAAAAATACAGGTAAACTTATCTGTTTTAAATTCCTAACAAACAAAATCAGTTTCATTTTGTTACAGACTCGTCAAAATCTGCAACTCTTGTCGAATTTGCTTATTTTTGAATCTGCTAAAACACTTTCTGCAAAATATCTCCTCGGAGGAGGTGTAAATCCCACAATTCTTGCCTCGTACGAGTTAAAAAAAACTATTTGCAGAAAATTTTTTAGTATAAACTTCAAAAATTACTTGGATACAATTATTCAAAACAATTTCCTTCAAAAGTATACAGACACACTTAGTGTTTGGATGTATTATTGTGAAATCACCTAAATTTGAGTATATTCGTTGGAAAATGTTTGTGTCGTGATAAAATGAATGTTCTGAATACAAAAACAAAACAATTACTATACTTATAACAGGACGCCTGCAAAACGATAAGACAATTACTTAAAGGATCGTCAAGGACGGTCATTTATGTGTCTGGTAACAAAATCATTTAATAAATTGTCCAATGAACGTTTTCGATCTTACTCGAGGTCTGCTTCAGGTTAGAGTAAGAACGAATTCCAAATTTGGAACGTGTTCCTACTCTAACATGAGTAAGATCGAAAATGTTCGTTGGATAATTTATTTTTATTACCGAACATAAAGGTTCATCAAGGGTGATCATTAGCACCAGCAATTAAGTTGGAAGATGTCTTTATTTGTAAATGGCTCGGCAGCACGGATCGGGCCCAAAGCCTCGAGTCTTAGACCCGATTCGTGCTACCAAGCCACTCGTGGAACCATCAAACATTTATCGATTGCATTCAATTGTATGTATTTACACAACTTGTGACGCTCTGGTATAAATATGTACGTCAGACACGATAGGCTAGGTAGTGCAGATTTGACCTTAATGTAATTATACCATTGGCAGTCTACTAAAGATGACAATTTGAATACAATTCCCAATATACATCTGCCGGGAATTGCATCCTAACATGTATTCTCAAGGTGCACGATTAATGTATTTTTGTATGGTTACGACGAGATTTTGGCCATTATTATAATTAAAAATCTAATCATGTTGTTTATAAAGGAGACTTGCATAAATTGCTTAGATGTTCTCTTTCGTCCATGCATTTCACCCGCATATCAACTAAAAAAATACAAAGACAAGCGTAATTCTTCAGTAACATAAAAGTCGGTAAGTCATCATAACTAAAACATTAAAAAATAAAACTTAGCAACAATATTAAATATTTTGTTATCAAAGACAAATCAGAATTAACCTGTCTAATTTAATAAGAAAATGTGTTGCGTATTAAACTCATTGAAAAATTTAGGATTGATTAATTCGAAAAGAATGTTCAATATGTTTATGCAAACAGTCATTGAACCACGCGCATTAGATACAAAAATATTTACTCTGCGTTCCTTCTGTAAATAAGAACAAGAGAATTTGGCTTTGGGCATCACGTACGATGTGTTTTAAATGCATGACATAATTCTGAATTATGAAGAAACTTAAAAAAAATCAAAGATCAATAGATTCAGATCTATAGAATTAACAGAATAGATTGAAAACACTGTCCACAGCATAAATTTTCTAGTCTGTTAGAAAGGCCATCTTGGGAATATCCTAATGTAAATTTCTTTTAGCATTATACAAAGTCTATGACAAATTGTAAGTACGAATGCATTTTCTTCTTAAAAGTTAACCAATGGTAAGTGTTATATTTAAAAATGTAACGCCAAAATCTAGTTATCAAGATAAAACCCATTCTATTATACAAATGCAGCATATGTATCTAAAATTAACTGCAGATTTCTGGAATCTGGAGATGTATCCAGACAAGTGGCCGAGTAAGAAAGCTTCATACAAAAAGTATTGCACTGTTAGATTGCTTGCTTAGTTGCCGTCACCTAACCACACTCCAGATTGTGATTAAATGTAATGCAAGCTTCTATTATTTCTGTTTCTTCAATATCAAAATGCAATAGAAATAAGTAAGTGTTTATAATTAATGACGACGATATAAGAAATAATGTTTTATAACTACACAAGTGTAAAACAGAAAATATTACCAAATTTTTGCATAAACATAAAAATCCATAATGCTAGAGATATTCCGCAAAGTGTCCATCCCACGATAACTTTCCATTCGCCGGTTGGAGCTTTCATTTCGGCAAAAGTTTGACGAAAACTTGCTCTATACACTGTTAAAAGAAAAATTTTATTAGAAAGTCATTAAAATGATAAAAAAATATTTAAAAAATTCCACAAAAATTATTTAAATTGCTTTATTGCGAGAAAATATTGAAATTAATATATAAAAAAGTAGATATAGTGTATGTGATATATGAATTGGCAGCATCAAAAACATTGTGTTGGATGTAACAAAATACTGTTCGTGATCATTGCGTAGCTTTAAGACAATATTTACATTCAATTATTATTACACTGAATCTCACGTACTAGTGCTTGAACTGAAACAAAACACTTGTATGCATTTAAATTAAACATTGTTCAAAAGAACTGTATATAGTGTCTTCCAAAATTAATTATTATCCGAGAATTATGCCAAGTACATCAGTCAGTAGAGTAACTGTCCGAGTTTCATCTCCCGTCTGCATTCGAATGTCTCATCTACTGCCATTAGGAAGAATAATAAACAGTAATGGCAAATCTGCAATAGAGAACATGATTTGCATTCCGCAGTTTGTACATCGGAACACTCGTCATCATGCAACCTAAGTACCCTGCAGAAGCCACAGAATTGTGGCTGTCGCAGGAGGAGTGACGACAGACGTGCCATATCAATCAACAGGAAGAGTTTGAGTATCAGTCGAATGTGTGCCATGCGATGCAAGGTGCATGCATTCAGAAACTGTAGAGGGCCTTTGTGAAATTTGGTCAGTTTTTCTAACATTTCAAGTAAATCTTCGCATGAATACAATGATCACACAAGATCTATTTTATATATTTAAAATAACGGAAATAAGATCATTTTTGAGTTTTGAATTTTAAGCAGTGGCATATTATTGATAATTCAAGATGTAAAAGGCATGTACTGTACAGTTTTGACAATTTAACATTACTTTCAATAGGATCAATGTCTTTTGTGTTATGAAATGTTACTTTATTGATTCATAACAAACATACGATACGTCTGAAACACTATAATTCCCAAAATAGTTAAATTTAACAATTTGAGACAATAAAATAAATCAAAAGCTTGGATTAACAGAAAAATTAATACATATTTAAAGTATCGTAAATTATGATCTAAAACTACAAAAGCTTGGCACTTGACACATTGACGTAAGTGTATACTGCAAGGAATTTTCAAACAGTCAATATCTTTCGAACAATGTGAGTAATGCATTATTGTTCACACTCGAGTCATATTGTTTACAATACTTTATTAAACACATTATTTATATTATGTCAAAACAGTGAGTTTACTTAAGAGGTTACTTAAATAAATATATTTACTGTTTCAATATCATTTGTATTCACATTAACAGGAAGTATAAATAATTTTCAAGTTTTCAATTCTAGCCAGTTTATGACATCACAAATGAAAAATAACCTCGAGCAGCCTGAGAAATAAAGTAATTGTTGCAAACAATTCTCAAACTTCTCAGAACACTATACTTATATTCAATTGCAAGAAGTTTTCTCTCACTCAGTGCTTGTGACATAAATAGTCAAAACATCAAAACATTCCAACTTAACTAATTAGTGAATAAAAAGAACACCACAACATCCAAGAAATCAGCAAATAAATACTAAAATTTACTTATAACAACACTTTCATTCACTTATAACAATTATCGGGCATCATACGACAAATTGAACAGAACGTCTTTATAACATTCAAATATAATCAAAACATAAATACTGGCATGTGCAATTGTGCAAGATTACAATAAAAATAATTATAAAACACAAATTTCTTTATTTTACAGGGTGAATAGATTGTAAGTCCATTACAAAGAATCTCTAAAATTGATCGCTTTCCCTTCCTTAATTGTTCTATAGCTCACCTAGGATTATTCTGCGATTAGTGTTTCTTTGTAACAGGCTTTATAATCTATGCACCTTCCCTACAAAATTAAATTTGTGTTTTATAGTTATTTTTATTGTAACTTCGCATGACTGCACACCTCAACGTCTGTATTTCGATTACGTTCAAATGTTTTAATGACGACTCGTTTGGTTTCTGCTATACAACACCTGATGTTTATCGTAAAGAAAGAAAAACATTTGTAGAAATAAATTTTAGTGTTTATTTGCTGTTCTAGGGTGTTTTTGTGCTTTTGTAATACCTGAAGAAGAGAAAGTCAAAATTCATTAGCTATGCCTGTATATTAAAACAAAGACAAAGGGAAAATATTGAGGAGTGAACAAATATGAGAAATTTTATTGATACAGAAATGAGAGTTAAAGGTTGCAGCAGCAAGAAGGAGTCTTTCGAGTATAGACAGATTTTATTTGAATAGCAGCTTCCCTCAAATAGTAGATGCTGTTATTATATGAGGACTTCTAAAAACAAACTTTAGCACAAAATGAAAATCCCATAAACCATGGTAAGTAGATACTGTATTTATTTAACAAACTTCAATGAAAAACGAAATATACAAAATGTGAAAGTACAATATACGGCAGGTGTACTTTTTAAATTATTTTCTTATTACTGATGTATAAAATATAACACATTCAAAAGATAGATACCAACTGCCATTTGAAATATAATTTGTTTTAAAAATTAAACTTTCATAAATAAATATTTAAATCTGGGGAGTGATGCCCAGAGGCCTAGTGAGCTGGAATCCACGGGAAATTATGTAATCGGCGCCAAAAGCTGGAACATCTACGAGAAGGCAGTAACACAGTATACCGTAAAGTGGAAATGAAAGACCTACGACTTGCAGATCTCATGCAATGCTACACGTATAATTTTATGTCATTACAAATTTCTCATTGCACAGTAACTTTTTGGACACCATATAGTTTTTTTCTTAAAAGTTTTGAATATTCAATGTCTTTTAAGAACTACATCACCAACATTTGAATTCCTAATGCAGATCATAAGCTATCTTTGGCCGCTATTGGTACATAAAACAAGAATGTATATTTTCAATTTGAATTCGCTTTGTATTTATCCAAAAATTCTTGAATTTAAATTTATATCAAGTTATATGTGAAGAATGGTAGTTGCTACTACATTTGTATTTGAATTCAGAATACTTGTGCGAGAGTCGGGAATTTTAGAGAAGTTATTTTAGAAAATTAATAACAATTTGTTAAAAATTTAACATAATAAATCGACGTTTTTTATCAAGTTAAAAAAATCATAGAGAATAAGGAACAAACGCTTCCTTTGTATAACAGTCATTCCTGAGAGAGATCTTTATCTCCCATGACTAAAAGGGTGACTAAATCTGAAAGACGCATCAACCACACCCAGTCAGATGATCTTTAAGCTCGATCTCCATTGGAAGAGATCTGAAGAAATTAAAAAGGTATAAATAGAGAATGCGAGCCAAACTCCGGGCAGTTCATCATAATGAAGGCCCGAATTGGCCATATTTGCCTATTTCAACGAGACTTAGTCATAGAAGCACCATAAAAAGAGTGTCATAGGCCATAAAGGTTTGAATAGAAGATTCTCCTCAAATTGAACAAACGTGAACGAATCAAGAAAAGTGCTACGAAGGTAGTATATTGTTAGAATTGATGTAAACTCTCTCCGCAAGATACTAAACTATCTATCTTATATACTAGGACCTATCTCCACAAAAATAGACCTAGATTATATCATTTGTAATTCCATTTATTGTATTCTCATATCATTTGTATTTTTATTGTAATTTTTATTTCATTTGAATTAATTAAATTTTATTTGTTTGTTTATAAAAATGGTCTTATCAATTAGTCTACACTCCACTCATAAATAGAAAAAATACGGACGTTGTCACTCGGACGTCATAGATATATATGAATAATTTAGATGCGTGATAGCCCGCAAAATTGACTATCTGGTGTCGGGAGCCTGATGTAGGAGAAAGGTAATTACGAGATCATCGCTCTCTGCATTTTGTTATTCACCAAAACAAAAGCCATTCTTTTTGACAAACCAAGGGCCAATCTCAACGATTAGCTGCCGAATAAGTAGTACAAGAGTTCAACCAACTCTGTACCCCTCACAACTGTATAATAATTGCAAATAAAAAGTTTTTTCAGATTATATTATATATTTTAATAGTTTACGACTATTAAAATATATAATCTGACTATCCAAAGTCTTTCAACTCTATCCCTCAAGGTTGAACTATAAAAAACAAAATTGGCAGCCAACGACAAAAATTAAGATTAATTATTTTGTAATTAATTATCAAGGCTTTAATATTCGAAACTAATTCAGAACATCGTCGAGTTTTTCATTCATAAAGGATGTATAATAAGGGAGGAAAATTCTCTTTTATTGCCGTAATCTCATTAATTATGTATGGTATACGTTTAATAATTAAGTTTCTTTCGTGTAAAAAAATTAAATATTTAGTTATTGTATCTAAATATTTTATCATGACTAAATAATTAAACAGTTTTATAATTGTTAAATTCTCTAAAAATACTCATTCTTCTATTGTTAAAAAGTTATACGAGCAATTTACTTCAATCTTGTAATAATGAACATATAACTACAGGGAAATTTTGTGTCTCATTAAACTGAAACAACTTGTTACAGCATTTTTGTGTCCTTTTTATCTTTTGGATTTTGTTACCCGAACAGAAACAACTCTTCAAATCACTTAGTTCCTCGTCAAAGAAACGAACAGACTGTCGATAGCAAAGTCTACTAATGGATAAATAATGTACTATAAATCAGAAATGACAATTTAAAAAGGTAGCAAACAATTAGTATTTTGATCAGTTACTTGAGAAAACACTTTTTAAAATTTCATCAAATAATAATAGCGATGAAAAGCAAAATTCACGTTTTAAATGAGAACTTTTGAAAGATTAAAAAGTCATTATTCTATGCTTTAAAGTCAAAATCCTTTTTAAAAAAAATGTTGAGATGGGATATAGTTTCTTCTTTACCATCGTTTGTCAGCTATAATTGTTTTATACCATAGGAATAAATTTTAGTTTGTCATCTAATTTAATTAAATTGTGTAATTTTTTTAAATTAATCGTGAACTGCAAATTGGAAACACACTAATTTCACAAACACCCAACTTTTTGCCGAGATTAAAATTCTTTTATTTTTACTAACGTTTTCAATCTATTAATATAGGCCATTGTCAGGCTTAACAATATAGATGTTCCAAAATGGAATGTACCATTTTTCGAATATTTTAAAATTTAAAAATAATTTAATTTTACATGAATTGAAAGAAGTGTGTATACTAAAATAAATAAACAAATAAGAGAGATTAAACAAAGCTAACTATAAAGAAACATGATTTAAGGGTTTTTAAGACCCATCCTTTTTTCTATTATATATTTCCACGCTGTTGGAAGCGCATTAGCATCCCTAGCATTCAGGCAACCGTAATTTTACTTTTGTAAATTTCGACCTTTTCCATCTCCAACACAATGGATGGAGCATGCACCGTTTTAATGACTTTTGCCTCTTCCCATTTTACAACAGCGCCTTCAGTCTGTGCCGTGATTGCTAATATTGCATTGTTGTGTTTATGTTCTCACAGACATACTGCCAAGTTTCTTCTAGTCACACCCACAGAATCTTTTTCGATTTCTAATCGAATTTTGTAAATTTTCAATTGAATTTAAATGGTATTAATGGTACAAAAAGATTTAGAATTCCACAACAAAAAAAGATTGTATTGTAGTACTATATTAATACTGTACAAAATTAATAAATCAGTGTTTGACATGACCTATTAAAACAGCAGATCTATACTTTACACCAGGGATGGGCAACCTTCTTCCATGTAAGGGCAATTATGAATCGAAAAAGATTATGTGGCACGACTAGAAGAAACCTGGTGGTATGTCTGCAAAAACGTAAGTACAACGTTGACAGAGGACACAACAACACAATATTAGCAATTATGGCACTGACCAAAGAGCTGTTGTAAAATGGAGAGGCGAAAGTCATTAAAACGGTGCATGCTCCATCCATTGTGCTGGAGATGGAAAAGGCCAAAATTTACAAGATTTTTGTAATGAAGTGATGTTGTTAGTGATAAAGAATGGTACATTTCATCAGGCAGATGAAAAAGACACATAATCCCTCTTTTCAAAAGAGTGCCAGCCATTTTTAGTGATTCGAGGCTTGGCCTAATGCCAAAGTGGAAAGGGCTAATTTATTCTTTATAGAAATAAAGAAAAATAATCTCTTCCACTTCAGCATTTTTTCTAATTAAAGGTATGTAATACAGACATAGATCTAGCTATACATTTCTTTTGCTAATGTAATAATTCAAATATTTTCAACCTCCAATTATATTCATAATTATTTCATCAACTTTAAATAATCCAGAATTTGTCGTGGCATCTAATACTAAGAAAAGAGAAAATTCAATATCGGCCAGAAAAATATTTCTTAAATGAAACATGTAATAATATTATTTGCCTTATTTGTCATGATAAGATTTCTGCGTGAATTTGTGCATTTTCAGAGGTTATTAAAAAAGAAAAGATGAATTTCCTGTGAACTTTGAGAAATATAGTAAATTATGTGAAGTTTTGTTAAAAGGTTTTCTGTTCAGAAAAATAAAACTGAATTAAAATTTGTTTAATGATCCATTTTCATTTAATTATGTGGATGAATCAGCTGAATACCAGCTATAATTCATCAAACTTCAAAGCAGGGAATCTTTGAAAACTTATCATAGAAAACATTCCCTTCTTGAATTTTATAAAGAAGTTCATCCTCTCAATAAATTTAGTGAAATTGTCAATTTATCTAGAAAACTGTCATGCACGTGGAGTAGTACAGTACATACTAATTGTGAACAATTCTTTTCACGCATGAATAACATCAAAACTGCTGATAGAAATAAGTTGAGTGATTCCCATTTAACTAACATTCTTAGAATTACGATTAGTACCATAAAAGCAGGTATTGACATTATTATAAAAGGACGGCAATGTTAAAAATTGCATTGAATTTATGTTTATTTTGCAAGAGTATAATTTCTTTTTTTACTCTCAATAATACAGTATTTTCGTAATTATGTATACAGTAGGGTTCCGCTAGTCCGAACTAATTGAGACCAAGCCCTGTTCGAATTAGCAGATTTTTGGATTATCTGAATAATTGAAATAATGCAGAAGCAAGTAGTAAAACAGGTCCAGTTTATATAGATCCAATACCATCAATGACTTTTGTTTCTGTTTTTGTGTATAAAGCAGGGATAAATTGTGCATAAAATATGAATAAATATATCAATTTCCCAGCTTAAGGAAGTATGCAACAAAAATTCAAACATTATTTCTATAACTTATGTATGCGAATAGTTTTTCCGCAATGAATTTAGTAAAAATTAAAACAAGAAACCGGATAACACACACATAGGAACTAATTTAAAACTAGCAGTGATGAATATTTAACCAAATATTTCCGATATATTACATTTACATCCGTTCCAGAAGCTAAATTAAGCACACATATGCTAATTTATAATTATATATGAATAAATAATTGTGATTTACCAGCATTTTTTTCTCTTTTCTCTTGTATGCAGCCACATCAGTTCAAAAGTTTTAAAATGCAGCCCTTACATGGAAGAAGGTTGCCCATCCCTGGTGTAAAGTATAGATCTGCTGTTTTAATAGGTCATGTCAAACACTGATTTATTAATTTTGTACAGTATTAATATAGTACTACAATACAATCTTTTTTTGTTGTGGAATTCTAAATCTTTTTGTACCATTAATACCATTTAAATTCAATTGGAAATTTACAAAAAAATGTATATTTTGCGAGCTAAAAAATTTCCTCTCCACCAAAACATATTCGGATTAGGAGATGTTCGGACTAGTGGGACTCTACTGTACTTATTAAAATTTGACATTCACATTTTGAACTTTTTAAAAGCATATATGTATATAAAGTACCTTTGTGGCTCGCTGAATACACCTAAATTTCTAATTTGGCCCATTAGGAAAAAAGGTTGGACAACCCTGGTATAGCAGTTATGGTCAGCTGTAAACACTTCACCAGCTGCAAATTTTACACCTGAACAATGGGGCACACATTGAGCAACATTCCTTACATCAGTAAACAGCCTCTGCAAAAGGCATGTTCCTTACATGCATTCTGCAAATAAACATTTTTCTTTTTCCTGTAAAGCATCCGCTTAACAGAAGTTTCTGAACTTTTGTTTTTTGAAAAATCCTTTTCGGCATCCTTTGCACAATCCATACACAAATTTTGGTGTACATCTGGTTACAGCTACAGTGTGCTCTGAATAGAGAAACTTGAATTATGGCCACCTGTACTTAATCTACAATGTTACATATAAAGCGTTGAAATCATAATTCTGATTAAAATGGCATCCAAATTTTCAGCGAGCACAATCATATTTCTAAAGCAATGAAAAATTAATGGCAGCACATTCGGTTCTGTTCAAGACCTCTCTGCAATGACAAAGTTTGAGTACTGTAAGTTTAAACTTCTTAGGTAACTACATTTAATGTAAATGTAGTTACCTAAGAAGTCTTTATGCTGTTTTAAACTAGTTTGACAGAACCAATTCTGTTCATACTATGACTGACTTAAACTTGTTTAACTTTAGTGTAAATGTAGTGTGTGTCTATATAATTGAAAATGTGAATGAGTCTTATCAATATCAACTATGAAATCAAACTGATCTTCATAATTGTAATGTTTTTTGATGATTCATCAGTTCAAAACAAGCTTCTAAATTGTATTTATTTTTTTTAAAAAAAATCATTTCGTACTTACAAGTTTTCTTTTCTTCTATAGTTAAATTTTTCCAATCACCCTTCTCCTTCTCTCTCAAGGCCATAACGTCGGGAGTATTTTCCTTAAATCTTATTGCCGGCATGGGAAAATCCAATCTGTCAATGTACATGTAGGTTCCATTCAGACCATATCCAACTACATCTCTATTGCCGATCAAACTTCTTCCATAGTAAGATGCAGATGGCTGTATTAATGTATTAAATATACATCTTGAAGGTAACTGTCTTGAAGCAACTTTCAACATATGACTTGCCATTTTGCTAGCTAAAAATTGAAAAAAATTAAATAAGAAAAAAGATTGTGTTAAAAACTACCATTTTTCTAATTTTAATATAGGGAACAGTTAAAATTCTCTCTCTCTCTCTCTCTCCTCATTAAAACTATTTTATCAACTAGCTGTGATGAAAATTGTAATGCAAATGAAACATATTCATATATCTAAGGTGGCGCTCAAGATACATTATTAAAGACTATTCCTATTTGGAAAAGACCATATAAATGTACCTCAAACCTTGAAGAAGACATTTTAAATACTAATGATGAGGTAAACATATCTTTTCACCATCAATTGATATAATTCAAATGTTCTATTCATTGCTTAATCATCATAAGATTAGTATTTGTTTATGGTATTGAAACAATGGATTATTATGTGATGTTTAATGAATTATAAAAAAGGATTGATAAAGCTGGGTATCCGTAAGTGATTTCGCCATGTCAAGCCAGCGTATCATATAAATTCCATGCATATTACAACACTGATATCCACTATGCTTCATTTGTATATTAACTGATAGAATGACGAAAAATAACTTGAGGACAGATGATGATGATACAATCAACTTACTGATATCAGGGTTTGTCATTGTAAATTTCCAGTGCCCTAATATTGTTAATTTAAAGCTCATTCTTTACTTACAGTAAAAATACAAAATTCTTTGTAAGTCAATGATGAAAGTAAACTGTCACCTCACATCAATTGGCATAATGATATCATCACAGTCAATTTTGATATAATGAATAATCCAGACCACATCAAATTAAATATTAACATTATCTTAGAAATATGCTTCAAATTAACTATAGATTAAATCCACTAATAACAAGTCACTCAGTCAAATATTTATCAGTTGTGTTCAACATGTATTTACACTACTATGAGTAATGCTCAAGTCTTGGTTTGGTACATTTGACGTAATTGATAAATATTTGACATAAATGTAAATGGAACGGTAATGTGAATCGGGCCTTAATGACGAGAGTCAATAGTAATATCATTGACCAACTGCAATAGAAAGAAAAAACATCACTTCTTGGAGAATCAACAAAGTATAATGACCATAAACAGAAATTACAAACTGACAGTAGAAGTCTAACATTAATTTCTATTTAATCTCAATTAAATTTACATATTTATGTGCTTGCACTCATCTGCATTAACATTGGGTGGTAATTTCCATGAAAATTCCATGTATTCCAAGATTGCTAAGAGCCTGGATTACCTGTTCTTTTAGAAAAAATAAAAAGATAAAAACAATAACAAATTTAATGTTATCACTTTTATCAAAAATTTTCAGGAAAATTGAGCTATTAATTTAGATGTAACCATACTAGTTGCAGACAGTGCCAACTGGGAATGACTTTAGTGCCCACAGCCCTCCATGGATCTCAGCCAGTTATTGTTTTTAACTTGATATGTTGTGTATATACAAATATAAACAATCTATAAACCCAATTTTTAATGGCTTGGCATGGTTTATGGATTGTTACATATGTAGAAATACACCATATTGAGATGAAAGGGATAGCCATGGAGGACTGTGGGTGCTAAAGTCATCCCCAGTGCAATGAGTGACCAGTATGGTTATATCTAAATTAATAGCTCCAGAAGCAAAGATCAGATGGAAGTCCAAGTAGAATAACTAACACATCTGCATGGAAAATTGCAAACTTCCATTAATTTTTTTAAGTTTCTGCAAGTCATTTTGTAAAAAATAACAATGAAACCATCTGATGACATTTACTCATCACTGACCGTGAAACAGCTCATGCATAGACCCAGCTTTATAAAGCATGTAATGTAAATCTTTCATAAAAATTAAATATATAAATTTAAAAAATCGAAATAAATATACTATCAAATAAAAAAATTTTCATAAGAATGTATAATAAAAGAAACTATTTTCAGTTTATGATGATGGATAGCAATATATTTTTATTCTTTTATAATCAATACGCAATGCTATTTCTCGATTTATGTTATTAAAAAGTACATCACTTGCAAGCCTCACATAATTATATACTATTTTATGAAAATTTATTGCAGTAATTTCAAAGTGGAATGTTTAAAAATAAAAATTCAAAGTAACGTGCTAAAAATCCTAACATAAGTTGATTAGTGTAACTTCTACACACACACCGGTGTGTGTATAACAAAATTGATTAGTGTTTTTCAATTTAGAAAGTCCTCCATGGCAGATTGTCTGAGTGTTGCCTTCTTCAGCAATTTATGGCACCCGGAAGTTCACTGCAGAATCCCAGCTGAAAACAATTGTATTAGATCTAAGTTTGAAGTTTCTCTTCAAGTTCTGATTAATTCAAACAATAGCAAAGAACAGAGAATTATTAAAATTTAAGTGACAAATGTAAGTTGTTTGTTGTTGTTCCACTAGAAACAAGAAACAGAAAAGTAAAGTTTAAACCAGGTACAAAGCTCTGTTTACACAAGATTACAATTAAATAACGAAGAAAGAAAACAACACAACAAAACTGATATGCAAAGCTATATGTTGAAGTCATTTTACACAAGAAAATGAAACAAATTATAGTCAAAGGTTAAATAAATAAAATATTTTATTTGATTTTATTATAATGAATCATAGCTTAAATTTATTAAGTTGAGAAAAAAAATTGCTTAGAAGGAAAAACAAAAGATTTTAAACCGAACATGATGCATAATATAATAATTTCGGATTACAATATGCAGAATGTCTTAAGATTATCATTTTTTTAGTAGTATAAAATTAATTGAAAACAAAATAGATCTTTACTAACAGTAAACCATTCTATTTGATGAAGTAATCAATATACCTTTAACCAATGTTTTCAACTTGATCAATAGATCATCTTCAGGCATTAACAGGTGTAAGAGGAATGTCTGTTCAACCCCAAACATGGCCTGATAACTATACTAAAACCATTAGCATGTCTCTCACTCACAGTTAAGTGTATTGCATACTTTACAAATTAACTACAGACCTACGGTATAAATTCCCACTGGCATTCGACTGTCCGTCCTTCCCGAATCTTGAGAACAGAATTAGAGAGATGAAAGTCGAGACCAGGGGCTGTATTCTGGTCGGTTCTCTCTCATCTCTTCTTTCAGAGACAAATGATGTCAAATTGTCTCTCAGAGAGAGGCAACTCCAGTTGATCATAATGATCTCATCTTTGTTATTGACGTCACAATTCTATTAGGTTGATTATACACTTTCAGGTTATCTGTGCATGCAACACAGTATAGAATTTTAAAAAATGAAGAGTATGAAATTATAGATCATGTGGTAAGGAAAGCATGTGTTCAAATAAAGCACATAATTTTGATAAAGATATGCAATGTTTAGCAATGTTTTTAAATATCGTAATGTCAAAATGTCTCAGGTAACACTGTCTCTTAACAAATAAAAATTTTATTAACCTAAGCTAGAAAAGCATACATACTTATAGAGAAATTACAACGGTAATATTTCGAGAAATACTTAGATGGATAAGGTTAACAGCATATTCAGTTCAGAAACTGATGCAGGATCATTAAAAAAAGATGGAGTCAGTGGCATTCCCAAGTAGCCACTTAAAAAAATCATAAGCATTATCTATCTCAAAATATTCTTTTCTGAGATAGAGAATGTTTCTAATATGGTTTTATAAGGTAAGTAGCATCCAGTCGTCCAAATTAGATATAACAAAACAGAGGCTACAGATGAAAAACTGGTCGAAGTACCCGCTCATCTCGGAGACATGATCTTGAGACGTAAACAAATGATTAGCCAAACAGCAACCAGCTTCTGACAGACACTGCTCTCAGACGTGAGAGACAATGACCAGAATACACCCCCAGATATAGAAAACTTAGGGATAGGAGGCCCTAATTCACTATAAACAAACTTTTGGTTTAGACCACAAATCATGTTATTTCAATTCAAAAATATTCCCCAAAACGGAGTTAGATAGATGAACCCATTGTCAACAGGTAAAGTATGATATACAGGGACAAGACACTACTGGACACAAGATCAGCCTTAAAAAATCAGTTTTCTAAGGCTGATCTTGTGTCCAGTGATGGTGTAACAAGTCTAGGAATAAAGAGGCCAACATAGTGTTCACAAGTATATACCAAGACTAGACAAGAAGTGTATTATAATAAAGTTTATTATTTCTGATGGATTTTCTGGTTGATATGTGAATTTGTGTTACATCCAGTTTCTCATGGGATTTTGATTCTCTCAATAATCAACATAAAAGTACAATATAACAGCAACTAATTAAAGAAAAACAGGGATAAATCCCTGAAAATGTTAACAGTAATGTAGTGTTACCCAAACAATATCATGTGTACTCAATGAGGAGTTCCCATCCACTCCCAAATTGTAAACATACTATACAAGCAAAAAAGTCTACAGAACCAAACCTGTACATGACACACTTCTAAAGCTATTCACCTCCAAAGTCAGTTTACCATGTACCAATATACTGCCTATTCTCCATGCTCCATACAGAGTCGTGCACTTCGGCGCTTGCACCTCAGCACCCACTCTCTTAAAACTATATAACATAAAATACTCCATGAACAGTCAAGTGGACTACTCAAAGCTAACATAACTGCACAGGCTAAATAGATTAACATAATAGTCTTAGCTGAGTGACAAACATTGCAATCACCTGCAACTTGAAGTAGGCCAATTTCAGGGGCCCCATGTAGAGGTACAATTCCATCAACTTTTTTGTTCCTAGGGTGTTGTGGGTGTTGTATGATAAGGTCCCAACCATCTCATTCATAGATGTAATTGTGCTGTTTCTTGTGGAATCTCGATTTGGTAAGATTGCAAATGTGAATGATGCTGTTGAGACCTTAACACAGCAGTAGGGCATGTCCATAGGAGCAGAAAAAGTCGAAAAAACCATACCTCTAAATGTGAACCTTTGCATGATATAGCCTCCCAAAATCCACCTAAAGCCTACTTCCAGGCATTATAGAGTCATGCTGCATGCTTCACTAAGCCTATTATGTGTTTAACAGTCAGTACAGCAATGGTGACCAGACATCCTAATGATATTTATCAGCAAAGAATAAAGAAAATCCAACAGCCGACCCTTTGCGAGATATTCAAACCCAAATGTGGAACCCAATGGCGGCAATTCCGCTCGCCATCTTGCTTGTGGACATCACCCTTGCAAGCAAGTTATTTTATAGGCACAGCGATCAGTGTCTATAATTATTGCATTAACTTCTACTGACTAAAAACAGCTTTTACCTCAAACTAGTACTGCTGCCTCATTCTCTATGCTCCGTATCATCAAGGTTCACTATTGCTCACATTTACTAATGCACTGCACATAGTCATGCACTTTGGTGCAAGCACCTCACACCCCCTAAAACTATGTAACATCAAGTACTCCACAAACAGTCGAGTGAGCTACTCAAAGCCAGCGTAGTCACATGGACTAAATAATTAAATACTATAGTCTTAGTGGTGTATGGTGCAACTTGCATGTGGCTGCATCTCACAAAGGGTAACATTTAGAGGTACAGTTCATTTGACTTTTTTGCTTATATGGACATGTTATATAGCTCTGTTTAGGTGCCAACAGCGTCATTCACGTCTGCAATTGTACCCTTGTTCCAACCAATAATCCACATAAAAATACATGACAGCAACTAATTAAAAAAAAAAAAACAGAGATAAATCCCCAAGCATAGTAACATATTGACATAGTGCACAGAACCCTAACACGTAAACACGTGTCTGTTTTATGTTAAGTGAACATTATGCAACCTAATTACAGGATGCAGAAGCCATCTATGAGAGGTCATTTAATTATTTTGTAAAAACATCAATTTTATTTGAAAATGTATTAAATCTCTTCGTATACAAATATATTGCGTAATAAGTGCAAAAATGACAATAAAAAAGCTATTTAAACTCGAAAAAAACTCTACTTTTCGTGCTTAAAATCGAAACAATTCTTCTGCCTTTGTAAACTCTCGAAGGTCATTCGTCAAATAATCCACTCAAACACATTTTTAAACAATAAAATCTTAATATAAACGGAATTCGTTCGCTTTAATAACATTTTCTTCAACTAAATATCATAAATTCGCAATAAAATACACTCACAATTTGTTTACTTCGTCCACTTCCTCACCTAACCTTCCAAATCAAAATGGCGACAAACTCTCGTCCCGATCACTACACTCTCACCTTTATCACATTAAATAAAAAAATAATAAATATTATAAATAAATTATTTAATTAAATTTCTTAAAATTTATTAATAAATATATGGAAAGCGTAAAAATTTAAATATTAATAAATATTATTGCGGCAATCTCCATATTGTTTTATGATATATCATTTATCGTCTGTTTCGATTATCAAAATCCATAAATAATAATAATTATTTTACATGTATTATTTAATTAAATTTCACAAAATTTATTAATAAATATATTGTGACTGTGATTTATAAACTTTAATTATTATTACGTTCTTATCGAATATCGTCTGTATGGTTGCCGCCATGTTGTTTGATGATGTAACGAAGTAAATGTTCATTAATTTGGCATTTTTGTCAATTTAGCGAATAAAGTCGGTAAGTTTAAATTCGAATTTTGTGTATAAATCGATTTGAAATTGTTTAGATTCGTAATAAACATGCATTAACGTTAAAATAAGTTAAAAAATGTCATTTTTAGCAGTTATAAAAGTCGTTTGGTCTGATGTTCGTGAGATCTTGCATCACATCCATTTATAAGATTGATTTCTCATTAAATCTAAAGCCCAATTAACGAAATATACGTTTATTGTTCAATCTGTTAAGCTTTTATACCAAAAAAGTAAGTGTCAAACTTTATTAGAAGTCAATAAATAAACAGCTCATATATGTCATCAATCCTGTAGTACTGAATAGCTGCAGAGTTCCTATACCATTCAGACCCCATTACAATCATATGAACAATTGATATTATCTATTTCGTTAGCTAAATAGGCAAAACAATTTATAAATAAAACATATTCTAACCTAATTGAGAATGTACAAAGGCACGAGTCGGTATAGTGGTTCTGAAAGTTACGGATCCACCCTATGTTGGGGAAGTAAAGATGTGATGATCCCGATAACTGTGTTCAGCAGACTTGACAGTTTCAGAGCTGTTGGGTATTTTTCTGCCGAATGCCCTCTGCAGTAGTGCCATTTCGGAATGTATTTGGTGTTTTGACATCACATTTAGTAGTGTCTTTCATTTACGCTACCTGTAACTAACCAGTGATGGCTTCCTGCTCTAACACATACGTCATGTTGTTCGGCAAATGTGACTATGCAATAGCTATTGATTGAAACACTTTTGCTCAGTTTCAACTGTTGATTCTGCTGAATGCATTTTTCTCTAACTGCACTTAACTAATAATCAAACCTTGTCACAAACCTTTAAAATGCAGCCTTTTTATTCAAATTTTCGAATGTTTTTGGCCAGTTTGAATGGCCTTGTCAGGAACAGAAGAAACAAATCTTCTGTTCCTGACAAAGGCTATTCAAACTGGCCGAAAACATTTGAAAATTTGAATAAAAAGGCTGCTGAATGCAGTCATTGGGTTAACCTATCATGGGGTCCATTTCCTAGTTTAGCAGCTAAGCTGATTTGCCAACCTTACTGGAGAAAATTATTGTATCTGCCTCTTGAAATTATTGTATTTCACTTAAAATTATTGTATGTCCATCTCAAAATGTTACACTTGCATCCTCTATCCATAGAAATATTAACAAGGTTTGCCCTATGTCAGAATCTCTTAAACTTTTTATCTGCAACCTCTTCTTAAAACAAAGTTTTTTAGACCCATTTTACAATGAAGTTTTCACAACTCCCTCTTTCATTGCATGGACTTTAACCACCAGTAAAACTGAAACTCTGAATGAGATAGTTGGGACCTCATCATAGCATAGAACATGCCCACAGAAGTAAAATGTCAAAGAACTGACAGTCTACATGTCATTCTTTGTGTGATATAGCCCCAAAATAGGTGTCTGGAATTTTGAAGACCCTCAAAAATTGGGTAAAATTTAAAAGTGTAAAAATCCAGAACCATTTATGGAAAACATGCTGATTTTTACCATTGTTCCAATGGTAAAAATCAGCTTGTTTTCCACGTTACTAGAGATGGCTAAGAGCTTGTAAAACACTAAGAAATGTCATTGCACTGACTATTTCCAGGACGATCATAGTTGCACTGCATGCTCTGTTGAGCCTATCGTGTGTTCTGGTCAAACCTTTGGATGTGAATAGCCCACCAAGGGTTGAAATTTGATATATTATTTGACTTTTTTGGCCATCAAGGTGACAACAATCATAACTTCAGTTTTATTTGGAAATATTTAATTTCTTTTTATGGTGATTTAGAACGTAATTAGAACATAATTTTTTAAAAAATGGAACATTATTTTATTGGTTGTAACCACATGTCACAAATGACATAGTCTTCATTACTGTACTTCAAAAAAAGACTTCCATGCTGGAGAGATTCTCTCTCTCTCTCTCTATAATCGATGACCATGATATCAGTTTTCTAGTTGCCTTGTATATTTCTAGTTTTTCAGATATATAAGTTGAGCCACCTCCCAAGTTGAATGTAAGATATAAGCTTGTTTAAGGTTGATCTGAATTTCATTCTCTGTAGAAAGGCAGTTTTTATGGTTGTGGTACTCTTTCTAATAGAAGTATGCACTATTTTTTCTAATTTTCTTTTAATACATTTAGTTCTGAAATTAAATATTCTACTTATATCTGTGATAAACAGCAAATGATATATAAATTTAATGAATGGGGGATATTATGATGAATTTGCATTATTGTTAAAATTGCTTTAGTAAAGATTGTGTAGAAATATATCATTTTCATCTACCAACAACTTTTTGCATACCTTTCAATTATATTTAACAATACTTGCTTTGCAATACAGGATGTAACAAGGACGATGGTCACAACTTTAATGGGTGATAGAACATGGCAAAAGTAACAATTGTCGTAATACAATGCGTGGTGGAATGTGAATGCAGAAACACAGTAAGTACGAAGAATTTGGAAAATAAAATGTCATTTTAATCATGGATATTTACAAGAAATAATGTTTCATTTACAAAAATTGTTCAAATGAACAACCACTATGCATCACAATGGTGATTGAGTGATTGGTGTATACTTTGGAAGATGTACTTCTGCTGCAGAGGCACTAATTCTGGAGACAAGATCTCCAGGAGAATCAAATAGGCATCTTGTAAACAAGATGTCCATTGATTCTCTTGGTCCATTGATTTAGGGTTGTTCCTTGCTCACATCTGAAAAGCCTCATTTACAAGGCTTTTCAGATGTGAGCAAGGAACAACCCTGTCTCACACAGTTGTTTGTGCAGACGCTGAGAGATTCTCTGATCGGCAACTGGCGTATTTGGAAAATGTTCCTGGTAAAGTCATTGCAATTCAGTGGCATTGCCGTTTGCAGCTATACAACTTCCAAATGATGACGTGTGTGCAATGTGGCCCTTCTCACCAGCAAGTGTTCTCTTGCAGTAAACTGCTCGGCATCCAACCACACATTGTATTACAATAATTGTTACTTTTGCCATGTTCTATCACCCCTTAAAGTTGCGACCATCTTGACTGTTACACCCTGCTGTATAAAAATAGAATATTTCTTTCTGTGAATTCAGTTCATTAGTAGGAAAATCTAAAAATGATCAATTAGTAGTTTCAGTTTGTTGAAACAAGGACTGAACTCATGCTACGTGTTGCTTCATATCTTTTAATGATGATAAAACCTCACCATGTCCTCTTCAGAATTTCGTTCAGCTCTTGCACGGAAAAAATGCGTAACATCAGTTTTTGTAAACAATAGCTTAAACATGGATAAACAGATAAAATGGCAATAATTCTGCATCTTCATACTTAGAAAAAGTATATTCTAATGGGTTCTGATTGAATTTGCATATCAAAACTTCTGATTCTGAAGAATTTCAATGCGTACAGAGTTAGCTGGTACAGAAATTTACAATGTATAAAACCTAAATTCTGCTTTATTAGTGCTCATAAATTTAAGTATCATTTCTCTAGTGTTTCTAAGACAAACTTTATTAGAGAAACAATACTTAATTTAAATATGAAAATTCCAATACAGCAGTTTGGGTTTTATTATAAAAGTTAGCCTTTATTCATTATGCAAAAGGATATTTTTATGTATATTGCATAATTCAAATTATATAAAAAACATTAAGCTCCCGAATCTTCTATACTCCAGACAGTTTACCTCCGTTTTGTTTCTCTTAAAAATAAGCTTACAGGTATTAAAAATGGTTGCCTACCTGTTATAGCCTGTGACCAAATCGCCTTTCTCAATTCTTATAATTAATATTGCACTAATTTTTTCATTTTTACTTTTTAATTTATTTTGTTTACATTTAAAAATCAATAGCTTTTTTTATTAGCAATATAATTGGTTGTTCTTTGATGTCATAGTCTTCCAAGTGCTCCCTGAGAAATTCCTGAAAATCTTCACAAAAATAAATAGAAATGGCATGAAACATAATACTTTCTGAAGACAAATTTATTGAGTTTTGCATATTTGATTTGAAAATTCTTATATGTGCATCCTTAGAAATGTTACGTATTAAAATTTATTTATGAATGCTGCATCATTAATGGGACATCAAGGAAGTGCCTGAGAGGTAACTTTCCTGTTCAGCTTGAAGCTGGAGGACATCTATTGGCCCACTTCTCAATGTCCTCGTAACAATACAGAGGGCCACTTCTTTACCCAGGTGTACAGAAAACCTACCTACCTATCCACTGTTTATACATTCTGAATTCCAAGGCCTGTACATTTATGAAATATTAATTTAATCCAAACTACATCATCCACTGCCGTAAATAATCTGGCTATAAACGATTAAAGATTATAAATAAATTTGGCACTTGAGGTAGGCGTTAGGTGCCATCTCTTATTAAAATTAATAATTATAATAATTTAAATAAATTTAGATAGCCAGTCAGTGCCTTAATAGAAGTCGATGGTTATGGCTTTGGCTTATATATACTGGAAGAGATCAGACCGAAGGTCCGGGTAGCGTAACTGGCAATGCAACCGAACGGTAAGCGGCAGTTGCGGGTTCGAGTCCCGCTTCGGGCCGATTCTTTTCTTCCAGTTTAATCTAAATTTATTTAAATTATTATAGTTGTTAATTTTAATAAGAGATGGCGCATAACACCTACCTCAAGTATTAAATTTATTTATAATCTTTAATCGTTTATAGCCCGATTATTTACGGCAGTGGATGATGTAATTGATTAATATTATCGGGTTTGATGAATAGTTATTTAATCCAAACATTGATTCAAAACATTATAAAATTTTAGTTGTTTTATTTTAATAAATTAAGGACAAATTAACTTCAATTCAGTGTGAAATTAGATATTGTAGCATTTCAACTCTAGAATTTCTCAATATATCATCTAAAAGGCATGCTGTCAGAGCATGCAAAGTAAACAATGCATGACCAAAATACCAGTACATTTTTTTTTTTAAATTGAGTTTTCATAGCAGAAATGCTAAATATATTGGATTAAAAATCTAAAAGTTTGTATGTTAGTTTTAAGAAGTTGTATTATCATGCAATCAGACTCTCTGAATCTTTATTATTTATAAAAATAAATAAATTCAACAACTCGTACTGGGTATATGTAAATAAGCACTACACATAATACTAATATCCAGCCAGAAACTACAAAAAAAAAACTATATAAAAGCAAACATTTACTTTTATGAAGTTTTTTTGGATATTGATTTTATATGTAGTGCTAATGTTATCTTAATTGATGTCAAGATAAAGAAAATATTAGGTTGAGTCATAAATAAGTTCCGTTTTCTAAACTGAAATTTATTTGCCAATAAAATGTACAAAAATAGACTTTAATCTAACACATATTCACCATCATTATTAATGACTTCTTGCCATTTTTCGGGCAACTTGTCAATTCTCCTTGCATAAAATTCTGGTGGTTTTCAAAAAAACTCCTGAGAACTCCTGGACTTGGTCATCATTTTGGAAGCATTGCCCTTGTAAAGCATCCTGCAGTGCCTGAAAAAGATGGAAATCTGTTGGTGCCATGAAATCTGTTGGTCCGGTGAATATGGTGGATGAGGCAAAACAGACCAGCCAAACTCCAAAATTTTTTCTTGTGTAATCTTCGCTGTGTGTGGCCTTGCATTGTCATGCAATAAGGTGATCTTTTTTCTGTTAACAAGTGCAGGACGCTTTTCATGAAGTTTTAACCGAAGTTGCTCTAACTGTTGTATGTATACATTTGCAGTAACAGTTTCATTGCGTGGCAACAACTCAAAATGGATAATTCCTCGACAATCCCACCATACACATAACAAAATTTTCCTTCCATGCACACAGGGCTTAGGGTCTGGTTGTGGCTGATAATTTTTGTCAACCCATTGTCTTTTTCGAATAACATTTTCGTATGTGATCCACTTTTCATCTCCCGTAACAATTTTATCCAAAAAAAGATTCCTTTTTTGCCAAGAAAGCAAGGTAGCAGCTATCGATCTTCTGTCAGCTTTATTCCGTCCACTGAGGTTATGTGGAACCCAAACTCCCAGCTTGCTTACTTTTCCTAGTTTTTGGAGGTGACGATTGATGGTTGATTGGGATGTGTGCAGTTTCTCTGCTAACTCCCTCGTCGTTTGCCGTGGATTCTGCTCAATCAGGACCTTTAAAACGTCGTTGTCAAAGTCTGAGGAGCGGCCTGGTCTTTCTTCATCTTTTAAGGAGAAATCACCAGAACGAAATTTTGTAAACCACTTTCGAACTGCTCTGTCTGAAATTACACCACTGCCGTAGACATTGCAAATCTTTTTTGTTGTTTCTGTAGCGTTATTGCCGAGTTTAAACTCCCACAACATGATATGGTGTACATGCACTTTCAAATGTTCTATTTCAAATGAATTCAAAAATAATTTTTTATTACATTATTGACATTTCAGTGTTAAAATTTACATTTATAGACTATTTGCTAATAGCCACTAATAAAACTCAGTTGAAGCAACAAGCAACACAACATCTGGCAAGTATTTGACAGTCATTTACACTTACTCGCTAACGGAACTTATCTATGACTCAACCCAATACAATTAAACACTTCCATTTTCGTTACTTCTTGATTAGCAACACTGTTTTATAAGACACCGCTGCTAATAATGTTGACTCCAGATGTTTTTTATGATGATTTATACCTCATTGTCAACTCATTTACCACATTTAAAGATGTCTAAAAATTAAAAATACCACATTGATCCCTTTTAACTTTCAGTAGAAAATGTTATCGAAAGTATTAATAAAATAACAGTAAGACGCGACGACAAACGTTAATTTAAATCATCATATACAGTAAACCCTCCATTTGAACAAAAAAATAATTTCTGATTTGATTAAAATTAATATGATGTATACATTGAGTGACTTAGACAATCCCCTTTCTTCCGATTAGTCCGTAAAATCAAAGGCGTACCATATTATAATTTCGTGTAACTTCAGTAATAACACTTTGTTTATATAAAAAAGAATCAGTTAAAATATCTAAGAGAATTATTTTAAATTCTTTAATAGTGTGTGTGTGTGTGTATATAAATATATATTAAACAGCTGCCTAAGGCACATTGTAAGCATGAAAAATGTGTACTGTTTAATAAGTTTTTGAAATGTCTATGAAATTATCTAAAACTAAATGAAAGAAAATTATTTTTCAGATAATCATGAAGATTCGTGCAAAGCATTACAATATTAGCCAAATTTGTGTGAAGTCCCATGTAGCTGTATAAGAAAGAAATTATGGTTATGGGCGGTCACTTTCGTTACTCAGTATGGGATCCGCCTCTCATTGTGGCTCAAATTATAACTATTCAGAGTATTTTTTATGCTTCTTTAGGAATGTGGATATTTCTTACTAACATTTTGAGCGGTACAGCTCATTCTTTAGATCAAATATTTCTATATCAGGTGAGTCGCAATTGCTGTTCAAATAAAATTTTTTAACGCAATCATAAACCTATTTATTTTACAGCAAATACATGTGAAAGATTTTCATGGACAGTGCATTGTAGGATCTTATTTATTGAATTCATTGTGTTGGTAAGTTGAAAACATTTTATAATTTGTAAAACTTGGAACAGATTACAGTTTATTTCTTGCTTTCAGTTCATTGGGACTCTGGTATTTTGTACAGAGAACAAAACTGTGTTTGGACTTTACTGTAACTGCCCATTTGTTTCATCTGATAGCCTGTTGGATCTACAACAGCAGTTTTCCACACACGTTATCCTGGTGGTTACTTAATATAGTCTGCATAACTATCATGTGCGTCTGTGGAGAATTTCTGTGCATGAGGACCGAATTGAAAGCCATACCACTCAGCCTGGGTCCAAAGGCTGATTTGTGATGTGTAGTTGTATGTCTGTCTCTCTTTGTAATAAAAAAGAAGCAAGTATCATTCCCATGAAAATAAGAAGCTAAAATAAACATACACACAATTAATTTGATCATTTTATTTCCAAATAGAGGACTGTTAGCTTGTCGAAATGCATACATACGAAAGAAGCTCAGCCATGACAATTTAGGAAGGCTTAATGATAATTACAAGAATCTTTACATATTCTCTGCCGACATTAAGTTATACTCTTCCATCACACACTGTACACACATCAATTTTTTTTTAAATTCTGTACATTCTCTCCAGTCTGTATTTACACATCTTATATGGATATACATGCTAAAAAGAACTAGAAAGGCATTTACGACACAGTTACAACAGATTATTGCTCAAATATTTGATTAATCAAAATAATCCAGCTATTTAAGAATTGGGAAGATTCAATTACATCCTGATATCTAGCTTTTATGGATGGATTTCCTTAGACTCGCATCGTACTCCCGATGCAGTCTTTAAATCCCAAACTGTCGCTTGTGGACTTAGTTTAATAAACAATGGTTGCAGTAATGTTTTGTAAAATTTTGGCGAGTAATTCGACAGTGATTAATATGTAAATTAAACCTGTGTACATAAACTGCAAGTAATGTGGAATCTAAACACCTCACATTGCATTTTCTACAAAAAGGAAAACCTCGGTCGAAAGATAGTTTCCACATCAAAGTCAATCGGACTTTCAGACATCCTTCCAAACCTAAAATGCAACGAGTAAACTATAATGTGCAAATCTCCAACTTCTTCAATTGTTTTCCCTTTAAGGCAAAGAACGAGTGCATATAAAAATTTAAATAAAACTAAACTAATGCATTAAAAATAATAAACTATTTATAAACAAAACAATTCGTTCGTGAGTTAGACATTGTCGGCATTTTCTAAAATCGATTCTTCGTCTTCTTCGATCACTTCCTGTATAATACTGCAACCCCTGTCTTCTCTCTCTTTAGCCAATATCTCTCTCATCTGTTTAAATACAATTAAATGATTTTTTTTAAAAGCGTCTTTACTTTTCAGTGGCAGAAATTTCGTAAAATTCCACTGGAATTTAAGAAAATGGTGCACATTTATAATTAATAAAAATATATTTAATTTTTGTTTATCTAATTTACATAGATAATATATTAATACATTTTTTTTACATTGACTTTAGCACAAAAATAGCTGCGGCAGCGATCTCTACAGATTAAACACTCCTGCACATTCCAGAAATTGGCATAAGTAGTTTCTAATTGCTGAAGTGAATTAAAAATAAAAAGATTCTTGTATAAAAAGTTCTCTTGCAAAAAAAAAAAAAAATGAAGTATAAACTTTAAATATTTTGTAAATTTTCTAATACGAAAGGAGCATCTACAGAATATAGTTTGAAAATAAAAAGTGCGTAAGACATGCAACAGCTTTTAAAAGTATAGCAATAAACGGAGACAGTCCAGTTCGGGTGCAGGCTTTCACGGAGAAATGTGCTGGAAACAGAAAAAACAGAAGTAATTTTCTACACACATCAAAATTAATACTACACACTAAAAATAATAAAAGGAATAAAAAAGACATGCATAACTAGACAGAACTATGAGTCATCCAATTACATGCAAACTTCTCCAGTAAGCATGCTAAAAATTACCAGTAATCTCTAATTTTATTAACAGTGATGAAAGATGGGCAAGCATGGATGCTTTCCAATTTTTGTGTTGCATCCTCAAGCAGCTATAAACCTAAATTTTGTATTTAACACACTTTTAATCATCAAATGATATGATTTTTTCAACCTGCTCAGTTCTGGTTTTAAATATGTTCTGTAAAAAGTTATTTATAACAAGTAATTTCATTAATCAGATTATTCTAATTTATTCTCCTTTTGTCAAACCATGTTTTCTATATGCAAGATGCACCTCTGATATAATAGTTACCAGTCGAAGCATTGCAATTCTCCACAAAATTACAGTAAATTTACGCTAACATTCATCTGTAAGTCAATAATTTTCAAAGATCATCTTACTACAGTGGTACCTCATACTGTGAATGATTCTAACTTCGAAAGCTAAATTTGAGAGAAACTTGATCTAGAATTAAAACGGTGCTTTTACGTTCGAACTTGTGCATCCATTTTTTTCATCGTTGTGTACCGGAAATTTGAAGAGGCTGTATTTGATCTTACATGTACAGGTAGTCACTAGTGAGGATTGTTTCGCACAAGTTGTGTCTTGCTCTTGCTGCAAATGTATCTTGTGTTATACTCATTTGCTTTTGGTGTGTTCGGTGTATATGTAACCCCTACCTGTTAACCGTGGAAGCAATGAAGCATAAGAGGAAGGTGATAGTATTGATAGTTGAGGTAAAAAGGAATTAGATCTGACAGTTTACTGCTTTTTGAATTACTTATACATAATGAAAACACGCACAAATATACCCAAAACCAGTAAAAAGGAATAAAATTATTTAATGGTACGAGTGTTTTCATCCATTTCTAACAATTATCGCTAAGTATATCTTAACGAATACTGAACAGAACAATGTTAGCAATTGAACACATTTAAATACAAAGATTTGAAGTGGTTCAAATTTAAAAATTACTTTTTCAATTTCTGTGTGCTACATTGCTAACAATTGAATCTTGCACATGTTTGTTGATACAACCACTTCAAATTTTTAAACAAACAAACACATTTAAATATGTTGTTATTCTGTACAGTATTCATTAAGATACATTCGATGTTTGTTAGAAACAAACGAAAACGTTCAATTGTTAAATAACTTTATTCCTTTTACTAGTTTTGGGTATATTTGATTATAACAAAAAAAAAACACACAAATTAAAAATGACAATTAAATGCTCCAAATTACATGTAATTGCTGTTTATCAAAATGGGTATTATTTAGCGTCTGGGAATGGATTAATAATTTACATTCCATTGATTCTGAGTTTAATTCTTTTCGGAAAGTCGTTTCGATTCAAAGTACAAGGCATCACTGTATTTTTATCAATAAATTGCAGATTTTTGCTTGTTCTCATTACTATTTAAAATAGTTCTTTCTGTGCAATTAAGTTGGTGAGATAACCTTAAGAAATGGAGAGAATGCAGTAGAAGACTGTTGTTCCTGGTGATTGGACATGTCCAATCACCAGGAACAAGTCAAAATGGTGTAGAATTTGTTTTGGAAGACCAATTTTGAATTTTATGTGCTTACAAGATAAATTTTAAACATCAAAAACATGATTTGTGGAAAATTTAAACTTTGCATAGTTTTCATCTAGGTACATACCGTGTTAGAAAATATGGAAAGTTTCAGAACTTTGTCATTGCAATTTTATAGTATGAAATCAAAACGTTTAGTTTTTAATCTTACCTGATCGGTCAAAAGCGAAATTCTTCCTTCCACTCTAGGTTCTAACTTACACTGCTCGTACTCGACCTTATCTAGGGAGGGCTGTTGCATTAAGAACATTGTACGTCTAGCAGCTGCATCCAAGCTGACTCCTCTCCTCATGGGAGCTCGCATCTGTAAGCTGCTGTCTTCAAACATCTTTACGACGCTGTGCCTAGAAAAAGAATCTTAAGTAGACGAGATTGACAATTTTACAAATTTGCAATGCAGATTTACAGGAAGAGTGCGGCAGTTAGCATTGTTAATGGTGAAACATCCTTGTTATGTGCAGTCTGTGAGAAGAAATCGGGTATAAAAGCAAACAAAAAACAACATGTATATTTCAAACTGTGTTGGCTTGTAACATTAAAAAGAATGGCTTTGTTATTCAATCACTCGCCAAAAGTGGTGTAATTTTTAAATTAGTAAAATTGTTCAAAAAAGCAAAAAATATGCTCACAAGGCAAAAAATCAAACCAGTAATCAGGATAGAGAAGAAACTTACGGCAGACTATCCCTATATGGTAGGAGCGGAGATGCAAGTAAGTGTTCCGTTTAGCTTGAAAACCACAGAACGACATCCAAACATAGAACAACAGAATTGATTATTTTTACAAGTTACGCGCCAATAAAAATGGCTTATAATTTTTGTGTCTCTACTCGAAATGAACACAACCGATTTTTTTTTTTTTTTTATGCACGATCATTTACCATACTAATTAGAATGACCAGATCGAAAGTCTCACCTACGAGAAAGACAGACTAGACTCTGCCGATGTCGGGATCGGTGGTTTACGGTTCCCATCACTATTTTGATGCTCTCAAAATGGTTTTGAACTGCAGTGCGTAGCTCTGGACTTTCCTCGTCGCCCAGCTGAAAACAAGTACGTAAAAATGAGTCGATACAAGTTTACTTACTGAAATTAATGGCATCACCGGCAAGAGACTCACCACAACTTCGCAATCTTTGAGAACGTCGTAACCATCCTTCCCTTGACACAGATAGTTTTTAGTGGCTAGTCTGTATTTCTGTAACAAAATTGGAAATAAATTGGAAAGTTATGATGATTTGTTTATGGTAAAATAGGTCTAAAAATTAAAGTAAGTTACTTTCACTTTTTGTATACTCAGCCTTTTGTGGCTTCTAGTTTACATATCAAAGGATAAAATTTGTGAGCTATGAAAGTACTACGTGATCAAATAAGAGTAGAACTTGCCAGAAACGGTGCCGGGAGTTTGGCAGTGCTTGGAGTACTGCCAACTCCTCACAAACTAAGAATAGGAGAGAGGAAAGATCTTGCGAGGAATTTGTCAATAACACTTGCTGGCATTGCCAAACTCCTTGCAAGTTCTTTCCTCTCCCTTATTCTCTTTAAAGTTTGCAAGGAGTTGGCAGCACAGCCTGCTTAAACTTGCTGAACTTCCGGCACTATTTCTTGCAAGTTCTACTTTCATCATTCTGTTGGGTTCATCAAAAAGTTTTCATTTTCTGGACAAAAATAACTTTTCTATCACTCCATTATCCCATATGCAAAGGTATTAAGTGGTTTTCGTACTTTGATTTACTAACTTCTGCAAACTATTCTGGAGATCGAAATAAGTGTAATCTGAAGGTACAAGATTGGGAGAATGAGGGGGGGTCACACAAAGCATCCCACGTATATTCCAGTAATTTTTTCCAAGTGGTTAAAGACGCAAGCAGTCTAGCACTGTCGTGCCGGAAGATCACCCTTTCTCTGTTATGCTGGCTGTTTTTCTTCGACGCCTGCCTTTGAGTTGGGAACATTTTTTCAAATTAACGGTTCAATTTAGAGGTAGGAATTCGTTAAAGCTAATTCCCTGCCAGTCCCACCAAATACTTGGCATGACCATTTATGGATGCAGGTCAGTTGACTTTCTCTTTTAACTTTTTTGCTGCACATTATCGTAAGCAAATCATTTTTCGTTGCCAGTAATCTTTCTTCAGTTATTTTTTCGATAGCTGTATTCATTAAAATTCGCACATCCGTCAGCTTGAACGTTGTGACGTGCGACGTAACATTTCATATCTGCCCATATCAATTCAATGGGATTTAAATTACAATGATACAGAGGTAAACATAACACATCATCACCTACTTCTTTGGCTATTTCGTCAATAATATATTTATCGTATTTACGTTTTACTTTTTTAACAATATCCGAAAGTTCTATTTTTAACATTTGGTCGTTATGACAAACCCTATGTTTTTCCAACCACGAAATTATGTCAGCTTTTTTTCCAACTACAATTAGGAACCTTCTCAATTTTAGCTGAGTGATGTGGAGCATTGTCCACAACAACAACAGCATTACTTTCTACTTTCGATAATCTTTTTTTCAAACCATTTTTTGAAATTATTGCCATCCATTCCTTCGTGGTAATCTTTTATTGACTTTCATTTGTAAGTTTTGTAAATGGCAAACGACCAATCCCCGAGAAATAGATAACACTTCTGCAATTTCCCTGGTGGTGTGATGTGGATTCTCTCGAATTAATGCCACGATTAAATTATCATTGTCAGCTGAGGATCTTCCGGACTGTGATGCATCTCCTAAAGAAAAATTCCTTGTACAGAACCTCTTAAACCACTTTGACACATACAGACATACAGCACAGATTGCATTTATGATGATGAACATACAACTTGAGCCTCCATTTTCAATGCAACCTGCTATACAGACATGCCTTCTGATTAAATACAGGTTTCCACTTCTGATCTATTATTACACAGAACAAAATCAGTGTTAAGATCAAAATTAACGTCAAGTTTAGAGTTGTATAACCTTGTTTATAATCATTAAATTTAGGTGTCAATCGTACTTTAATCGAAGTAAGAGGAGTGTTAGGGAAATTGCCTTAATAGGCAACTTCCTTTACACTCCTGTTCCAAAAATGATATCTGCAGTTTAGGAAGATAATAGTTTTAGGTGTCTACATTAGTTCAGCATCTTATTATTAAATAACATGATGTTCTATTCATGGCTACAGCATAATACTGAAGGACATTGTTGTGTGGTAAGTGTTTTTTTAAAGGTTACAAAACTTTTAATTGTTTGTAGCAGATAATATATATATATATAATAAAGCTACTTTTATATGGTGTTCGTTGTTCTTATAAGCAGGTTTTTAACCCTCCAACCCTGTGGGGCACTAAGATGGGGCCATAAGTAATGGACGAAGCCAGTCACATGGAGCACCTCCCAAAAATTCCTGCATTTATTTCACCTGTCCAGATTCATTCACAGATATCTGGAACGGTGGGGCTGCCATTCAACTGTGACTATAGCATATTTGTTACTTGTCAATAAATGCAAACATACACACATCTATTGCATTATCTAATAGAAAAAGGTCCAAATACACGATGACTGAGCTTGTAATGATGGATAAATTACACTTACAAAGTACTTGGATCACACGACCATCTTAAGCACTCAACAATGTGAAACATCTTTGAAAAGATTGCAAGTAATGGTGGAGGAAGGATATAGTGTATATAAGACGACAGAAATTGAGACTCGTGGTATTGTATTGATCCGTAATACAAAAACAAAGGCATAACGACACTTCCAATCTTCATTGGAAGTGTCGTTATGCCTTTTAGACATGTTGCTGAGTTGCATTATACTGCACTATGAAAATATACTGGGATACAGAGAGGGTGAAAGTTGGGTACAGATTTGTTGCAGTGTGATGGCACAGCTGACATCAAGTTGTGTGTTAAGAACAGAGACAGAGCACTATCTAAGAAGATGAATGCGTGTCTCAACTATTGGAAGATGGCAATTTTAGGCAGAGTGGGAATCCTCTGAGGATAATGAACATAACGGTAATTTTGAAGTGTTCTTCAATGATCAATATAATGTGGTCTCATAAAATGTACTTGTATAAACAGTCACCAAAATGATGTATTGGTATATTCTTCATTGTCTGAGCAAGATTTCTCAATCTCACATTATGGAAATCAGGGAATTGACTTTTATAATACAACGATAGATATTCAGTAACAATACGGAACTTGTCTAACAAAACACTGCACCACTGTTTCCGTATCCATTATATCCTCTAGTTTTTGCCCACTACAAACTTGGTTTTCAACAGTAGTGCAGCAGTTACAACAAAATTGTTAGACAGTCACACAAAACAATTGCTTCTGACAACACTACTGTCACAAGAAGTGTAGACAACATAATTTAATTCAATGGCCCAAAAGCTGCTGTCACACATTAATTTACAATTCTTACCTGCTCCAAATCAAGATATTCATCTCCGATTTTTATGAAACTAGGATCTATTCTCTTTCCGGGAGGTTTACTGGGATCAAAAGCAAAGATCACTCCGGATACTTGCGGAAATCTTCCTTCCAATTTTGGATATTGAGACACTCCGTTTTCTAAAGCCTGCCAGATCTGATAACCTGAAAAGTTAAGTTTCTTAAATGAATTTGTTTACTAGTCAAAAGTTGAGTTTTGAACGATAAACTCTACCGACCGGTTGCAATTACGACGGCCAGAGGATCCATCATCGGTAACAGCGTAACCAAATCCCTGAGAGTGAAGTCTCCCTTTGGGTGTATGCGGTCGGATCTCAGAGTGCCAGAGTTCAGTAGGGCCAGATCGGAATGAGTAGATGATAACATTATATCGCAGACAAAGTTACCTGGAACGACAAGCGAAATTTATAATCTCGGATAAATACGATACAGGGTTACAAATAGAAACAACGAATTTACCTAAGTTGGTTTCTCTAGTGCGTATGCTTGTGAAACGACCGTCCAGATCCACGGAAAATTGGCCAAGGACCTCGTCCATTTTCCCCTCGACGATATCTGAAAATTCCCAACATTGTTGAAAGTCTCCTAAAAAATTAAACACCTGACTCAAAAACCAACCTTGGTACTTCACTAATTTCAGCCTTAGATCTTCGTCTTCGCTAAACTTCGAAGTGACTTCGATCTTCTCGCACTGTACGTCGACGGATTCGGGGTTGGAAAAGTTCAGCGTTATTCTCGAGAATTCTCGGAAATCCGTACCGCTCTTGATAATGTACTTTCCATTCACCTGAATTTAAACGAAAGCTAATTGTCATTTCTTACGTTACAAAGTCGGGTGCACTAAAATCGAATCCATAGTTTTGGAACAAGACTGTGGAAATACAACCTCACCTTCTTTACTTCAAAAACGTGATCATGTCCTCCGAGAATCAGGTCTATCTCATCAACGTTTTCGGCCAGACGGCAATCGTTGGGCGTCCTCATGTGCGTTAGGGCAATGACATAGTCAACTCCCTCCTGCAAGGATTTTAATAGGGAAAAAAGTTCTTATACTGCAAGCTTATGTTACATACAAAGGACTTACCTTATCCTTCAGTTGTCTGGCCAACTTACGTCCTTCGGAAACAAAGTCTATGTAAGTGACGTCTTCGGGATCTATGGTTGCCAGGGTGGACAGCCACTCCTCTTCGACTAGGCCTATCAATCCAAACTGGAATTGTTAGAATTTGTTAATGACCCAGAAAGTTTTGTTCCACCTTCATAATTTATCACACACTTTATTAAAATCTTAACAAAATTATGATTTCTACACATTAAAAACGTCGGTTTGTCTGAAAATCTCACGGACATGATTAAATCGGATGAAAATTTAAGCAAAATTTTCTGTTATTCAATTACCTTTTTCCCGTTTCGCTCGAGAACGTAACTGACTTTCCCTTCTGCCAAAGGCTGATGAGTGTCGTTGTCATTGACATTACTCATTAACCATGGGAAAGTCGTCTGCTTGGTGAAATCGACCAGGTTGTCCACTCCAAAATCTAAAACGACGACAACAAGACTTAAATTTATACCCTAGGGCAACACAATCGCCTAGAAAATTGCTTAAAAGCTTACCAAAATCGTGGTTCCCATACACAGAACAGTGAACGCCGATGGAATTCAACACCGGAATCATCTGCTCCCCTTTCGTGAACGTGCTCACTGTGAAAACAACATTCAATCATACCCACTTATACATAAGAACAATCGAAATATACTGTAAATTTCAATGCTTCTGGTTGTACGTTGAAAGCAATGTCATTCGAAAGGAAAGTGTGCATTTAGATCCCGCAAACTCCCTAACATGCACCTCAAGAAAAAACTATACTTCCATTTCTTAGAGGGGGCCCTCTTTTAAAGATACCCAGTTCAAAAAATTGGGACAATCTGATCTGCTCGACAAAGCACAACTACAGAAAGAATAATTATACACAAACTTAACTTCTCGAACATGTTTATCCCAAGGCATTGCCAATTTGCGGTATCGATCCACCCAATCAAATTACGACAACAATCAACTGAATATGCAATAATTCAATTATTTCCTATAACAAGATTTCAAATTACTCGTGGCTTGCACGAAAACCACTTTGGTTACACGTAACCGACACATTTTAGAGTAACCGAAGCATTTTCGAGTACATAAATCTTTACAGAAAGGAAGTTAATGGAAATATTTTGAAGGATGAGGGAAATTGGTATTTCTTGCACGTTACGCACAAGAACTCTGTTTTCCTCTTCTGCATAAACTGCATTACAAGTGCAAATTCTGATTCCGTAAGGTCTCTTTTGCTCGTTTTCCTGTCTTGCATTCACATAAATGCAATCTAAGGAAGTAAGTTTTGAGGAATTGAAAATGTCAAGTCGCGGTATCTGATCCGAAACATCCTCTCGACTGGGACAATCGGCTATTGCTTACTCTTATTTTCCATTCAAATACGAGTCAACCCTCACTAATCTGGCATCGTTGGGACCCGTAGGGTGCCGGATTAGCAGTTTTCCCAGATTGCAGGGTGACTATGTTAGAATACACGTAACCATCCCCCTGTAAATAGATACAATAAATGAAAATCAAGCAAAATTTTAACAAAGCATGGGTAAAATAACAGGAAGGTTATGTCACTTTCTAGGTACTATCATATATCACTCGTGACGGTAATGCCAAACACCACCAAATGATAGTGATGGGTTTGGTGTGGCAACCTGGAAAAATTGAAATTATGCTAGCCAGATGATCAACCCATACTATGATTGAATCAGTTAAAAAATGCCAATCCAAATTGTAATTTGTGAGTAGACTATTGCTGCCACCGAGCCGCACAGTCTTCGGGAAAAGGTTTTGCAGAACTTATTCACAGAAATTGCTCGGAAATTTTCTTGAAAACATTTTAGGAGTGCACTTTCCCCCTTTGTTTATCGAGCAAGGGGAAAAACTGCTTGATAAAGGCTTGTTCGTGCAAATAAAGTCGAGTCCGCATAAGTCGTCATAGGTATAACTCGACACCGTCGGTTAAGTAGTCAGTTTTCTGTGGTCCCGGCCAACTTACATAGGCATTAATGTTAAAAACTCTGGTTTACTCGACACCGTTTAACTCGTCACAACTGGGTAAATTGACATACTTTTGCTGTCCCACACTCGTTTAGACGTCCGATAAGTCGACTCCCCTCCTGAAAAAAATGACTCTACACCACGTATTGTGGCGTGAGCTCATTTTTTTAGAAACTAACTTTAGCGCCAGTGATGGATGGTCAGAGAGGAACATTGTACTACTGTATTTTCTAATTGTAGTATTGTGGTTTTCTTCAACTTTGCTTTAGTCGTCATATCGGATAACTCAACACATTTTCACTTCCCCTTGGGGTGTCGACTTAAGGTTCATTCACATCTACAGACACGTAACAGCACAGATATAAAAAGATTATTACATACATTTTCAATGGGCATATTTACATATACCGCGCGTGAGCGGATCATGTCCGCACAGACACGGGCCGGCACCAGACAGCATTGTCTGCGAGAATGTTTTGTCTGTGCCGGCGCGTATCTGTACAACTCTGTGAGAGTCGGCGCGGTTAGTATGAACACCGTCGTCGACACGCACAGACAGTGCTTGGTTAAAACGATGAATCAAGAGAAATTAATTGAATTAGTTCGGGAATATACATTTCTTTATGATTTAAGTGCGTGCACTCCCTAGTATGTCTGAATGCATCTGTGCATGCTGGATTGTAGATGTGAAAACTATTGTCTGTGCGGTGTCCAGCGCCGGATTAAGCCTCTAGCGGGCCCTAGACAAAATTTAAATTGGGGCCCCATTTAAATAAGTTGCTTCTAAACAAATCTTATATAATGTGACATTAGCGTAGCTAGCATGGGTGACACCCGGTGCGGATATCGTGGTGTCACCCTTTTTAACTGTTTTATAAAACACTATTGAATTGTAATAACTTTGCACTCGAGCAACTTGAACGCTACATCGAATATGCGATGTCGCGACGTATAAGTTTAAATTTAGAAAATGAATCATAACCATACATCAGTATTACTATGAGAGGCGGCCCTAGGAATATTTCTAGATGGTGCTAGAGATCTCGTGGCGGAGATTACTTCTCACGCACGGATGGCTGTTGACCTTTTTTTTTTTTCTTTTTAGGTAATGGCTACTGAAGCCGGGCCCCTCCGAATTACGGGCCCTAGACATTTGCCTACTTTGCCTATTCGATAATCCGGCCCTGGCGGTGTCTGCCACGTACGGTGTCTGTAGATGTGAACGAACCTTTATGCGGACTCGACTGTAGTATTATCGAAATTGCTAAAGGCCGTTTTGTAATGTGACGGTTGACTCGTACTATGTTTTTACCACCATCAAAAGATGGATCTTATCGAGTCTACGGTGATGTGGACCATCCAATAAACTCGATGGGAATTTTTCAGTATCAGTTGACCTCTTATCATCTTTCATGATGATAAAACAAATACTTGCTGTTTGCCCAATACACCAAGACAATGTGTCAAGAAATTCACTTAAAATGACTTTAAAAACAGCCAAAATATTTAGTTACAATGACGCTAATTCAGAATAAAATTCAAAAAGAAATTAATTTAATTAGTTTCTCTCGCGATGCCTTGTTTTTAAATAATTAATAAACACCGTGTCACTTAATTTGCGTAAACAATCATATGACAATGCATGCAAGCGACATTGAGCCTTACACGATTAAGTTTTTGTCATTTGTTAATGTTGTTAATGATTGTTCGGTCGCTCCAACACTAAAAAAAAGTGAATTTTTATAATTTTAATTTTAAAATTAAATTTTTATTCATTTTTCCTTTTAACTTATGTAAAAAACTTAATAATAAAAACACAAAGAAAACTTGTTTTCTGTCTTTATCTGATATTAAACAAGCTACGTTATCCTGTACATGACCTTCAAAGTAATAAAACAGGAGTTGAAAAGTCACATTTTACAGTCAGCATTCATTCTCGTTACGTCTGTTTGTAGCTTTAGAAATACCGATGCCGTATAAAGGTTCACACCGGCAAAATTTGCACGAAATCAATGAAAACTGTCGGTCTTATGCATCTATACCTCTTTTACACTGAATATTTCCTGTGATTATAAACTGAATGGTGTATTATACTTATTCGGAAGGCAATTTTTTGCGAAATTGTGCAAGAAACTGGCTCATTAAACTGTTCATTTTTCAATTATAATACAAATTAACATTTAATTTGCCTATTAAATATGAACATTTGTTAATTTAACACCAGAAATGATGGTAGTTTTAGTGTGTAGTGTGCAATTTTTTCAGTCAGTTTGCACAATTTTATAGCTGCTTAGTGGCAATTTATGTCTCTAGTTTCGATATTTACATCCAGAGATGCTAAATGGCAATTGCGGAATGATCTAAATGCCAAAAACCGATCATCTGTTTGTTGGAATGGTGAGGTAGGTACTCTACCTTATCGGAAATGCTAACATTGCTCTCTCCACAGCACTACTGATCGATTTGCATTAAAATTAGTTGAAAAATAAGCAGAATGCTTACTTATTGACGGTGCGATGATGTCCCCGCTAAACAAAACCAAGGGATTGAGATGGGCAAAACTCTTAATGGCGGCACAGAACCTCGCCGCACCTCCCACTGGCTCCTGCTGCTGCGTCTCGACATTGTAACAGTCATTGAAGTGCAGAATCGTCACTACTCCCTGCGAGGCGGGCATGTCATTACTGGTAGAAAAACAGAAAGGGAACAAGGTCGATACGCCACTCTGAAACGATTACAATAAATTCTAGTTAACAGAAACACGTTTATGCACTTACAGCACACACACATCTATTGGAATTACTCTACTCTAGTTGCATTCATCACTTTTCATTATCACAATCATTCAATTTTACTGTTCTTAACTTGAAAATTATGCATGCGGAAGGTGCGTACCATAAAACTGTGACGACGACAACAACAAAAGTGTTTACTGTTGTTCGAATATCATAAATTGTGTTCTTTGTATAGGAAAAAAGCTAGACAGACAGACAATCTTCACAGAATTTAATCTTCGTCTATGTTTATGAATGCATTGACGAACATCATAGCATTATAGCTAAAATTATGAACCCTTGATTTAGATAACAATGGAGTTAGGAGGAGCAGGAAGTAGTTGCGAGGAGTTAGTGGTGGGAGCAGAAAGTAAGAAAGTAGTTGCGAGGAGTTAGTGGTGGGAGCAGAAAGTAAGGAAGTAGTTGCGAGGAGTTAGTGGTGGGAGCAGAAAGTAAGGAAGTAGTTGCGAGGAGTTAGTGGTGGGAGCAGAAAGTAAGGAAGTAGTTGCGAGGAGTTAGTGGTGGGAGCAGAAAGTAAGGAAGTAGTTGCGAGGAGTTAGTGGTGGGAGCAGAAAGTAAGGAAGTAGTTGCGAGGAGTTAGTGGTGGGAGCAGAAAGTAAGGAAGTAGTTGCGAGGAGTTAGTGGTGGGAGCAGAAAGTAAGGAAGTAGTTGCGAGGAGTTAGTGGTGGGAGCAGAAAGTAAGGAAGTAGTTGCGAGGAGTTAGTGGTGGGAGCATAAAGTAAGGAAGTAGTTGCGAGGAGTTCACACAAAGAATAAGAGCAGAAATAGGGATAAGAAAATAAGAATTGGTAGTTGAAGTAGGAAGCACTAGTTTGAAAAATAGAGGAATAGTAGGAAATAGGAGAAATCAGTAGCAAAGTAGAAAACAAAGACTTAAGAGTCAGCAGTAGGAATAGAGAGAACCTACTGCTAACTCCCAACATGAGTAAGCCCAAAGTTAGTAAGAATTACAAAGTATATAAGGAAGTAGGAGTTTAATTTCAAATTGTAATTTTTTATAGAAATAAGTATTTAAAGTTGAGCATCCACGTCTTTTAATGATTCAAATTATATTATCATATAATTAAGACTTGAATCATTACAAGAAATTGGAATAAAGTGTGCTGTATGATTAACGATCTTAATGACTAGTCATAATTTCTAAGAACTATTCTGAAAAATTACTATAAAAATAATCACAAAAGCAAAAATATTTATCAATTTTACCTGAAACTGTGACAAACTTAAGTTGAATTTAAAATTAGAAATACATTTTCTTGTTTATTTTTAACATAAATTGCTTCAAAACACAAATATTTAAATTACAGCAGGAGATATTGCACTTATATCTGTAGTAACAGACCTACCCATTTAGAAAAATAATTTAATGCAAGGTTATTTAAATGCAATTACTGGCTTGAAATAAAAGTGAAGAAAATTTAACACACTTACCATCATTTACTTATATTAGCACAACATTACACTTATTAGCAGCTTCAACAAATCGCATCGGCATCAAAATTTCAGCATGGATTTGAGTGTTACTAATTGCTTTGTTTATAAATCTGCATATCTACCATGCGATTTTCATTAGAAATTATCAATTCTTGCAATATAATTACAAGAATTGACAATTTCTTAATGTTGCACTAGTAAGGAATTGTCATTTCTTAATAGTGCAATTGTAATAATAATTACACTTGCGCTAGCAAAACTGATATTTAATAAGTCGTGCAACTTATTAAATGGGGATTTCAATAGATTTATAAGCACCGTTCTGCTCAAAATTATATTTTTAAAACATTTTACAGCTTAAATCCATTCCTCTATCAAGTACCGAGATTGTGAAACTTCAATTTCGCTACGGATTCTCGTAATCGCATACCACTCGAGTCACATTTTTCTCCTCCGTCTTACACATTAAACAGTTACTAACAGGTAGTGTAAACATTCCAGTTGTCAGGATGAAACAGCATAAAATTCTAACATATTTATTCCTTCAACATTCTCGTATTTAGTAAGTTTTCATACAAAAATCACATACAAAGTGATTCATTGACGGCTCTTCCCACTTGAAACTGCTTACAAAATCTCGGCGCAAACAGACGGTCGTCAGACTAGACGCAAAAGATATTTAAGTTAATATATTCCGAGTATCGACACGGTCGACTGAATGCAGATAATTCCGTTACGCAATTTACAATACAGCCCTAACTCACTAAACAATTTCTCAATGTACAGTTTACTCTGTTACGGAATCAGAGCGGCGTTATCTGTGGAATCTCTCACGTAACGATTATCTAATCGCTCGGATAGATAATTTCCTGTTTGCGTTTGATTAACTCTTAGATTTACTTAGCCTAAGTACTTTATTCTAACTTAAATGCTACTTGCAGTAATTACAGCTGACAAAATATCACTTTGAAACTTGTTTGTAACCATGACCCCATTCCTGCCATACACACTGCGTTAATTACGGACCCGTGCAAACTTTCTTAATCAAGTTTGACGATATATAAAATGCACCCCTAAGGTAATTTCGTAGGAAGTTATGTGAATGGAAATGTAATTATTAATTTAATGGGGTCGTTATCGCTTACGAACATGTAACAGAGGATATTCTGCTATAAATTGCAAATTTAACCCTTAAGTTCGATGTTATTTGAGTATAGAGAGTTGCATAAGAACCTGTAATTTAATCCGATGCGGAAACAGGAACGTAATTTAATGGGACGATTATCAATTAAGAGCAACCGTAACAAGTTACGTCTATTATAAACTGCAAATTTAGCTCTTAATTTAGACGCTGTTCAAACTCTAGCTTAATTCGAAAGGCGACACACAAAGAGGAACTTAACGGGCAGGTTATCGATTAAGAGCACGTGCAATAAGAACTGTAAACTTATCTTTCGTTAACGCTATCTAAACACATTCCAATGTACGGCATGTATGGAAATGAAGAAACAGGAATATAGTTATTAACTGTGTCAATTGATAACAGGATGATTATCAATTGCAGCATACAACAGAAGTTATTTCCTTTAACATAGACAAATTTCTCATCAAAAATTGAAGTGAGAAGTCATTCGACTCATCGACAAAAGTTCACAAGTAGAAATGGGGGGGGACTGTAGCGAGAACAAGAGGAAGGAAGGTAAAACTGCAGTTGTGAATAAGGCAGTTGGGATCTTAAGTGCTGTAGACGGTACTCACAGGAGTAAAAAATGTCAAAGGAACGACAGCTTGTATGAGACACCACAAAATACAGCACTTCCGAGATCAGTCGGAGCATGCAGCGCGAGTCCAATCGTGCCACCGAATGTCAGCACAGTGGCCTTTCTCACATTTTACAGGCTTTTAGCCATCTCTAGTAAAGTGAAAAAGGGTATTTTTAGTATTGATTCAAGAAATAGTTCGGAACGTTTTCATTTTTAAAATGCTACCCCAATTTCGAGGTCTTCGAAATTCCGTACGGACAAATTTCAAAGAAAATACACGTCACGAAGGATGACAAGCAGACTGGCACTTTGACTTTTTTCCTCTTACAAGTGTGATCTACTGCACTGTTGAGGACCTAACCACCTCATTCAGAGCTGCAGAGGAAATGAACAGGAATACGGTTAACAGGACAGTTATCAACGTAACAACGATTATATCTGTTAAGCCGCAAATTACATCTCACCGAGAGGCGAAGTCGAGCGTTACCTCTCCCCGCGCATCAGAACGGGGTCTACGCTGAACCGAAGCAAATTGCGGTGGTAGAAGTAACTTACCCCCATCGTTCACTGAGTAAACCTCCCGAAAAATCCAACGGAAGGAACCTCCAACATTTACAAACCCTAACGGCATCTCCGCCACGTACAAATGGTCAGTGGGACTGTTTGTGGCACAGTTATGGTACACACAAGAGAAACTCCGGTTGCCTTGACAGCAAGAAATCAATAAAACTTTAAAAAATAAAAAAAATATTATTAAACAAATATCAATAGTAAAAGAAAAAATACATTGGCAAGCATTTTAAATGGCTTCCAGTTTAATTTAACCACATTTTTTCTGAATTATCAAGGTTAAATGGCCATAAAATCATGGCTTCCTCTTGTGTAGAATGATGTCAAGTTGCAGGATGCCATTCAAGATTTACTTTTAATGGAGGGCCACACATTTACGCGGCTTACAGTTATTTATTTACTTATATTAAAGTAATCTGAGGTTATATATAAGCTATAAACTGGCTTTTCGACTGTTTTTTACCTTCACAATTTATCACTTGTGCTTCGAGAAGACATCCGGACGCTCTCTCCACCGCTACCAAACCGACTAATCAATGGACTCCATGCGCGGCCTTCACATTACGCAATCCAACTTTTTTCTTCCAATCGGGGAATTTTCCCTACCTGCAGGGGAAAACTTTATCGATTTTCAGAGGATTAAATTCGAATCCGAACCGAAATCTATCCAAAATATTAATTTAAAATCCGATAAAATAATTCCCCAATTAAAAGTCTACTTAAATCGCTTAAGCGTAAAAATATCCGCGCCGCCATCTTAAATTTCGTAGAACGGGAATGCGTAGGGATATTATTGTTGTCTGTTTATTTATTTATTTTTTTACTTCGCGTCTTTAGGGAATTTTAACGTTTCTTAGAGGTTTTTTAAGTCGTAAAAGTCGTGTTAAAATGTCACGTCGATTGAAATTTGAAGGTTTTAAGTACTAAAATTGGGTTAATGTTTCTTCCCGAGTATTGGGGAATATTCCCGGAAATCCATTTTAGAGAATTTTACGAAAAACAGGAAATGAAAGTGCTGCTTTTTATATTTTTATTTTTAAATTTCGATTGAAGTAAAATAGCTTTTGTCAGAACGGAAATGCGTTTAAAAAAATATCTTCTTTTTTATAATCTAGATTTAAAATAAATTAACGTAATAATTTAAAGAAAAAAAAATAATTTAAAAATCAGGAATAATTTTGTTATCGTTTGAAAATTCCCTCGTTAGGGAAATTATAAAATTAAATTTTTACGTATATAAAATTAAAAAATCGGAATATTAATTATTACAATAAATTTCAAATAGATTTGCTTTCGAATTTCTTTTTTAGATTTTTTAAAAATCCAATTAGATTTTAACAAAAAGATGCAGGGAAATCGTTCTGACGGGGAAATTCCCTATCGAAAAATTACTTTTAATAATTCAGACTAATTTATAATTACGTAACAAATAGAAATTCTGCACAAAAATAGGGATGAAGTGGTCTATTTATCACGTGATTCCGGTGTAAATAATCGTGTTTTATACAGGACAGGGAAATTTCCAAGAATAAATTGCTAATTACAGCATTTATAAGGTAGAAAATTCATAACATTTTACATAAAAGTGATTAATCATCGATAAAAAGTTCAATAACTTGCCCGAACGCATGCTAGATAGTCATTATCTCGCATAAATAAATAATAATAAACATAAATCGATTAGATTTAACATTCGATTAATTTTATCTAAAAAAAAAATTCAAAAATAAATTTAATAACTTCGTCCGATTACGTGATTCTCCATAGCAACGTCGAATTTGTTTGCTTAACGATCATCCCGCATCCTACGCCGAACGACGATAATTGTTTCCTGTTTTAATTAATTATAAACTTTTAAAATTATTTTTATCAAATTATTCTATTTATAAAAATTTATTGTCGTTTTCGATCATTACATTTAAGAAAATAATAAGTTATTTTTAAATTTTATCGCCGTTTCTATAGAAACCGACCGAAGTTTTTCCGTTCCGCTTTTCGTGATTGGTCGGTTTGAATTTTCTTTCGTTTAAAGATGGAGTTGAAATATTAAACAATTTTTATTATTTTTTAATATTTTTTTCCAAAAATTATGTAATTTTATTTCTTATTTTATAAAATATGACCGCTTTCCCATTGAAAGAAATTAAATTTTATAGTTTTTAATTAAATAAAAATGCGCATTTAATGACGTTTAATTCGGCGCAGACGAACTTTATTATTTATTTAATTAGATTAATTTATTCTTTTAAATTACTTTATAAAATATTATTTCCAACGATCGAATTGTCTCGGGAAATTGTTTTAATGAATTTTTGATAGATTTTTTACGTAATATTTTGAATAAAATACACTTAATTGCCATGTTACGTAAGTCAATTAATTGCGTTTGATCGGAACGCAGTTAATGACGCAATAATGCAATTAGCGGCCATTTGTGGCGAAATATGCTCATATATACTGGAATTATCGTGTGTGGTGCACTTTCTCAATTTGTACATGCACTGGCATGTATAAATTGAGAAAGTGTAAGGCACGTGTAAGGAACCATGAAATACATTTTACGCGTTTATAATTAAAGTTCGCATTTCAAAACGATATAACTCGGAAACTAATCGGCAAAATGACGTCACATTTCACGCGGATACTTGTATAGTAATGGAAATTTATTTGAAACAGAAAATAATATTAGTTATATAAATTTCAGCTAGGGCGGTAAATGGCGTTGCAATACCGTAATGTATAACTCAAAACGTCTCAAAAGTCACGATACGTACGTGGTTACGCAACAGCATGCTCCGTAACATGAAAATATGATTGTTTACTCCAGTTTCATGTGCACAGTGATTTCATCAAATTACCGACAACGGAGCATGCTGTTACGAAATTTTTCAAACATTTTCAGTTACACATTATGGTATTGCAACGCCGTTTACCGCCCTAGCAGACATTTTTATAACTAGAATTTTTTAAATATAATCATGTATATGTAATGATGAAGCTGTAAGAATTGTATTCCACATAGTATCCATTATGAAACTTGTATACATAAAACATAAAAGAACACTAATAGGCATGTAAAAGACTACATGTAGAAACTGTATATCTACATATAAAATTATTATGTCCTGTTAAACGTTTCATTTATACATGCTTCATAATTCCTGTCTACTGTATATATGAAATACCGCGCAGTTATTACAATTTGAGCATATACAGTATGTATGCATATATATTTCATTGTTCCTTACATGCCAGCCTCAATTCATACCTGTACATTGTATGTGAGGAATACAAGGGTATATACACATTTATAGAAGCTGTAAGTGTGTTTATGCATTTATATATTCCTTATACACACTTACACTGCAGATTACAGCTGTATTGACCTAAAAAATGGTGTAGTCTACTACATTCTATGAATACAAAGTGTAGTAAACACAATAGATCTCAGTTCTTATGTTAATTTAAAGGGAGATCGATATCGAGTGTTTTTTAATGTATTGCTTCATTGTCAAATACTTCTTCGTGTATAATAGCTATAAACTAGCGATTTCAGTTGCCATGTTAAATAAATAATAGCTTAACAACACCGGGTCGCATGTGGACATTACCGTAATGACAGCAGTTATATATTTAACAAATTTATAACGTCAAATGATTGTTGGCATAATCCATATTTCGTTATAATTCAGCAAAATTATATACATTACTCTCCCAGCTGTTATGTATAACAGGGGAAAAGTATGGCGATCGGTCGAGAAATGACCCCCAAAGATTTACATTATTGGACTCGGGGATCTTCAAACATCGAGAAATGCCAAAAATTGCGGAGTTCTGTATCTATGAAGGGTAGTGTGTAGGGGAGGCACGATTTTGTTTACCCACTGTGAAGCTTAATAACTCCCGTGCCTTTTGTCGAAAATTTCTGAAATTTTGCGAGGAGGTTCGTGTGTTAGGGGGATTGATGCTGTTAAATTTTGGTGGTGAAAAGTCGAGGGGTGTGGGAGATAGAGGGAGTCCCAGTGGGGTCAGACCTAATGAAGATTTTACTCGTTATTAGCATCTACAATCTATTTATTTTTTTTTTTTTTTGTTTTTAAATAAAACTTTGTTTCTACCCTAAAGCTTTTTGTCATTTTATAATAATTATTAATATAAATTGTTTTCAAATAAAATCTCGTAACAGATGGCGCTACATGCAATTTTAAGTTTTTTTTTTTGCCCGGAAAGTCACGCAACTCCCTGGATCTATTTTTAATATTTAAAATCTATTTTCGTACAAAACTCGGAAATTAAAGTTAAATTCAAATTTGAATTACAAAGGTTATACAAACATAAGTGTTTGTATAACTTTTGTAATTCAAATTTGAATTTAAAATCTACTTCAAGTAGAATTTTGAAACTGCATTCAATGAAAAAAAAGAAAGAAATGGTGAAAAACACCAATAAATATGCATTAAACGACTAAAAGTAATTGAACAAATACACCCTTCGACGTACTGTACATACCTTCTGCATATATTTATACAAAGTCAAACTGAATTTCTACGCTATTGATCACTTTTCTCGCGAGATCTAAAAATAAATAGAATTTAAATATGTATAATTCAGTGTTTTATAGCCGATACACAGTATTTATATTAGAATATTTTCCATATTCAGCGATCGGGAGTTGATGCAATGGGATTAACCTTCACAGAAACATGGCGTTAAGGCGATTACTGTAATCTTTTAAAGAAATATTTTAAGCTTGTATTGTGTTTGCTGTATGCGTGCACAAGTTACGTAAGAATATAGAGGTATTTGAAACTTGTTTACCACAACAGTAGTTTCAAGGCAATCCAGCGAGATGTCTTTAATAATGGTGGTGCCCGTGGTAGATTCGGAAGGATCAAAGCGCGTGCCATCCATGGCATGTTACTTAATCGTACGTAATTGAAGTCGTGCGATGGATACGGTGTTTTAAACAGGACTAATTTGCTATCAAGAGGGTACTGAAGCATCATAAGCATCTCCTGGATGCTCCTCTGATTGGTATGCCACGTATACCTTGGCATAAATATCATTTTATGCTCCGTTCGTCCTCGTTTTCTATCGTATCTATTAAACTTTCTGCGTTGATTTATGTAAATTAGTTTCTGCGAGTTGTGTACTGCTTGTCAGAAGCTAGATGAAAGATACATCACGTGCATTAAACGCGCTTTGTAAAGGTTATCGCCGCGATATCTCTTGTCATCGCAGGTTTGTTTATGATTTATAAACGTGCTTTGTGAACGTGCAAGCTTTTCCAGCAGTTTAAATAATAATTTTTAAGTATAAACTCCTTTATATTTAAAAAATCCAGCAATAAGTTGCATAACTTTCCTGACAAAGAAATGTTAAAATTGCGCGCGGCTCCATCTGTTACGAGATTTTGTTTTTAAAAATGTTTTTTTATATTATTAATTATTATAAAATGGCAATAAGTTTAGGGAAGAGAAGTTTTTTAAAAGATTGTGACCCCCACTATTTCCCCACCCTCTTGACCTTTAACTACCAAAATTTAATAGCATCAGTGCCCCTAACACGCAAACCTTCCTGCAAAATTTCAGATATTTTCGACAAAAGGCACGGGGTGTTATTAAGCTTCAAAATAAGTGAACAAAATCGTGCCTCCCTCACACACTACCCTCCATACATACAGAAAACCCCCAATTTTCTTTATTTCTCGACTGTTTAAAGGTTCCCCAAGTCCAAAAGTGTAAAAATCTTAGAGTGGGGAGGTAATTTTTTAATCGATCGCCATACTTTCCTTCTGTTATATACGAGTATACACCCGGGAATGTAAAAATAAGAGTATCCTTACTGATTACATATTCCATTAAACCGGATTATCGAGAATTGTATGATCCGGGATCAATCTGATAAGGAAAAAGTGCTATTGTGCGTGCAAGTTTCCAGACTTGTTTATATCCCTATTGTAATAAATTTTTATAATGTTCAGGAAGATGTGGTTCAATAACGTTATAATTTTCCAAATTTCTAGCTATAACAGGGGCTAAAAATGAAATTGTATTGTGAAAACCCTCATTCTCTTGGTTTTCTAAAAGTTCATTCGTGCCATGAGACAACGATGCAAGTTTATTTACACACACACACACACAGGCGAACGTCTATACACGCGCTCACTTGGTATAAACATTATTGATTTGATAAAGTCAGACACAACCTATATAAACTCTGGCAAAACTTTACCCCTTGTTATCTTATCAGCTTTCAAGAACTTGATAAATTGTTATAAATTAATCCGAGAAACAGGAACTGTGCTATGTTTAGAACCCTGTTATCTAGGATCCGGGACATCATCAGACGAATCTACAATACGGGTGAAAAGTAACTAGGCGTTAAGAAACCTCTATAATTTTTGTAGTAATAAATAAATCGCGATAAAGTAAGGTAATCACGTAAAAATATCAATGCCATTTTATAACTCCTACATCTAAAGTTTGGACAGTGACTGAGAGAAGCTGAATGCGTAATGGTAAAAAGGATAGCTCACCGTATGTCTATTTAGAGCGCAAGTTGCTGCACGCTACGAGGTTTGAAAATTGATGGTTGTCGTGTAGAGATGGTGACATAAGATAAAGAAACGTCATGCCACAATCAGTCCGAAAAGAATCGAAAATTGTCCTTCGAAGCGAAAATGACAAGTTCGATCATGGACACACAAAGAAGTGGCCGTCCAACCACGTCACAATTTCAGAAAAACGCGTTGTTGCGGATGACGGGGTTACATATTAATTTTAAGGTACTTATCCTTATTTCCATTTAATACCGTACAATATAAATCAGTTTCACCTTCTCTGCTTTATAAATGTAGAAATTATAGAGATTTCTTAATGCCTAGTTACTTTCCATCCACCTCGTAGAACGAGCGTACTCAGAGGGTATCAAAGGATTAACTTCCAAACACTTAGCATATTACAAGAATTAGAATAGAACCTTAAGCCCCAAATTTCTTAAAATTATTAGAATTATTAATACTAGAAAGACTCACTCGAAATTTCTTTCAATTCTGACCTGTCATGAGGGACGAACTTTGGAGTAAGTATAGGAGCATTTTAAACTCTTAATATTTAAATATCACGACGTTATCGGGTCTTTGAACCTCTTATACGAGCCAAAAACCTGTTTTAAAAGTTAAAAAATCATAAAAATTCTATTGTTACAGCTCATAAAATCTGGGTGACGTGTAACCGAACACGTTATAAATATTAAGAAAAGGCTATCAGAAGCTCACAACAAGAAGTCACGTGTAAAATTAATGTGCCATCTATTTTAATCCGCTCCGAGAAAATCTTGGCAAAGATACAGTTTGAAAGTTACTCCACGTAAACACTTAAAAAATTAGTAAAATTTTATATAATTTACACAAGATTCAGCTACGATATAACGCAATACGTGTGTGTACCTAGTGTATAATTTACCTGTACGGCTTACAGTAAAATACGCACAAAAGAATCGACCTGGCAATGTGCCATTCGATATTGTGGCGTTCAGGTGTCCATTAAATTTGTATCCAGTTCAAGGATTCGTGATAAAATCTAACGTGACGCATTGGTAACATTCATTAAATCGGTCAAAATTAGTGTGGCGTGTGCCAAAATAGAAGGGCTCCTCGTGGACTGCCAAATTTTCTATTTCTAATTGACAATGGCGCGAAATTATGTCATGCTGCGTTTATACCCCTCTCTTTTTATTTGTAGTGAAAGGAATTTCTAGATTGCTTGGTGTACACTTTATAACCCACCCTGATAAGTTATCTTAAGTGCTTGCTGGCAGAAATATGGCTGCGATAATTTGTTAAATTATAGAACTAAGAAATTGTCTAGCAATAAGCAGGAACAGATAGAAAAATTCGTAAATTTTCCTGTATTTCAGGCCACCTTTTCAGTCAGTATCCATATTACATAATATGTCGAAGAGTAAGGTGCAAGAAAGTAATATCATGCTGTTACCACAAGGGAGATATTGGCGCTGTAAAGCATCAATGTATCACCCTATCTCCGTATTAGATAATACGTCAGTGAATGGCGCAAAAAAATGTAGTATCATACAGTTACCGCAAGGGAGAATTGGCGCTGTAACGTACCAACGTATAATTCTATATCTATATTACATAATATGTCAAACGGGATGGCACAAAAGTAGTATCATACTGTTACCACAAGGGAGATATTGGCGCTGTAAAGCATCAATGTATCATCCTATCTCTATATTAGATAATACATCAGAGAATGGTGCAAAAGTAATGTTATACAGTTTCCGCCAGGGAGAAATTGGCGCTGTTAATCAATTACTAAATGGTTTAATAAAATTATTCATACGTTTTTAAATAAAGAACGAACTCATAATGTTTCTATCATTGCGAAACTATCTAATTAAGTTTAGTCACAACGCCATTTTTTCTCCTGGTGGTAGAAGCGAGAAATAATAATATAACTCGTAAATTTAAGAAATTTCAACTATTCGCGGCTAAAATATTCTAAAAATATTTTTATGGTTCGACTGTTGGCATCAGAGTATCGGCATCAGAGTATCGGCTTCTAAAATTTAAAAATTTATCATCCGCTGATTGGCTCGACGCATTGACGTATTAAATTTCAAAAATTTATTTAAATAAATTTTTGAATTTCTACTTTTTAATTATAATTAATCGGCTGAAAATCAATTATAATTAAAAATATTACGATTTTTGTTTACATAAATAACAAGATTACTAAAAAAAAAAAAATGGCGGCTGCTTAGAAGTGTCCATTATCGAAGGTTCGGCTGAATTAGATATTACTCTATCGACTGTTAGAAATTGTTGCATGGCTTCGATAATTATACATTTTTGAATGTTTACCTCAAAAATATCTTATAAAGTGTGCAATAATCCATTAAAAGTTGCATACACTTTACCATTTAGTGAGGGTGCGTGTTCATGCTGCGCAAAATACTATAGAATCTAATCTGTTGAAGTGTAAGTTTACGAATATTTTAGACATTTTTGCACGTTTTAGTTACGATTTTGCCCACACTTAAAATCCTGCCCACTAGTAGCGGAGTGAATAAAACCACTAAACAAACGGTTCATGCCTCACCAATGGGCTACGTGTTGAACATCTAATTAAGGGCCAGTGTTTTCTTTTTTTTTTTTTTACACAGAAAGTCCTCCGGAGAGGCATTCCCTCCTGGCAGGTGACCCACGTGTTGCGTTGCCCCTACCGTTATCCATCCCAAAATCTGTTCTATTGTAAATTAACATCTTGTGGAAAATAAGAGAATTCTTTGACTGTGATTTTGGACTTTTTATCCTTTCCCCTGTGGGCACTAAAGGACCTTTTCAGCAAGCTTATTACGGGTTCGAGCAAGTCCACAATGAGTCGTCCGGATGATGAGGCACGGGAGATTTTCGATCCTCCGGATTTGATCCTGGGTCCCCAGAATGGTTGCCTCAGCCATCCGAGTAGTAGAGGCTGCTGCTTATAATCCCGAAGGATCCGGGACCAACCAGTGTGGATGAAGTGGATGAAACCATTGAAGTTGGTCGTTGGTTCGCGTCTTGCCTGTTTTCTTTACGTTTATAACATCTAAACAGGGTCCAGCTCCTCGTAGAGTCCTCCGGGAGGCAACCTCCTTCTGCAGATTGTCCAGTTTATCGCGTTGCCTTATACAAACAATTCAATCCTGAAGGATCCTGGTTCGAGTTCGAATCAGATACTGAAGCTTTCATGAAGAAACTGATAAATGCGTAGCTAGCGCCATCTGTTGTTCCTTAACTGAAGTTCAACCGAATTTTTACTTTAAAAATACTGGTTAAAAGCCTATTTTATCAGCATATAAATACACACCCTGACGTACACTTATCCACTCAAAAAACATTCTAATATGGATATTATGATTGATTTACTTGCCAATGTCACTGAACCTTAAAATCAGTCTCTGGTCTTCATTGTTGATCATTCAGCAGCAACGCCCTATTGAGGTATTTCGTAACTGCTACTTTTCTTCCTGTCTACTCGTTTATTTACGAACAATATGATGGGAGTTTTGAATTAGAAAATAATCCCAGAGAGTGAATTATTTACAAAGAAAAACGAATAACACATTTTAATTTTCTGTCTGTCTGTTTAATATTTTATGCAACTAAAAAGAGTGTCAATAAAATATTAGTGAATTACACGAAATAACTTTCAGACTGCTTACTGTGTAAAACAACGCAATTCGCGGGTTATGCCTTCTAGGAGGACTTTCTACGGAAAACTCCCCCTATTTAAAGTGTTACCCCTTTGAGGCCCTATATTGCATCTATGCCCTGAAAATTACATACGATTTAAATATAAATAAATAAGAATATACGATATTTATTAAAATGATACAGTTTTCAGTAGAGTATAGGCATAAATGTAGGGCCCTTCCTCTTCGAGAACAGTAAAAATACACGAATAAAAGTGACCGAAACAGATAAAAGCATGCTTTCGTATCATTTCTTTTACGTAAAAGACTAAATTTAGGGCCTTTCTGGGACCAGGATTAGGGTTATTTCATTTATTCATTTTATCGGGGCCTTCTGCCGGGCTTCCAATGAAATAAATAAATGGAATAAAAACGTAGGCCTACTTCCGCAACATTTTTTTTTTTTTTACTTTCCCCGCTCCGTTATATTATATAACAGAGGAAAAGTGTGGCGATCGATTTTTTCCGATCCAATATGGCGGCAGACACCGATGTAGAACTCTGCTGTTCATTTATAATAGAGAGAGAAAAAACACATATTTAACTTACAAGTTATAAAATTCCATTTAATTAATAAACTATAAATCTACGAAAGATACTGTTGTGTTCGTAAAATAAACGATTACTTGTTAACGTATATAATTAACTTTATTACTGTATAATAGAAACGTAACTGTGTGATAATACAACGTAAAGTTGTGCCTCCAGGTCTAAGAACAGCAAGCACACGACTGACCGAAGACAAAGGTTATAGGTACGGGATCGCCAAACTAGGTCAAGGGGCAATTCGGTGTGGGTTATCCGCCGGAGGTTTACATACACAACAGCAGCGCCGGATTAAGCCTCTAGCGGGCCGTAGACAAAATTTAAATTGAGGCTCCATTTAAATAAGTTGCTTCTAAACAAATCTTAAATAATGTCACTTAAAATTTTTATTAATAATAGAGAATACAAACACTAATACAATAATAATTGTACAGAAAAAGTGTTTCTGATACAACGATAAACGTATATACAGTTGTCCCTTGATAATCCGACAGGTATGGGACCAAAGGGGTGTCGGACTACCAAAAGTGTCCGGATTACCGAAAGTGATTACATATTTGGCATTGTTTTGCTAGCAGTAGCCTACAATATTCCTACATTTTATGAGTAAAATGCTGCCTAGGTTAATATGGAAATGAAACACCCATTTCGGTTAACTAAAACATGTTATTAAAAGAAATATGGAAGCCAATAAATGTACAGTACATACAGTATATGTAGGCATAAATAATACAGTACGTACAGAACTGCTCATGGAAAACACAAGAAATGTGTGTCATCCTGTAAGAATTGGGTGGGGAGATTCATGCTGCAACATGCTTCTGTGCAAGCAGACACATAACGGGGACGGGGACTACGGTGACCTTGACGGGAGGTATGACAAACTACTGAGCATGTCGGATTACAAAACGTCGGACTATCAAGGGACAACTGTACTGTAATTTTATCCACTCGATAATCCGAAACAACACCGCTGTTGCGTACAGGGTGGTGGTTTTTCTAAATCTAGGTTAATACACTTTTATTATTGATGATGTGTATTTGACTCTGTTTATACGTTATTTATACTATTGTACTAATAGTAGACTATAATAAGCGATTATTACTTTATTATATTAACGACTATACATGTATATCTTATGTATTACGGAAGTACCACCATAACCGGAAGTACTTTGTTTTTTGAAAGATTTATGGCTGAATGGTTTAAAAAACAAGCTTATTTGTTAAATAGGATAAATATACATAAAAATTTATTAAATTCATGCTAAAACTAGATAAGAATAACGATTTATAATTGTTTGTTTACGTTTGTAGCTGACAATGTAGCTGGAAGTTGGTATAACTTTTTCCAAGAAAGTTCCCACCCCACAAACCCAAGTCAATGCTTATTGGTCAAAGGATAGTCATTTAGCTATAATATACCAATTAGAACTTAACGGGTATGCTAACTAGGATTTTATTGTCAAATGAACAAAAGAAGGGTCTCCCATAGACTTAACATGGAATGGAGGAGTTTTGTGCCTAAATTTAAAAATACGGGGTGGTAACAAATATCTTATTTGTTGAAACAGATTTAGTCTATGTAGATAAAAGCCAATCAGTGCTTAAATCGCCACCAACTAGTTAATTACGAAAAAAAAATTGACACTTACTCCAACTGGAGTACTCCGCAACAGTTGGAGTAAGTACTTTGCACTGAAGCCGGGCCCCTCCGAATTACGGGCCCTAGACATTTGTCTAATTTGTCTATTGGATAATCCGGCCCTGCACAACAGATACCCCCAAAGATCTGTACATTTTTGAATTGGGGGGGGGGCCTTGAAAAGTCGAGAAATGGAAAAATATTGGAGGGAGTTTATGTATGGGTGTTATATGTGTGTGTTGGGATACTCTTCGAAGCTTAATTACTCTTGTGATTTTTGTCGAAAGTATCTGAAATTTTGTGTATTAGGGGGATTGAGGCAATTAAATTTTCGTGGTTTAAGCTCGACGGGGTGGGGAGGATAGAGGAGGGTCGTGTGTCGTATCTCGAATAGGATCGGACTTAATGACGATTTTACTCTTTATTAGCATTTACAATTTTCTTATAATAACCATCCCTACCCTGAAAATTAAGCTTTTTGCCATTTTATAATAATTAAAAATGAAAAAAGTTTTTAATGATAAAATATTATAACAGATGGCACCACACACGCAATTTTAAATGTTACCGAGAAAGTTAAATAACTCGTTGCTGAATTTTTTTAATTCGAAACATTAAATTTAGAGCCTTCCTGATTAGCTCTAAACCGATATAACCCACTTTCACTCAATATTGATAGTGGTTTGGCCCTAGGACCTCGGTTCGAAGTGACAAAAGAGCTAACCACGTGTTAATAATAAGACGTCTTCGCTTTATCACGTGATGCAAATTGTAGTGCGAAAAGTACAAAAGAAGAAATGATGTGCATCCGCCGTCCAATGTGCATCTCCGCGACGACGACAAGCTTAAGCAATGGCGTCTCGAACGGTACACAATCGGAAAGTAGTCCTATGACTTTTTGTTTATAGTACCTTACATGCGGATCGCCCGGAAAAACGTCCGCGTTTTCTGAATGAAAATAAAGTAAGAAAAAACTCTCGTATTCCTTTCACATGTACAATTACTTTATATGACCTTGAATTGTAGAGTCGTGGTGTGGGAGCAGTGTAGCACGTGATTTACGTTAACGTGAACTTTGATCCCGCTTTTGGCGTAAATTTGGACTGGTATGTACTTCATTTTCGTCGGTTTATAGTTTATTAAACGGGATTTCATAACTTGTAAGTTAAATTCCGTGTTATAAATAAATATTAGTGTTATACCATTACTTCTCTATTATAAGTCAAGGGCAGAGTTCTACATCGGTGCCTGCCGCCATATTGGATCGGAAGTAAACGTGAGTCAAGTTTTAATATCTTATTAACTTGTTAGAGAGAATATATTTAGGTACAATTCTAGATCTGTGTGAGGGGGTTGGGACCTTAACAGGGCTGTAGAGCATATTAATAGGAACAAAAAAAGTCTAATAAACCATGGGTGTACGGGCGACCCTTCGCGAGATACAGGCCCCCCAAAATGACTATATGAGCAAAATAGTCAAAGGAACCGTACCTGTACGTGCAACCCTTTGCGAGATATTCACCTCCGAAGATCAGTTGTTAACGCGTTTGAGTATCAATATCAACCTATTCTCTGTGCTTTGCATTGTCGAGGCTTGCTATCGCTTGCCTTGGCCGATGTGTGCTTTGGCGCTTGCCATCGCTCGCACCTCGGCACCCAGGTGGGGGCAAGTCCCCACGTTCCCTAAAAGTATGTAACGTCAAGTATTCCGCAAACAGTCGAGATGGCTACTCAAAGCCGGCAGAGTTGCATGGGCTAAATAGTTAAATGTAATAGTCTTAGCAGAGTGACGTGACTCGCAATCTCGCACGACCTGATTTTGGGGGCTGTAACTTGCGACAGGTCACTCGTAGAGATACGGTTCCTTTCAATTTTTTGCTACTATGGGTATTCTCTGATAAAGTCCCAAGGTCCCTTACAAGATCTCCCGGACTGCATTCTTTCCCCTCGCGTAACACCATGCTCCAGAAAAGGCAATGAGGAACCACTCTGGTTGTAATTTCACCCAGGATACATCTTGGCGCGTTACTAACCACTTATTAACCTCCACCAGGTGCTCGCCGACGTCGGGATGTTCGGAAAAAGCGACACGATGACTCAGACGTGTCCGTTAGACACTAGTGAAGTGTATAGAAGTTTGCAGGTTCGAATTTATTGAAACTGGCAAGTTCGGTGATTCGTAACAAATTACTTACCATCTTTGTTCTTTTTATCAGTACTTATAGGTATTTGCAGACGTTGTTATTGTTTTATAGTTTAGCTTTAGTGCGTTTTGGGATTTGCGCTGCTATACGTATAGTTCTTGTTCTTCGGCAGTAATAAAATGATGACAAAATAAACAGTGTAGGTGTAATTTTTATTGTGAAATAACAGTCTCGTTGTTAGCTTACGAAGAATGGCTAAGATTTGACTGACGAGGATCTCCGACGTGCCATAGATTATAGCGATGACGAGAACTATGTGTTTAGAGAAAGTGATAGTGAAGATGGGGATTTTATTGCAAATACTGTTTCTGGTTATGAAAGCAGTTTCATGGAAATGTCATCCGATGCTGACGACAAGCAGTTAAGTAGTGATGTCAAAAATACAGTTGAAGAGGATAAACTAAATAACTATAATAATTTGATTGTTGAATATGTTGATAAAGACGGAACCACTCGGAAATCAGAACTGCAAAAAACAGGAAGAATTAAACGGCATAATATAATCAGTGGCCGCGTTCGTAAGGTTGTTCTACCACCACAAAAAATAATTTGTGACCCTCGACAGTTTCAATTTATTTTTCGACTCGTTTTAAAGCGCACCAATTTTGAAGCTAGAGTATTGAAAAACACATGGAAACTAATGGATACAATTGAGTTACAAGCATTTATAGGTCTGTTATTGACTATTGGTGTCAATGAACAGAACAAAATGGATTTTAGAGATAGTACATCCCTAATTATATGGAGAAATATATATCCCACTTGGAATCAGCTAAAGCAGAGGTTCTCAAACTTTTTCAAGCCACTGCCCCCTTTGTTCGATAAAGTTATACCCAATGCCCCTAACCCGTCAGTGACGCCAACTTTTGCTTTTGGTCACCATTCAGTACCTCGACTCCAGTACCCCCCTAAATTTACTCACCACCCACTTTGAGAACCCCTGAACTAAAGGAATATTTTTATGAGAAACAGCAACTCAAATAAATTTAAATTAAAGTTGAAACTTTTACTTAAATGCAAATTAATATTAATAATGATAATCCTTTGAGTCCTTATGAAGAGCCTGCGACCATAAAGAGTCTTGCTGTTTAATGCAGTTCACGCCCGGCCTCTTAAACTCGAAATTTGTTAAATTTTCAACTATTCTGCGATATTTTCAGCGTGTCTCTTCCGTCGTCGTCCCCGCCACGACCATTATAAACTGCAACCTATTCTTCACTGCGTGTGCTTTCTGGTTCCTATTCAAATCACAGTTTTTTCAATAGCCATTCATCTGAAATTGCTTTCAGCTGCGAAAGTATTTCATAAGCATGTGTTAATGTTCGTAGTCTATAGGTTGGACAGTTACTTTTCATTATTCATGTCTGCAGATTAGGACAAGCTTCTCTTTGTCTTCAAAAGATACAACTTGCACTTATGCGGGATCTTCTGAAATATTATGTTAATTATTATCTAAGAAGAATGTGAGATACACCAGTCGATAGAGTAACTATGTGAGTTACGTCTCCCATCCGCATTCGAACGTTTTGTCGTCTACTACCTCTAGGAAGCACCGTAAACGAAAATAGCAACTGTGCAATGGAGAAAGCATTCTGATAGAATAGTACGTACATGAGTAAATCCATTCATTTATCGATTGACTAAGCAGGAAAAATTAAGTTTTGTGCAATCTGTTTTGTAATTTTTTCTAATTTTTATTATGAACATTGCAATAATGTATGTTAAATAATCTATTGATGCAGAAGTTGTTTAAAGGATACACCTGTAGTCCATTCTGAGATGATTGAAACTGTATCTTATTAATGGAAGCTTCCTTAATATGTTAATAACAAATTACTTGTAATTGCATAGGATTTGTTTTTCCTCTGAGGTATTTAATTACAGTGCGCACAGTAAACAGTCTTTCAATTAGTACTGTCATTATATGGAATATGAGTTTAGTACAAATTTCCTTTCATAAACCTTCTTTTTATAACTGTATATATTTTGGCAAATTGCATGAAACTGCGTATAAATATTGTTTTAACTGATTAAGATTCATTGGTGATGCTTCTGGTTGTATCTCTCTAATATTTTTTACTAGGAAAATATAGTATACTGTATTTAATAAATTATATATGCGAGCAGTCAAAAAGTTCCCAGAATTGTGCTATTACACTGTAATGGTAGGACTTATGGAAATGTTTACCTAATCATCTTCAAAGTAGGCCCTTCACCGCGCACACACACACTTGCTCCATCAATCTACCTTAGTTGGAAGCACTGTTGGAAGGCTTCTTTTGGAATATTCAGGAGTTTGACCGTTGCATTCAACTTGATCTCCTCTGTGGTCGCGAAACGCATCTCCTTGAGACATTTGCAGCATATGGAATAGCCTAAAGTTGTCGGAGTAAGATCAGTGATTACAATGACTGGACAGTAATGGAAAGTCATTTTTAGTGAGGAAGAATTGCTGCACAACAAGCGATGAGTGACTTGATGCATTATTGTAATGCAGAAATCATCAACTCCATCACTCATCACACTGTTTCCCCAAACTGCATCTCTGAATCTATGCAAAACTGCATATAGAAATGATCAATAACACTGTCCAGGTAGTATGAACTTACAGTGCGCGACACCATCATGTGAAAGAAAGCAATCGGTGCAACAACAGTGGCGTAATCAATGGGGCAAGTGTACATGTGCTGAAGGGTACTACTTTGAAAGTAACTAGGTAAGTGTTTCTATATATCCCATCGTTACAGTGCTATACCACAATTCTGAGAACTTTTTTTACTGTCGGTGTATTTTACATTTTGCATCGTCATTTAGTTGCCATATTGCAAGTGATTTACTAGGTTACAAATTCTCTGGAGTAACGAAATGACGTAAACGTAAACCGTAATGTTTTAAGTGCCGAAAGTCGCACGACTTGCACTTTGGAGCTTAAGCAGTTATGGCGTGTGTGTACATAAATTCAACTCGAAAATACAGCCACTTACGGTGATGCTATCGCCAGGATACTTTTTTTGCAGCAGAAAAATGGTGTTTACAACGTTACGGCATTGCACACTTAGATTATATATTTTATTGTTGAATGCAAAAATGATGTTATATTCAACCCTGGCTCATTGCCCGTTGGTGTCCGATGCCTTTTCCACTATTTTCTTTCATTTCTCTCGTTCCATTGCCGATTTTTTCAATTCCCATACATTCGCTCCACGCCGCTTCTTCACGTCATCAATCCATTCTCTATATGGTCTGCCTCTTTTGTTGGATCCATCCATAATACCATAGACTAAGGTCTTAATTTTTCTGTTTTCATTCATTCTTGTAATGTGTCCAAACAGTTAAAGTTTTCATTGTATAATTTTCTGTAAGAGATTCTTTTTCATGTATATCCTATTATAAAGTTCTTCGTTTGTGACTTTCTGCATCCATTCTATTCGTAAGATCTTTCTGTAATGGTGTCTTTCAAATGCTAATATTTTTCTTACCATATCTTATGTTATTACCCGTGTCTCATAGGCATACAGCATGCAGGAGAAGATGCAAGTGTTCAGTAGACAAGCAATAGATAGTGTGGGTGCCGGGAGGCGGCCAAAGTCTCGTTCCTCCTTTTTGTCGGCTAACAGGTCCGTGAGACCTGCCCACGTCAAGATGGCGGTTCGGATGGGTTACGCGTTACGCGTTACGCGAGTGGAGGAGGTGAATGGGTACGACGATAGAGCGGCGGAGACGATACTCGAATAAAAGACATAGCCAACGGATAATAACAACAACAAGAATTTATTTAAGCTAGCAGGATGATTACAAAAGGGGCGCGCGACGGTCGTTTCTTTCTGGATTCGCGGAGGGAGAGTTTACATAAATTCGGGTCATACCTCGTGATCCGGGTCGGTCCTCGTAGTCGGCAATATTTCGTCGATTATCGGCGGTTCCCCTGGATTCCGTCCGTACCCGCACAGTCTAAAAGACAACCGTAACCGACCCCCCTTTTCTCTGTCGTCGCCTTTTTATTCTCTCGGTCACGAGAGAATAAAAAGGCAGTTTCGCCAACCCGCGTTTTTCGACTCTTGTTCCTCCTGATTCATTTTTTCTTTCTTTTGACTCATATCCCTTTTCCTTCTACGTGCGCGGAAAAGGATGTATCGTTACCGGCTAAATTCCGGTGGGTTCGAACTTTCACAATAGCAATAACTTTACAATAATGCATATTTTACACAATAAGGAAAGTAATGCATTATCATTTGGCAGCCACATTGATAAACGGTAATTAAACTGCAAGGCAAGTGTCCTTTCTAAGTGTAAGTAGAATTTGAAAATTCAAAATGGCATTCTGGTTCCTGAATACTTGAGAATTTATATTAATAGGTAAGATTCGAGCTCTGAATGAGGGGTTTCGCATCCCCTGAGAATTGTAGACCCCCCTACTTTATGAGAAAAAAGTCAAAGGAACCATACCTGTATATGTGACCCTTCGTGAAATATTTGCCTCCAAAGGTCGATTTTTAACATGTATCAGTATACTGCCTATTCTCCATGCTCAGTGTTGTCAAGGCTTGCTATTGCTTGCTTTGACTGATGCTCTGCATGTAGTTATGTGCTTTGGTGCTTGCTGTCGCTCACCTCTCATTGCCCGGGTGGGGCAAGCCCCCCGAAACTATATAACATCAAGTACTGCACGAACAGTCGAGTGGGCTACTCAAAATATAACTTTCAAGCTACCTAAGTCTACTTACAAGTCTATAACACTAACAAATTTTCGATAAATTTATGCATACTATTAACCGTTTTACGCGGCCGACTTTGACAGTCCAGCGACAAGTTGCATGACTTTTCCAACAAAAAGTATTTATGTTTAACAAACACTAAGACACATTATCACAAAACTAAAATTGTGATCCCTGTCAAGGGGACGGGGATCGAACCAAGGATGTGCGGGCAATGTGTGGATGATCTTCCAAGGATCACAGCAACGCAACATGCATATGATCTGCTGAGGAGATACCTCCTGGGAGGTCTTACGACGGAAACTGGATTGAACCAAGGATATGCAAAGCATTGGTCGAGGTAATCGATAGCTTGCTTTGACTGACACTCCTCATATGTAGTTGTGCATTTCAGTGTTTGCTATTGCTTGCACCTCAGCATTCACCCCCCCCCCCCGAAACTACATAACATCAAGTACTCAATGAATGGTCAAGTGAGCTCAAAGCCTGAATTGTTGTATGGGCTACGTAGTTAAATATGATGGTTTTTGTGGAGTATGCATCATGACTCCTGATTACACCCAGAAGTAGGCTGATTTTGGCAAGATGTATCTCACAAAGGGTCACATGTAGATGTATGGTTCCTTTGACTTTTTTGCTCCTATGGTTACAACTCTGATAAGGTTCCTGTTAAATATAATTATTACTTGTGTAAAAAAGCTGGTAACATTGTTTTTGAACCACTGTTTAATGGCAGCAATCTCAACATAAGTTGGTCTTGAGTGTCTTATTTAAACCTTTTATATTAATAAATGTTTATTCTAGTAAACTTTGTGCTCTGTGTGTGTGTCTGATTTATAAGTAAAAGTTAAGAACACAAAACAAGTTCCAACCGTCACTTTCAGAGGTGTAATTGTGCACCTCTTAGTTTAAATGCTATTCATGCAAGATTTATATGCTTCCGTGTTCTAAGAAAGCATTGAACTTGGTAACCTTTTGAGTCTATTAGGTTTAACGATTAAAGGTGACGCTGCTTTAATCAATTGTTAAGTTAAAGCCTTTCGCATTTGTTTCTTAGATTCTTTGGAACTTATTTAACTTGTTAATCATCCGAATGTTGTTCTTATGCAAAACTTTTTTTTTGTTACAGGTAAAGATGGATGCAAAATACGTAGACATAGATTCTATAATTAACAGTAATAAAAAGAAACTTTTAAAAATAGACAATACACTCGTATCACTGGAAAGTAAATATCTGAATGCAAAACAGACAATAAAAAGAACATTACGCGCCATTAAACACGAGCTCATCGGCGAATTGGACGTCGCTTATCAAACGAAACATGAGAGCCTGCTCGATTTTCGGAGAAAAATCGAGGAATACATTTCGAACGTTTTAAACGTCTTCAGCAGTTCCCTACATCATCGCGAGGTCTCGAGGATCGTAGAGAACAGTCCTGCCGAAGTGCGTCTTCTACCTTATATTTCTTTGGATTTTATACCGGAAGATATTTCGACAGCCAAATCAGCTGTTGGTTACCTCAAAACATGTGCGGTTTCACCAGAGGAACTAACTTTTACTGTATCCGAATCGAATTTAAAGTATTGGGTAGAAGTGAAAAGTAGCAAACCTTGGCACTCTCATTTAATACATTCTCTGACTGCTGTTGCCGAAAATTTTGCAGATAGAAAGTTTTATGGGAATGTCATTGATAGAAAGGATGGTACTTATTTAATTACTTTTCATAATTTTATTGGTCTTGATATTAAAGTTTCTGTTTTGTTGTACGGTCATCATATAAGAAACAGTCCATTGACAGCAAAAGCTGCTCCACTTACGTGCACCAATCGTAAAAGTTTCCCTTTAGAAAGTGCATGTATAGATACGTCGACACCTAAAACCACCGAAATGCCAAATCGGAACGAAAGTATTTCGAAGCTTCTTAGTGGCGACAGCATTTCGAGTTCATTCAGCACAGAAAATGGCGAGAAACAAAATTCTAAAGTTACTGGAATGGGACACAGTCTCGTAGAAGAGGAAGAAGTTCCGAAAAAGTTTTCAGATACCACAGGAAAACACTATTCTGAAGAATGGAGCAAAGAGGAAAATGTATTTCCGACAGAGGGGTTGAACGTCTGTTCTGTTGAAAATGGCGAAGTCGATCAGAATAAAAGTAATGGAACTGTTAGTGCGATAAAGGAAAACACACCGGTCGATTCAAGTTACGCAGACGAATTCGGTACTGAAAGAAAAGAAAGAAGAAACTCCAGTAGTGTAACAAAAGAGGTTTTAACGAGTACAAATAACAACAGCTCATTCTTAACGTCTGAGTGGAGTGAAAGTATAAGTGCTGACAGAATGGATAACTCAAAGATCAGTACTACCGGAGGTGATAGGTTTTGGTCTCCGCAAACAACGGAGGATTTAAATGGCACGAGAGACGATAGCATACCTGCTCGTAAAACCTCGAATTGTACCGAAGATGACGACGAAGGTAAGAATACATTCGCATCCTAAATTTGTTTATCACACTTATTTAATGTTCTCTATTTTAAAATATTCAGAGAAAATTGTCCCAGTCACTGCCAAACTGACACACGTGGTTTCTAAGCAGTGTGGAGTGGATCTTAGATATCCTATCGGCGTCACCGTGAACGATAATAAGGACATAGTTATATGCGACACGGGAAATCATAGAGTTTGGATCGTCGACAAAACCGGAAAGAGAAAAGCGCTATTTAATTCCACACGTGACGGTAAGTTAGTTAGAAAAAGAATTAAAGGTTAAAGTTTAAGAGATTTAAATTATGCAATTGAACTTTCAGGTAAGAGACTCTGCAGACCTTCTGCAGTCGTTACACTTGGAAATGGGGATTTAGTTATCAAAGATGATAATGCCCTTCACTTTTACGATTTGAATGGAATGTTCATCAAGAGTGTCGGCAATAAAATGTTAAGCAGGCCTTTCGGTATTTATATACGCTTATAATTATAGTATCAAACGAGTGGTTGTATAATATAATTAGTTGAAAATGTTTTAAGGATTGGTGCTGACAGAAGACGAAAAGTTGGTGACCCTAAGCGAGAGTAGGCAGCCAAAGTTGTTTTCATTTAATTTAGACGGTCAGCTGGAATATAAGAGCTTTTATCAGCCTCTATTGAACAGACAAGAAAATTCAAAGTGTCGTTTTATGGCTACTTACAATAGAGAGTTGATTGTATCCGATTTAGGTGAGTTTAAGATTATTTTTATTTTCTAGTAAGTAGAGACTAAACATATTTCCATTGTTTTAGGATTAAGCAAAATGTATAAGACTAATTTAATGGGAGAAGAAATTCAAATTTTTGGCTCTTACGGCAAAACTCCCGGAAATTTCAACGAACCGTCGGGAATCGCACTAGATTCCAGTGGAACAATGCTGATAGGTGATAGCAAGAATGATAGGATTCAGGTTAGTGTTTGGTATTTTTCTAATATTATTGCTTAAAATTGTGTGTGCAATGAAAATATAAATAATTGGTACAGTAAGGCCCCGCTTAACACTGCCTCGCTTAACGCTGATTTGATATAACACGGTCTGCTTGAAGCCTAAGAAAAAGCTCAGAAAATGTATGCCGATTTTAATTATTGCGGCATTTCGTTGATTCGTACATAATACAATTATTTACAAGCACAAACCAATCAGTAAAAGGTGGAAAAAAAGGTGTCCCTTCTTTAAATCTTCGTTTGTTTGGTGCAATTTTGGAAAAAATATAACATCATGGATGCCGTGGTCAATACCGGCTTGGCTTGGCAAGAATTAACTGATAAATGTGTGGAAGAAGTTATGGCTGAAGGTATCCAAGAATTCTCAATGAGAAGAACCTATCGCTGTATCGTTAGGTTGATCAAATTGTCAATCTAATATATACAGCAGGATTAGGAGATACAGACGATCAGGATATTGAGGAGTTGCCACAGGTTTCTGGTGAGAGCCTTGCTTTGTCGTCTAGGAACGCATCCCCCGCGTTAAGCGGGGTCTTACTGTATTCAAAATATCAGAAATTGCTCGTCATAAAGCTGCGATGTCCAGTGGCTGAGGGGAATAGGATGTGTCTTAGAGGAATCTGCGTTTGAGGACAGTTGGTTTTTCAGAAATTTACAAAAATGGTTAGCCTTAGGTAAGTCAGATCTGCCTTTACACCTCCCAGATGCCTTGCAGACTGACTGAATCAAAGATTGATGTATAAGTGTTCATGACGTGGGAAAGTGTTAGGCAGATGGTCACACAGTAAGATGTTAAGCCTGCTGTTATGGAATTTTGATTTAAACTTTATTCAAACTTTTGTGACTTAGGAACTGTTTGTTAATTACCTATACACATTATGATCTTTCTCCGTGTATAGTACAATGGAAAAAACCTTCCCTTTAATTATGTGTACAATAATTTGTGGACTCGGTGACACTGCCAAGTCTACATAGAAATAAATGTCTTTACCCCCTACAATGTTTTGCACAGCCCCATTCCTCTTTTAAACTGTATACATAATTAATGGAGTGAACCTTAAAGGCAATTGATCAGGGCATCTTTTCTCTTTCACTTGTGCTAGCTGACTCTATTTATGGCATTGGTTGACATGTCTTCTAATGCGATAGTACTCCTCGTTAATTAATTTATATGCTTATTTAAAAGAAATTGTCAATACTATTAATAAGAACGTGCTGTTTCTAGTTACGGAAACGAAAGTAAGGTTTACGGCATAAATAGACCCGAAAGGCATAACACGAACAGTTATTACTTTCCTGACTCTGTTATATGTACTGTACAGTAACAAAGTATGGCGATTGATCGAAAAATGACTCTCCAAGATTTTTTTATTTTTGGACTCGGGACCTTGAAATGTCAGGGGTTCGGCAACCTTGGTCTATTCAATCAGAGTGCCACTGAAAATCGTCTTGCGCGTCAAGTTTAGTGGCGCACTGATTGAATGGAAATGTAGTAAAAATTATATTTTAATTATTAATTACACATTTAAATGGAAACCATAGTTCAGTGTAGGCCACAGTACATTAAAGACAATCTCTTGCTTGTGAATTTGTGATAGATGACGTTACAAAGAACTCTAATATACTTGCATACAATATAGTTCCATCATAAAATTGATTTACAGGAGTCCTTACATTATATAATTATTAACAATAAGCAACACAATGATGCTTTGTTTATTTTAAAACTATTAACATATGAAAATTAAAAACGAGTACCCAATAAAGCTAGATATTTTACTGGGTACTTTGTTTTTGGTGACGGTGTTGACATTATCGGCATAATTGAGACAGAGTGTGGACCTTGTTTCTGTAATCAGCTGTATGAATTCAAAAGATGGGAACAGTTTACAGGATTTATTAATGAATAAATCCTTACACTGAGGTCCCCTGCCCCCCTGGTTATACTACTGGTGTTCAGTACTATTTGTAAGTGCAAAAGTTTACTGACAGTCTTTCAATGCACCATACAAACAATCGATCAGTTCTATGATTCTTAATGCAGTCCCCATTTATCCAGCATACTTTCCGTGCGATTGCCTTTGAAAATGCTAGCCCTGTAACACATTCCATTTTACTGTTTACTCTGTTTTATTTTTTTGTATAGTCTTTCATGACAGCACAACATATTGTTTGCTTGCCCGTTTCCAAAAAAAGCAACAGTATCAAAGGGAAATGGCCACATCATTATCTTTATGTCTATACATTCAGTAATCCAGCAGTTGCACTAATCTGGGACCCTTCTGGTCGGATTAGCGAGCATCTGCTGTAATTTGAAAAGTTTTCGATAGTCGTCGAAACATTAAAAATACCTTTGTTTTACAGATCTTCGATTGGGACGGAGAATATTTGGGCGAAGTGCAGTTTTCGGATCCCATTCGTAGGCCTTCGGATATTACGTTAACTCCCGACGGTTACCTGTATGTTCTCAATTACCTAGACCATTTTCTAGGTATTTATAAATTAGAGATGGACGAATAATACGACTCCATACAATACACACAAAATAGTTTAAATTGCATAAAGTTGTTCATATTACATAAAGTCGTCTCCATTGTTTAATATTTTTCAATACATAAAATATATTTTATATTGTTCCTATTTTTGTAAGAAAATAGACAATTTGGTCTATATTAAAAACATTTTATAATATTTAAATTGTCATCTTCATTGTGTTTGTCCTATTTGAAGTTTTTAGCGGTTTTAAGCATGTAATTGGCGTAATAAAAGACAAAAATTGGTTTAAATACTTTAAAAAGTCAATGTAAAATTTCATGTATAAATAAATTTACTAATTTGAAATTAATTTTGAAAAAGTGCGCCAATAACTAACCAATAGATTAACCACTATAGCGCCGCTTGCTGTGTTGAAACGAAAAACACTTTGCTCGAGTGTTGCATTCAACGAGCTAGAATATACTACATAGAGTGGCTGTGACCATGGTTACGGCACTCTTCGTGGCAATGACGGGTACTATCAACGAGTTAGAATATTTCAGCTCCTCCTCACCTTTACAGAACAAAAATTCCATGCATCTTGACTAAAAGGAAAATGGCGGACGTGTATTCAATTTTTCTCTGCCACTCCGTGTAGTATAGCTCATTGGTTGCACGTGAGTGGAATGTGTCATTAAATCATGTAAAATACATTTATTGGCTTCGTTTGTTCGTTTCTTTTGCTTTTTCTTTCTTTTTAAAACATGCTCTTCTTCATTCTTTCGTTTACCAGAAGCTAATTCATCAAATAAATTAGAAAAACTTAAAGATTCTCCTCCATCTTGATCATCTCCAGAAGTAGAAGCTTCAGAATATAATTCTTTTTTTTTTTTATTGAATTTTCTAATTTTTCTATTGTGGTATTAACGCCACTAAAGGAACTACTGCTCTTTGCTTTTGATGATAATTTCAGTTTCTATTGTGGGAATTATTGAAGATGAGATGGTTTCTCGTTTGCTGGCTTCCACGGTAATTTCTTCGAATGTTCTACTTTTAAAACCAATTTTTTCAACGAGAGACCACCGATATGGTCTCAATGTAGGAATTTTATTATCTATAGCATACGTGACCGGGGCTTTTTGCTGTTCCAAGTTTCTTTGCAACATGTAGTATGTATAATGCCTCTAAGTTGCAATTTCCGATTCCAGCTACCATGTTTGCTGCAGAATCTCTCAGTACTAAGAATATCTTATTGCTTGTCAACTTCTATTGTTCGAGAACAATGTTTATCTGTTCACTGATTTCGTGTAGCTCTGTGGGAACCTTCAAAGGAAACAATTCGCAAAACAGCTCTTTCCTGCTGAAAATCATCATCCTTCAACCAGTGGGCTGTTACACTTAAAAAAGGAGAATTGTTTGTAGTTGCTGTCCAAATATCAGCCGTTAAAGAAATATATTTTACATCATAAATGATTTCTTTTAGTGGCCGGACGGCCGAGCGGTCAAGGTGGCAGCCTACCACTCTGGGGTACCCGGGATCGAATCTGAACGGGTCGAGAAATCCCCAGGAATTTTTCGGAGGTTGGTCCGTTCGGATATGTCGGGCCCCGTCCCTCACTACCCGGCCGCCCCATTGTGGGCCTGGCCGAACCCATAATGGGCCTACTAAAAGAGGCCCTCTTAGTGCCCACAGGTGTGTACAGCAAATGCTCTGTATTGAACTGTTTCAAGAGAGATGAAGAAAATTACGATTTAACATTCTTCTTCTGTTATCGCAGATTTTGAATTTACTGTACAGAAGAAGGTCACGAAAACGCAGGGCCGTTCCTAGGGTATCTACCGCCCGGGTGCAAGAATAATTTTGCCGCCCCTTCCCCCAAGTTGTTAAAAATTTACAAATATTATTTAAATTTTATTTAACCGCGCAAAAGCAAAATATAATCAAATTAATATATGTACTCACCTTTAATTTTTACTGTCTCTCTAACCACGATATCGAACAAAAACTTTTTAAGCTGTTGCGATTAACACGATTACACGTTTAAAATTAAAATAAAAGAAATTATCCCGGTGCGTGCATTTCTATACTTTGACCACAGACGAGTATTTTCCGGTAAAATCTTCCTCGCGACCGACGTGAAAAATAGCTTAAGACGAGTTAAAACAAGAAACTGTTATACTTGCCACTTGTTGTGGCCTGAATAAGTTGTGTATATAAAATTTGAATTTGAAATATAATTAATAATATTTAGAATAGTACATATATTCAAATAATATTAGAATAGTAGTATTTTAATGATAATATTTATGTATTATATTAATTTAATGATAAATTAATTTTTCCCTTTTTTTTAAGGCGGCTCGCGCCGCCCGGGTGCCCCGCACCCGCTGCACCCCCGGGTCGGAACGGCCCTGCGAAAACGATTTAACCAATGGCGAAGAAAGTAACTTTCTTTTATAAATTCTTACTACTGAGGCGATTTATTCATTGCATCATTTTAATTACAGTTAAAGTAGATAATGTTTATGGGCACTTAGTATGCACAGTATCTCGCGAGAACGGTGTGAATTTAAAGTTTCCAATAGCCCTGGCCATTAATAGCAATCATGAAATTGTCATACGCGATACGGGAAACAATATAGTATAGTTACTAGACGAGTTAGGAACACCGAAGAATATTGCTATTGCCACAGGTAAGACAATGGATTACTGTTTTAACTTCTCACCTTTTGACACGTTAGTAAATTTTCAGGCTCTCGTAAGATGGTACGACCCTCTGCTGTCGTGTTCGTGGATAACAGAAGCTTCGTAGTCAAAGACCCTCTTCATCATTTCGATACAAATGGTTACTTCATCAGGATTTTTGGGCAAGAAAAGATTGACAGAGCATTCGGTACACAGGAAAATATAATACATATCTAAAAGTCTATTTGCTGCCTTAAGCAGGGTGGCCACAATTAAAGTTTCCTTACTAACAGCGCTTTGTAGCTGTGACCAATAAGCGTATTGACACCAAAATATGTATATGGATTATGTAAAGGATGCGGAAAAGGACAATTCAAAAAGTTTCGCTGTGGGACGCTATACAGGAAAATGAATAGGTTTATTCGTTTCAGAAGGGACGTGCCTTTTGCAGAGGATGTTTACTGAATATTACTCAATGTGTGTCCCATTTGTTCAGGTGTGAAATATGAAGGCGATGAACGGTGTGCTTAGAGCTGACTGCAACTGCTCTCTAGTGATCTTCTAACCCCCGTATTCACCAACGCGAGTTAAACAGAGAGTTGACGAACTCGAAGTCAGATTACAAGTTACTCTTCTTTCGTATTCAGATAAAAATTTAACTCTAGAGTTTCGCTACTCTAAGAGTTAATATTTAAAAACAATCCTGCATTCGAGATTAAACAAGTTTTCTTTCGTAAGTAGCGTGTTGATTGGTTGAAAGCAAATATGTGTAGAAAATGGCGGAAAATGAAGAGGAAAGTAGTGTTCGCCGTAATTTCACAAGTTTTGAAAAAGAAATGCTACTCGAATTAGTCGAGAAGCATAGAAATATAATAGAAAACAAAAAAAAAAACAAATGCGGTTTCTTCAAAACAGAAGAGTAGTACCTGGCAGGAATTATTTAAGACAGGAGGAGAATTTCCTCCTCCTGTCTTAAATAATTCGGACGTTATGGCTGAAAAACTCCTGTCGACGGGCATTTTAACTCGGCCTTTAAGTAATGACTTCGATAGTGATGCCCAACCTAATACAAGTAAGTATTAAGGCATTATAATTTATAATTTTTTTAAATTTGAATTAATTAGTAATGTATTTTAATAGCAGAGATACCTACAACTTCTGTAGGAAATTTTCACAATATATCTGATGTATCTGCATCTGAAGTAAGTCAATGTTTATTTAGTTATTAATAAATTACTTTATAATACTTAAATGACAATTGTGCAAATATTTATAGTATACATGAAAATACTTCCTATATTAAGTCTACTTCACTGTACAATACATGTTATGTATAAATTAGTATCTAATTGTAAAAAATAATATTTTGACACTTATTAAATGCCAATCCCCCGCAGACTACCACTTCGACTTATATAAACAGTCCCTATAAATTCGCTTGTTTTAATCGTTTTTTCACTTTAATTTGCCAATGAGAAGTTGTTTGACAATATTTTGACAAACAAACATATTTTCAAGACAATTAACCAATCAATACTCCCAGTAAACTCCATCTTTCAAACTTTCAATGCTAAGTCTATGGGGTAATTAATAAAAAAATACAAGTATTAATATGAATTTATTACTACTACTATTCTCTTTAAGTTTTGGGGTTCATTTGGTTGTTTCTATCACGTCTACACTTTGGACAGTACCACTTTCCCTTGGGTTCGCTAGCGAAACCGACACAAGAAAAATGAAACCATTTAATTGGGCATTCTTCATTGTCGCAACCAATCATTTTACCGAAGGAAACCTGCTCACAAAGACAATAGGTGGGCTCGTCCGGATCAATTGGTGGTTCAATACGTGACGTGTCACTGTCACGTTATTGTCGCATGCTAAGATATGTGTACTCACAATTAATCCAGTGCTTGAACGATATAACAACTTTATTCTTAACTAAATGGTTTCACAAGCTTTACATCGAAGGTAAGCACACCTCGCGCTTCAATGCTACAAAGACGCCCTCTCGGCAGAGATGTACCCGCTGCCCTCCTATAGCCACGACAGTCACGTAGTTTCTCAGGTTCGGTTTTTCTTCTCTTCTTCTTTTCTTTCGTTCGACTGCCTCCAGTGATTTCTGTATCATGTCTGTCTGTTGTTTCACGTTCTGGTTGCATATCATTTCTAGTTTCAGTGTGGTTGTCATGCTCGTGACCAAAATCTGTAATATATAAAAATTTTTCTTTTATGTTATTTCATTACTGAAGTATATTAATAATATTTATAATTTATCTTTTACCTAATTTCTCACGATCTGTCTAATTGTCTGGTTTTATTTTCAGTCATGTCTTGAAGTATTTGAAGTCTTTCATCAATATCCTGTACATGAATAACGCATCTTTGAATCAGGAACATAGTTCTTTTTCTGACATTATCCGATTCTTTTTGCAGTAAAGACTGATGATGATCAACATCATGAAGGATCTTTAGTTCATTAGCCATTTGTGAATTGCCACATCTTCGATCATTAGCCATTTGTAAATTTTTATCATATTTATAGAACTGACCTCCTTCAAAGAATGAAAAATCATTTTGATATCGAGATGATAAAGCGGTCTTTCGATCAACACTAAGATCCAGCGGACAGTCCTGATCATATGACATTTTTGAAATACCTTGAGTTGGAGGAATAAAATTATATGGTTTGTTAAACCTGAAGAACGCACAAGCATTGCCGTGTCGATATAAACTTCCACGGTACCCTGTAACAAATGAACACTCGGAACAACGAAAGACTTCGGTTGTGGTTTTGTGTCTGGCTAGAATTTGACGACTTCCAGCTATATAGTTACATACTTCACAGGAAAACAAACCAGGCATCGCAAACATACACAAAAATGTATCTGTAAAAAACAAAAATAAAAATAATCATTAGAAAACAGTTCTCTAAATGATAGCTGATTGTTTTCGGTGCTGAGTATTTTAACTATGTTAAGTTCGATATTCAATTAAACAAAATTGTAACACGTGTGTTTATGTTACGTAGTGTTGATGTACAGTCCACAGCTCTGTCACACGTGTCAGGTGTGTTGTGTAACTATAGACTTGAAAATGCGGGGAGAGATCTTCCTGCCTAGAGAGGGAAAAATTGTGCTTTCCCTTTGGTGTGGCCGGGCAGTGCTGACCAGAGTGTGTGGCTGTGTGGCTGGCAAAGAACCAGTGTTGTACCTTTATTAATTAATTGTCGGGTGCCAGAGTGTTACTCACTAGTGTTGAAAATAAATTACAAATAGTGTTGTTGTTGTGTTATAAATAATTTGTGTACTGTTTAGAACGTGTAAACAGCAACATGTTAAGACATTTTACAAACTACATAAGACTATTGAAAAATGCCACATACAAAAAATAAATAACTTATTAAGTTAAAAACTGTAATAATTAGTGATGTAACGAATAGTATATTCGGCCAGGAGTGTGGCCGAATGGCCAAATATTCGGCCAAACTATTCGGCTTGATTAACGCACATATGAAAATTGGCGCGCAAACCATATTATGGTAAGGGTCGCGCATCCTGCTCTCTATTGGCCCGCTGTCACTACGATTTTTTCTTCCAGTAGGTCTAAGTTATTTAAATTAATTAATTAAATTAGAATTATTAAAGTTAATGTGAGATGGAGTCTAAAGTCTACCTCTAGTGCCAAATTGGTTTATAATTTATGTAATAGCCGTAAATAGCCCGATATGATTCGGCAGCTGTTGGTATTTAGATGTAAGTTATAACTTATAAGTTATTTTATTTACAATCAATCTTTTTAACTCTTTAATTAAGCACTAAAATTTTGTTTTTACTGTGTATTTGTAGACTGAATAAGGATATACTTTAGTACGGACGTATGGTCTAGTTTCTCCCCAGTTGTGGAACAGTTCAAATATATTATTAAGGGTTTCTATTTGTGAAGTTTTGTGATATTTTGTTGTTATTGTTTTTGTCAATATTTTTAAAATTAACATGATTTCAAATGTTATCTTTTGCATATAATGAGAAATGCTCATTCTTTGCTTTATTTATAAAATAAATTATATATTAGTTACTCATCTTCTAGAAATAGATATCGTATTTAATGAAAGAATTACTTAAGTTTTAATAAAACGTTTCGTAAATCATTTTAAAATATCGTAAAAAATATAAAAATATACGCGAATACGAATATAACATAATTAACTAAACAACAACATTAATGCCCGATTCATTCTAACCTACACGCCATCAATGCCATAAGATATCGGGCTAGATAAAGGCTATATTATTATTTAATTACGAAATAATTTAATAGTGTTAGATGCTATTTCTTACTAACTTTAATAATGATAATTTAATTTTCAGCATTAATAAAAGTTACCAAAATGATTGATTTACTGTGTTTTTGTTATTTCTTACTCCTGTTTTTAGGTATTCGGTATTGACGGCCGGATGGCCGAGCGGTAAAGGTGGCAGCCTACCGCTCTGGGGGACCCGGGATCGAATCCGAACGGGTCGAGTAATCCCCAGGAATTTTTCGGGGGGTGGTCCGTTCGGATATGTCGGGCCCCGTCCCTCACCACCCGGTCGCCCCATTGTGGGCCTGGCCGAACCCATAATGGGCCTACTAAAAGAGGCCCTCTTAGTGCCCACAGGGCGGAAAGAGTTAAAAAAAAAAAAAAAAAAAAAAAAGGTATTCGGTATTCGGCCGAATAGCAAAAAATAGGCCGAATACTGGGTAGTAACCGAATATTCGTTACATCACTAATAATAATCTCTACTGCATGTGCAGTGGCGTAGCTACCATGGTGTCACCCTTCTTAACTGTTTTATAAAACAGTATCGGATTATTGAATTGTAATATGCCCGCACTCGAGCAAACTCGAACGCTGTATCCTCGGGTGTCGAGGGAAGACAGAACTTACAAAAGGAGGACGGTTGGTCACCTTACATTTATGCTCGGCAGAATATTATATTCTACAGAACTATTAGCAGCAAACTGCCATTGGCGAATGAATTCCATTACTATCTGGCAAGTTTTATATAATACGGCATCTTCTGTCAAGAAAACTAAAACTTTGCATTCACTAAATAAAAATACAATTATGTCCAGATTAACTAATTTTTCAATTTTTTAACACAAGCATTCGAGAAATCTACTTTATTATATAATGGACTTTTGGCTTTGGCAGGCACTCCCTTGTTGAAACTATTCAGTTAATGGTTTTAATGTAATAAAATAGTTAACTCTTTAAATATAATAATTCTAGATAGCTATAATTAAACATTTTATGTAATTTTATTAATGTTATTTATGGCTAACAATGCAATGTTGTATCGCAGATGCAACAAAATTCCGCCGATAGAAAGAGCATCTATTTTTAGCATAAAATTGAATATTTTTAATTTACCTCAATGCTTCAATTGTCCCACCGGTATCGGTATTCTTGCGTACCAAGTCTACGACATTGTCGCTTAGATTCCTTGGAGGATCTAATCTGTCTTGCATTGCAGTGTCTTCGTATCGAGTTGAGAATAAGGGCATCTTTCAAATATAAAAAATACGAGAAATTATTTTAACTGACGAATAGAAATTACAACAATGCGATGCTTTACTATTGCTAAATAATCTGCCAGATTTTATTAAACTATATTGAGGCTACTTAATCAGAATCAAAACAATTTGGCCAGAGATAGGCACTTTGGCTACCAACTCTTACTGCCTATATCTATCAAAATAATGAATTTAAGTTAAAAGAATAAATGACCATTTTCGTTTATTCAATTAGTATTGAAACCTTACTCCAAAATTAAAAATTTCATTTATATTTGTCTATTAAAGAATATAAATATTCCGAAATAGTTGCAACTGTAATAAAAATAAATAAAAAATTGGTTTCGAAAAGTAATTTTACATATTATCACACTACAAAACCGATTTCTAATTGTTTACTTAGTGTCAATCTTACCGAGGCAGAGCTTAATTATGGAAGCAAAGTGGTGGAAATGTGTCATTTTCGATGGAAAACTTTATAAATATTACCATTTTTTGCCCGAACACCCTCGTAATATCTCGGACAAGACATTCCCGAAGGATCGAGGAGAACGTTCTGGAGACATTCGACGTGGCAATTGCCATTCCTCTTATCACGAGGTATTCGAGAGCCATCTTACTTATATGGCAGAATCTTTTATAATCCTTTTTCTTCTAGCATTTCAGAAATGCAAGTTTGAGAGAGATTTTGGGTCAGAGGCCAAATCTTGATAAGATACTGAACTTTTTGAAAGTTATAAATATTAATAAAGAGATTTAATTAACTAATTTATTTATTTATTTATCTTGTTGTTCTGTTTATTTGCACTTGTTTATGTTTTTGTGTTATATTAATATTTTATGATTAGTTTCGTTTAATTTCACCGTTTGTCGTGGCGCAGCATAGCCTATACGGCTCTTGTGCCAAAAAAACTCGAACTGACAAACCTTTTTCTTGTATGAATATTCAACAAATTAATGAATTTATAGGCACTTCGAGTTCTCGCAGCCAAGATTTTCTAATCGAGGATGAACTATTAGAAACCTTAGAAACTATATATTTAGCTAACAAAGACGAAGTAAACTTTGATTTTAATCTAACATTAGAAGAAATCGATAACATTTTGAACGAGGGACAGACAGACAGACAAATTAGAAGATCAAGAGTTATCCGATTTGTTAAACGAGATAGATTCCATAGTTGGAAATTAATTTTACCTTATTTTTAAGTAATTTTATATGATTTTTAATGACCTTTTTACGAAATTTTGTAATAACATTATCTAAAGCAAACAATGGTATGAAACATTAATATATTTAATAATAGGACATTGTGTCTCTCCCTATCTGTATATAATTAATTTACTATATAAATGTTTATATAAATACAGTAGAGCATCGATTATCCGACCCCCGATTAACCGACAGCGTTCTAGTCGGTAAATTCAAATGTCCGCTAGTGATGTGGCGCTACAATATTTGGTTATGTCTTGGCTACTTTATTATTATTTTTGTTAAATTTTTGCATGTTTTAGCTGGCAGCACTGGCTTGACAATGAAAGGGAGGCTAGTATTTAAACCAGGCCTAATACACTATACTAATAATGTATTTTTTCATACTTTTCGGTTATCCGACCAACCGCAGTCCCCAATTAAGTCGGATAATCGATGCTCTACTGTATATAAAATAGAAATGATTAACGCTATTTATAATGTACTGCCATCTAAATAATATGAATCTAATCTTTCGCTTAATTTATCTCTAGATTTGATTTTGTTAAAAAGTATTTTAATTAATAACATTTCTATATGTTCCACGAAAATAGTATTTTCCGTTTGAACTTTCTTTATAAAAACACACAGCGCCATCTTTCGTTTAAAATAAATAATTATCTATATTATATAACCCATTGAACGCGTGCCTGTCCGTCCGCGTAACGGTATGCCAAAAATGGGCACTAGAGGCGCCTCTATCGTATGTCATATTCCAAACATTTTAATTAACAATATAAATTATTATTATTCATTTGGCCAATTAATTATTATTTGGTCAATATAAAAATAACGATATAAATAATTCAGTATATTTGTAATAGGAATTTATTATTGTCACGGAATGCAAGTAATGTGTACTAGGGGCAAATAGTGAAAAAACGGATAGGTTTGAAATAGTTTTAAAAATTATATAGTGGACTCCCGAAAGGTAATATTTTAATAATAGAAATTTTTGGATGATAATCTATATATGTAACCCATTGAACGCGTCTCCGTCCGGCTGTCCGTTCGTGTAATGGTTAGCCTAAAATGGGCAATAGAGACGCCTCTATCGTGTGTCATATTACAAACATTTAAATTAACAATATACCTAACAATAAAACAAATTATCATAATTATAGAGTCAATTCCATGTTTAAATAATATTAAAAACAACATTTGCGTCGAAAATAATATAAATAAAAACGTTTTTGGTAAGAGTAAGGGGTTGGCGGGAAGGGGGAACCCCCCCAAATTGTAGACCCCCCTGTGCGATCAAATAATGTCTAATGAACCACACCCCTACGGGCGACCCTTCGCGAGATATAGCCCCCCCAAAATCGGGCCGCGCGCGATCGGCCGATCGGGTGGTGAGGGCTATACCTACGTCACTTCCGGTCACGTGACACCTACATATACCAAAAATTTGTTTGTTTCATCGCACAGGGGGTCTACAATTTGGGTCGGTTCTCGCCCTCTCCTTACCAATTAATCATCGAAACGAAATCAATATAAACGAGCGAGAGTAACCTCGTTGCCACCTTTAATACCACCAGAGTCGGTAGATTAACTGGTCTTTCGACTAATAGTTCAAACTTAGCTAGAGACAATATTTGCCGCTAGTTGGCGCCACTGTTCGCAGAAGAGCGTTGTTCTTGCTTTGGATTTACGGAACTCAGTGATTTCGACCTATAATAATTGTTTTTTTTTAGCTACATAAAAATGCCAACGTGCTTTGTGCCAGGATGCAAGGCAGGATATAAGTCATCGAACGAGAAGAGACATTTCTTCCGTGTTCCTAGCGATAAGATTGAGAAGTGGATGCGATGCATTCCACGAGACGACAAGATGCTAACAAGTAAATGTTATGTTTGTGACGTACATTTTGCGAGTAGATTTATTTTAAAAACCTACTCCCATGTTATAAATGGAGAGAAAGTAGAAATTCCACGAGATCGCTGGGCATTAACGTCAGATGCATATCCATCAAACTTCCCTAATTGTCCTAAGTACATTAGTAAGTCTGTACCTCAAAAACGATCAACGCGATGTCTCACAAGAAATGAAGAACCATCTACGAAGAGATACCGAAAAGTCAATACCAAAGGTAAATATTTATATGTTTTTTATGTAATCTTAATCCTTAGTGAGCCATGTAACTTTTTGCCCTTGCCTGAGTTGCAGTGGGTCTCTCGGACCCTGTGTTTTAATATAAATTTTTCGATTGGAAGCTTAAGACATCTAGTCTAAGTAAAATCAAATAAAAAAAAACGTTCTAATCTCATGTTGATCGGGCCGAAAAGTTAGAAAAATATAAATTTTTTCAGTATTTTTAAGGAACATTTTATATTTAAAAAATGCTAACTAAAGATTGAGCTGGGTTTGTGAGACCCACTGTGATTCACTGAGGGCTATCTCTCTGTGGCCTAACTTTTCTTATAAATACTTTAAGATTAATTGTCTGATTTTTTTAATATTTTTTTATCAATCATTAGATTTGCATGATACACACTCTCAAGTAACAACTGTAGAAAATGAAATAGAAGAACCCTCCACATCTGAAGCAGCAACTACACAGCATCCTGAGCTGTTATATGTCAATAAAATCTCTGCTTTGCAGTCTGAATTGTTAAAAGTCAAAGAGGATTTGTATCGGTGCAGAAAGCAAAAGATGATCTATAAGAAGAAACTGAAAACTCTTCAAACAGAAAATCTCAAGCTTCATCAAGAAAATGCTGAACTTAAAATAAAACAGTTGTCAGCTGATAAACTTGATTCCTTACCACCGAGACAGAAACTTGTAATAGAGCACATGCTGAAAGCATGCCATATAAAAAGCAAAAAGGGTATGAGATATGACATTAATTGGTTACTTGACTGTTTGCTTTTAAAAATTAGGTCACCATCTGTCTATGAATTTTTGAGAAATAATGATTACTTGCCTTTACCTTGTCAGTCTACACTGCATCAATATATTAGAGGCATTAATGCCAAATTTGGATTTGATGAAGATCTTTTTGTTATTTTAAAGTCAAAATTGGAGACTATTCCACAAACAGAATGCCAGGGAGTTTTAATTTTTGATGAAATTACACTTCAAAAACATATAGAACTTTCAAAAGCTACTGGTGAAATGATTGGACTTGTTGATTGTGGTGATAATTCTGTGTTGCGACAGAGTGAATTTACAGCAGGTGATCATGGCCTAGTGTTTATGTTCAGACCTCACTTTGCTAGTTGGGTACAATGTATTGGCACATTCTGTTCAAAAAGCTCTGTCCCAGGTACTACTGTTGCAAAACTTATTTTGCAAGCAATTATTCATTTAGAGCAGTGTGGCATAATAGTCAATGCAATAGTTTGTGATGGTGCCAGCACAAACAAAGCAGCTTTAAAAACTTTAGGAATTTGTGCAGACACAAATAATGTACAATGCTCATTTACAAATCCTGCTGCAGATAGACAAGTACTGGCAATTATTGATGTACCACATATTTTAAAATGTATGCGAAACAATCTTTTGAAAAGTAGATACTTTCAGGTAAAACTAAGAAAATAAAGTGTTTTCACCTAATTTATAATATAAGCCATTGCATTATTCTTCATTTTTACTTTTAGTTTCCTGAAGGAAGGGTTGAATTACAGCATTTTAAAGCAGTTGTTGATGAAGATTCCAAATTACCAAAGGGATTAAAGGCATGTCCCAAAGTAACTGAAATACATGTTAATCCGAATAACTTCCAGAGAATGAGTGTATTGCTGGCAGCTCAAGTAACACTTTTTTTTTTTTTTACTTATATAATCTGATTTGATAAGAATACTTTTATTTATCTCATTTCTTTATAGATATTTAGTAATACTTTTGCTGATGCTATGCTGTTTTATAAACAGCGTGAGGTTGCTAGCCTAAAGAATGCAGATGTTACAATAAGTTTCATACGTCGCATCAATGCTCTTTTTGATGCTTTAAATCGCAGATTGCCACAGGATGGAATCAGACATGATTCAAATGATCTCAAGGTAATAGTAATGATTCACTAGGAAAAACTATAAATGTTTTAATAAACAACTTTTTTAAAATAGGTTATTGAAGAATCTCTAGAATGGTTAAATAGATGGGAAACATTCAGATTACAGATTGAAAGCAGTGATCAAAAGGGATTTTTGAGCCACCAGACAGCAGAAAATCTACGCTTGACGCTAACTAGTATCTCAGCACTCATTAAACAATTGCTTCCAAACTCATATTATATCTTGACAGCTCACTTTAATCAGGACCCATTAGAGGTAAAACTGACTTAGTGTAATGATTATATAATCTTGTATTAAACTCTTAACTTATGTTTTCTTTTCAATTAGCGTTTCTTTGGAATGATAAGACAAGGAAGTGGAAGCAATTCTCATCCCACAACAGTACAGTTCTTATACCTGTATAGACTGATGACTGTGTACAGTTTGGTTCGTCCTCCCAAACGAGCATCAGTTCAAACTGATCCTGGATCTTCCCTTGTTACTTTAAAAAATCTTCTTCAGAGTCATAAAAAACCATTTAAGGAAGTTCAAGAACAATTGGAAGAACATTTACAAAATTTGCTTTGTAATCCAAGCCTGCCCTGTGGAGATCCTACTGATAATGAATTATTAGATCACGATTATTGTGCACCAGAAACATTTAAGTTTATTTTACATTATTTAGGAGGTTACATTGTTCGTCATCTGCTGCCATCACTTGGTTGTGATGAATGCAAAAATATATTAACAGCAAAACCTGAAGATGCTGCACCAGAGAAGACATTTACATTCATCAAATCTCGAGGAGGTTTGTTATATCCAAGCTATAAGCTTTGCCAATTGATGTACTGGGCAGAAAGCAAAGTATGTGAACAATTAACAAACCCAAACATGAATGTTTATTTTTCAATAATGGATATTATATTAAATCAGTGTTCTGTTACATTGATGATAGGATGCCACAATGCTGGTCACAAGTCCTACTTGACCTCCAGATTTTTGCACTTTTTTGTTACCTGTCGATTGCATTTTTTCACGCGAACGATTAATCAATCATTTATTTCATCAATTGAAAGTAAAAAACATAGAAAAATTTCTCACTTAAAGTAAATTTTAATAGCGCAAATAATAATAATTACTATTATAATTATAATTATGTGTAATATAATTTGTTTGTATGTATAATAAATTTTTAACGTATAATAATTGTACTATTATGTCAGTTTTGTTCCTTGTCATTCATTTAACTGAATATCAATCTTTATTAAATAAACATTTCTCAGCGATGGAAGGTGTTTAATGTTTTATTAAGTGTCATTTATTTATCCATAAACCTGGTTTTGGGTTTAAATAAAAGCCTTTTCATTCTTATAATAAAATTCATAGAAAATTATGAAATCGAACTCGAAGGTTATATATAACTTTCAATAAAAAAAAAATATTCGACCTCACTGAGATTCGATCTAGCGCTCTTGTAGTGATTGCAATGCCCCTGGTGGTAACATTTGTCTCTAGTTGATTTTAGCTACTAGCGAAGATAGGAAGTCGAAAGACCAGTTAATCTACCGACTCTGATACCACTTAGGCGACCGATGTGAGTAAAGTAAGCGATCGGAACGACTTAAACTAAACATCTAAAGTAACTAAACTAAACTAAACAAAACATTCCGTAAAGTCCTATATTTCGATCATTAATATTAATTATAGTATATAATATAATAAAATAAATTAAAATATTGATACGATTTTAGTTTCCGTTATAAAGATTACTTAAAGCAATAATTTATTCGTTAGTTTTGAGTACCAACCATTTATTGCTATATTAATATTTTAATAACGTCGATAATTATTAATAAATAACTTTACCAACTTTAACGAAAATAATACGCATTTTTATTTACCCTCAAAATCGGGTTGCGCGCGAGGTCGCGACGCGCGTCGCTCTGCTGAGTATCGCGCGCGACTGTAACCGCTCGTAAACTCACTAACCATTTCCGGCTTACCCATTTGGGTAATTCTCTCTGAACTGATTATGAACCCAATACACGTAAGTTAGATCACGTCAATTGACTGGCGCGCTGCTAACCGAAAAGAATCACACATTCTAACTGCCGATGTAAAAGGCGAAAAAAACAGATTCTACACTAACCTTCAAAAGCAACTCCTCTTGCGTATCCCGCGACGTCTTTTCGCTAGCTTGCGACGCATAGCCTCTTCGTGATGTGATCGAGAGGTCGCTGGTTCCCGCCTCGGCCCGGTCCTGGGGATCGTTGACGAAAGTGCTGATGGCGCCCGATGTTGTCTGAAAACTTATAATCCAAGTTTCAAATCCGACTTATAGTTTAGTTCACACTGAGCGAATATCGAAAGCCAATGCGAAAAGTACCCGATTTTTACCCAGCCTATCATTTGCAAGCAAGCAAAAACATGTCGAAAAACAAAATGGCCGTTTCCGATATTCCGTCGTTAACCACGTTTGTTTATTTATTGAGAAAGAAAGATACGTCGAAAAGAAAACGATGCTGGGTGAGAGGAATATTAAAATTCCGTAATTACAACATTTACTCTATTGCTTAGGAAGTTTCTGTAGCCATCTTGAAAACAAGAACCACGTGACAACTAGCGGGAATACGAGTGGTGGCGAAATTTTTTCGCTAACGAAAAACCTCAACTGTTCCGAACTTCGAAGCGATTCACGAAATGGTAAAATTCGCCGGAAACGACGTCATGTCTGACGTGTTATTCGCTCTGCTTTTCGCATTCGCCAACGAATCACGCTCAGTATGAACTAAGCTTAACTGCCGATGTAAAAAGAGAAGAAAACAGACACTCACCCTCACAGCGCCTCCCCTGCGTCTCCCGCAAGAGGAGGCGCTGTCCTCTCGCTATCTGGCGACATCTTGGTTACGATGCACAGCCGCTGGTCCCCGCTTCCGCTTGATCTTTCTGGTCGACGACAAAGGTGTTGGTTGCGTCCGATGCCTGAAAAATCACATAATCCAGGTTTCAAATCCGCAAAGAAGTATCCTTCGGTCACGCGCACTTCACTACACAAGCTTCGGTACACAAGCTTCACTACTCACTGGGCGGTCTTCATCCTCCAGCTGTTCCTCTTCGTCGCTGTCGGGCACGTGGATATCGCTATATGGCTCGTCAGGCGGCAGATCTTGGTCCGCGGGCACACCGATCGTCAGGAGTTGGAGACCCTGGCGACCGGGACCTGGGTAGACGGCTGCGATATGCTCAACAAACTGCCGGAATTTTGCCGCTGTTGTTGGCAACTTAGACAGGAACCGCGTTCTGTATACGTAGCTGCACGTGTAACTCTGCAAGCTCCTGTCCGTGCGGAGGGACTTGATGGACCTCTTCAGCCAGCGATGTCTACACTCGATGTTTTGAGTGTGGGCCTCAGAATCTTCGCTGTTGACGAATCTACGAGAAGAAAAAAGAAAAATGTCACTTTTCGGTATCCTTCTCAAAACGCTCATTCATTTCTTTTTTTTTCACTTAACACATAGCACAGTATCATCCTCCTTACCTCCCGGGGCCCTGCTGGCTGTGATTCACGGTCTTATGTTCCGAGAAGCCCATCGTCGTACAGCCGCGATATTGGGGCGCGCTGTCGGAAAGCACTATGGAACCAGGAGCTATGTATCTGGACATGTAGCTCCAAAGAACGCGCCTGCTTTTGTTCTCCACCTGAAAGAATACGAGAAAATATAACACAAAACTTCCACTAAAAGTAAATAATAACAGGAAATAATGTTTCGTTACTACTTACATGCCAGTACATAACTTCTTTCGTTTCCCGACAATAGGCACCAAATATAGTTATTTGGGTGCCTTTGGTTATGCGCCCGCGGTTGTACTTTCTTCTTCTAGTAAAAGTTTCATCAATCTGAAAAGAAAAACATATGTATATAGACATAGACGGTATATCGGCGAAGTCAGAAACTTGGATCGATCGTCACCTCGACGTGCAGGCCTTTACCGCCAAGCTGGTGATTTTGATTGTTCGAGACGAAAATCTCCGCAATTTCCCGGCAGAAGTTATACCAGTCTACCGCTGTTTGACGTGACACGCCGCATTGTGAGGCGGCGTCGGTGACCGGCAGCTTCAGGACCCATGAGAATATAATCATAAGCACCTGTTAAATACAAAAAAAATAAATTATCTCAAAACATACATCATCTTTACGATCGAATTAGAGAAACACGTAACGTGACGTGAAACCGCCGATTTTGTGGGTGTTCTCCCCCGACCCTGTTAAACCCCTTACGGCTACTTACTTTCTATTGTCTTAGATGTGAGTCATCAACTCCCAAGGGTAGGGTTAAACAGGATCATTCCAGAATGGCGAAAGACAAAAGAACAAAGGAACAAAGAAAGAAGAAATACGAAAAATATAATATATCCAAAATATGGCATACTGCAACGATATTATACCTCTTGAGCAGAAAGCTGAGCGCCTTCAAAAAATGTATTCTTTGTACAAGAGAGGCTACCACTGCACATGGGCCGCCAGACAAAGCCACCTGTCCGCCTACGCATTTTTTTTCTTTGCGATAGTTTTTCGCAGCGGTAGACAAATCCAAACCTCTCCGCTGGTGCCGGCTCTTTCCTCATCGCGCCTGAAAAATACGACAAATTGAATTAGCTAACAGATACTTGCGTACGGCACTTTTGTACAGGAGGAAATCAAGGAAATTTTACCTCCACACTTAGAACACGACGGTACAAAGCCGGTCAGGTCCGGATGGGGCACAAGTCCCACCATGTGGCAAAATTTCTCGGCGGCAAGTTCGTTGGGGAAGTACGCTGCAAAATTAAAACAAGTTAATCGATTAAAAATCTCTTCGGTATCCACGACGGGATTCTCCGAAATTTGTTCTGGCATCATGTTCAAAGGCATGTTTGAAATGATAAGGACTGATATACAATGTTGCCAGATCTGGATTATAAAGTAACAGTTGTGCTTTAAAAATAGCCGAATTGAACTATTTGTAGCCCAAACATAAATATGAATTATTTTGTATCTATGCACTTTTGCTAATGAAATAAGTTACTAATGAAATTCTTAAAGTTAACATTAGGAAAAAAATATATCTGAAATTTTTTAAGATGTATTTCCAATTGATGTCAATTTTATCTTGTCAAAGAGAGTCATTTGTGGGCTGGGTGACTCATTTTTAACTTCAGAGTCTTCATTTTGAACTTAAGAGACTTAGTAAGTTGCGTTGGGTAAGGATAAGGGTTTTTTCTAACTATTTCCGCCCCGTGGGCACTAAGAGGGGCCTCTTTTAGCAAGCCCATTATAAGTTTGACCATGCCCACAACGGGGCGATCGGGTTGATGAGGAACGGGACCTGACATATCCTGAAGGGCCACCTCCCGAATAATTTCATGGAGATTTTCGGGTCCATTCGAAAAAATTCGAGAAGATACTTACATCACGGCGTTTACTAACTTGCGCATTCACAACTTCTAAATTTTCATTCATAAAACCACGTAATGGACCCCGAAACGAAACTGTCCGCGCAAGGAGAACTCCATGTTGCTTTCCACCATAAACTACTGCTACAAGCGGCAAAGATGGCCGCTTGTAGCAGTAGTCGGCACCCACTCCGACAGGAATTTAGGAACGCGTTCCGCAAGAATGTTTAAACTTAAACATATGCCGCTGGCGCGAAGGAATAAAAAAATGCACTCCTTGACCGCTCGGCATCCGACCATTGGATAGGTTAGGTTAGGTAGGTCCGAAATATTGGGCTTTTTTTCCATAAAATTTAATGCAAATTGTACACGGAAAATATTAATTGTCTATTTTTCACAAACTTACACTCGTTTCTGCATTGCGCACGTTTTTCTATATCTGAAATCAATCCTTCGCGTTGCAAAAAAGCTACCAAAATTATTTCGCAATTACAAATATCAATAGGCCTATACATCACTCTTTAAATACAAATGAAAACGAAAAAATTATGAATGGTCGCTTAATCCGCGTAAAAATAACTTGCTTTGGCGCGAGAGAAAATTGATCAGATAGTTCGAATTTACTCTATGTATATATGTTCATGTCCCGCCAGTAACTTTTGATCAAAATAAAGTATTAATTTAATGAACGCACCATTAGTTCTCTCAAACAAAATCACATGCGGCGATGAGTTATCACTCATTGCCGCATGTGATCAGTAATAAACGTAATCTATACTCTTTTATCTAACACATACCCATATTAATTTTATATACAGTATCTTAAAATGAATTAGCAGCTCCTCACCTTTCTTTTCGGCTGGTTCTTTGTGATGGATTGACAAATAAATAAGAAAAATCCACTAACCATCAAACAACTTTCTTTTAATCCAAAAATAAAGATTTTTAATATCAATACATACAAATTAAGTTTTACATAAAAACAGATTTAAAAGATTACATGCACACACTTTTTAAAATATTCTATTGTTATTACAATTTTTAAAATACGATTTCCATATATTGTAAAGTTTTATTCGTTTCTTTTTAATAAACGATTCTTTCTTTCTGTAAGTATCGGGGGTTAAGCATCAAAGCTTAACCCGTTATCGACGATGGGAAGGTGGGTCCCGCTCACGGGGTCAGAGGATGACAATTTAGGAGGGCAAAAATCGAGTGGGAGGAGGCGGATAAGTCGATAAGGTGTCGGCGATATACAAGTAATCACTCACTTATGTTTTCGTTAAATTTATCAAATAAATTTAACGAAAACGTTAACTAAATGGTAACATACAAAGAGTAATATAAAATAGGACGTTGGAGGAGAGATGTCGGCATTCGAGGCATTTAAGGGAACTAATCCCTTTTTAATTTCCGAATTAGATATAACTAACTCGCGGTCAATTGAGTGGGAGAGAGAGAGGTTTTAAGTAAATAAATCTAAGTTTACCTCGCTGTTCGTCTTCGCCTAGATGCGTAGAGTGAACGGAGTTGATGGTGTTGACCAGCCGTTGTCAGCTTGTTCGGACGCCGCCCCGACAATTGCGTGCGAGCCCCTTTTATACCATTTTTGAGAAGTGAGAACTGTCATACTGTCGAAGATTTGTACGCGCACCTGTTAGTCGGGCTAGTGTCTAGATCTAGCTAGTACGGACCACGTGCAATCGGGAAGTTTGTCTGATGTATTAATTGTGTGTTCGGAAGATGTGTTTTTAGGATATTAATTTCTTTAGATTTGACAGCTCTCACCCATCAATTAGCATCTAACTGACAATAATTTCTACAAAATAGTCAAGTCTTGATATTGTTTATATCAAACGTCGCGCTCGACGACCATCGAGGCAATTTATTGCACTTTTGTTTAGGTTCTAATATACATTTGTTGCGGCCACGTGTCACGTGTAGCCAAAGAGTGATGAGAAACATCGTCTTTTCCCGTCTTGTAAACTCTATCGTCTATCGTCAAACAAATGATGGTTTTTTTTTCTCTTATTGATATACAGTTCAACAACTATTTCCAGGAGATCGTCTCGGTCGTTGCCATCACATTTCTTTAATTTACTGTCGGTAGTGAAGTTTTCATTACTAGCATAGATGACATATCAGGATAGATTCTGAAGTGGAAATAAATAGTATTAACATTTCTTACATGAAAAATATTACTATTTAATTAAAATTAATCATCACTTTTTACTATTTATTAAATTATTATATAAAAGTTAATTATACTATAAATAAACAATTTTGTATATTCCATTTTACCTAAACATGTATAATTTAAAAAGTTATATAGGAGTCACGTGACCGGTACCTCGTACGAGACATCTTAGGTACGAAAGCGGAGTCACGTGACCGGAATGACGTACGCTAGTCGTGTGTGCTACATACTTAAAAGCGAGTCTTCGCCGCGAGTTAGCAGAGCGACGCGCGTTTGCAGTGCGACGCGCGTTAGCAGAGCGACGCGCGTCAGCAGAGCGACGCGCGCGCGATCATCGCGCGGCCCGATTTTGGGGGGGCTATATCTCGCGAAGGGTCGCCCGTAGGGGTGTGGTTCATTAGACATTATTTGATCGCACAGGGGGGTCTACAATTTGGGGGGTTCCCCCCCTTCCCGCCAACCCCTTACTCTTACCAAAAGGATATAAAATATTTATAAACGAAACAAGACCCTATCGCAGTCACGTGAACACCCTACTTCCGTTACCGCACCCTACTCTGACGTCACCGTGGAAATATCCGATTTAAAGAACAAAGGAAAATCCAAACAAGTGAATATAACTTTAAAACTAAAACTTCATAATACTCTAAAATGAAAACATATTAATTAAAATATATAAATGAATCTTACAAAAGTAAACTTTTTTTAAAAAAAGTTGTAATATTGCTAAAATTCTGCAATTTATATATTATTAATATCTACCAATTAATTAAATAGACTAATTATATATTATAACAAACCAAATGTATATGAAAGAGCATACCTACATGTAGAATATACGTACTCTACATGTAAAAACGTACGTAAAATGGCAGCACTGTGGATTCGAAAGTTGGATAACAAAGAACCGGTGTAAAAATTTACTAAAATTAAAATTAACATAATTTACATTAAATTTAATAAACTAATACTTTTATATAACACATAATTAATAGTATACTATCAAATAGGATATTGATTAGACTTAAAATTTAATTACATTAGATAAAATTTCAATTACTGTACAAATCATTAACGTAAACGAAAAAATACGAATTTATTTTAGAAATAATACAAAATATGAGCAAATAAATAATATTCTAAATAAAAATACACATTCTTCCATATTAAAATTCTTTGTTTTTATATTTTTAATACAAACATTTGAATTTATAAGAATTTTTTACAAAATGTAAGTACATTTAGTCCAACGACCTTGAGATTTCCCCGGCTTCGTATGAAAACGAATTGGTTGTATCCGATTTCGGTGAGTTTATATCTTTGTTTACTTTGTTATATGCCGATATTGACACCTTTTCTTTGTCGCCAGGTCTGAGTAAAGTGCACAAGACTTCACTTCACGGAAAAACGATTCAAAGTTTTGGAAAATTTGGAAGAATGCCCGGTGAAATGCACGAGCCCACTAGTATTACCTTTGACACCGTGGGTACAATGTAAATTTTGAACTTAACATTATTTTATTTACATTATCAAGTTTCAAAATGGAACTATGATTTGAGTGATGGTGTTACTAACATTTTTTGTTTTAGTGTTACATGTACAGTAATAAAAAGTAACTTTTTTCTGAATTTGTTTGTGCTAAGGAAGTGATAATATAAGCGCGTAACTAAATTTTTCTTATTGTTTAAAGTTGAGAAGGAACTCTTCGTCATTATATTTCAGATCAGTTGTAAGTGTTTGGCCTAATAGGCCAATGTAGCCAAGAACTCATTCTGTGGCTCTTTTTTTTTAGCTCTTTTCGCCCTGTGGGCACTAAGAGAGCCTCTTTTAGAAGGCCCATTATGGGTTCGGCCAGGCCCACAATGGGGCGACCGGATGGTGAGGGACGTGGCCCGACATATCCGAACGGACCACCCCCTCCCCGAAAAATTCCTGGGGATTATTCGACCCGTTCAGATTCGATCCCGGGTCCCCCAGAGCGGTAGGCAGCCACCTTGACCGCTCAGCCATCCGGCCCATTCTGTGGCTCTGGAACACACGACATCGAATTCGAGCGAGTGACAAAACCAGTTTTTCAGGGGTAATCTGTCCCTGTATCTGGGACAGATTACCCCTGAAAAATAAGTTAACTCTGTTTCGTTCAAGTTAAAACAGTTGACTTATTTAAATACCGTTAATAGTTAATTAAACAATCCTTCTTTTCAATGTTCCTATTTTACTCACTAAGCGGCGTTAGTAATCCCCGTGGGTGCAAGGTCTATAAACGTAAGGTCAAGATACGATATCGTAATGCATTGCGGCAGTCGCCATGTTGGGGCTGTTTTAGTGTTGACCATGTTTTCAGTGGACGGCAATCCCCGGATTCCATACTTTCCTGGTGACAGCCACTTCCAGACCCGCTGTAGAATGGCGGAATTTCATCTGCTGCTGCTATTTTTCGCTCCTTCATACTGTCATCCTCGCGAAAAGCGATGCTAGTCCGTTGCAATCGATACCTCATCAATCGGCGATTTAATCTACATTTTTAAATTAAAAATGGCGTTCTCGCGCAACTCCACCTATAACACAAAGCTTGTCGACGGCATGCTGGAAACGGTATTGTGCAATTAGGAGTTAGCCATTTTGTACATTGTCTTACACGTAGAGGAAGACCAGTTTGTATCTTGAAGTATTGCTTTGCTGTATTTCAGTATTAATGTTGTGCTTCTCGATGCAGAACAAATTATAAGGGTGGGCCTAAACTAAGTGTTTTTTCATTTTCAAAAGACATGGAGTTACGATAATTGTAAAATAGCCTTGATTGTACAGTATGCTAGTACAGTAAAATTCCAATTATCTAGATCAAATTACAGTATTTTTTAAAATGAAGACAGTCTTGTAGAATTTATTACTTATTATAAAAAAAAATTCGGCAACGAGAGTTGCGTTACTTTTCCGGCTATGATATTTTATTTAAAAAAAAAACTTACATTATTAAGAAAAAAAATATTGCGTGTGACGCCATCAGTTATTAGATTTTGTTGTAAAAATTTTTTTTATATTTTTAATTACTATAAAATGGGAAGAAACTTAATTTTGAGGATAGGGATGAGCTTTACGAAAAAGTCCTACCCTTCTCCTCTCGAGATATACGTGAACCCAACTATCTCCCCACCCTCTCGACTTTCCACCACCAAAATTTAATAGCGTCAATGCCCCTCATATGCAATCCACCATGCCAAATTTCATGCTTTAATCTTTACCCCATTCTGAGAGATTTAAACTATTCCGAGCGCGTGCGAATGGAGAAAGAGGATGGCCCGCTCAGTACGAGTCATAAATCCCGTCGGCAGGTCTCGTGTTATAGGTAGCGTTGCCCGACAAACAATGACGTAAGAGAAAGTTTCGAAACGAACCAATAGGCGTTAAAAAAAGACAGACTATCGTTGGGTTTTCTTAAAAAGAAAACAAAATTATTCAAATGTAAAGGATTATTTTTACGATTAGATTATTATTAATTTTTTTGTATAGAAAGTAATAATTACTGTAAAAAAGTAATTAAATTTTATTAAAATTAATTTTTAAGTGAAACAATGGCAGGTGGCGCTGTTGTCCGTCGTGTGTAAATGTCTGCTGACAATTCGAACGCTTCAAAGTTTTGTTTATTGGTTATGTTGTAATTAATAAGTGTTTATATTTATTTTCTGTCTGTCATCGTCTTATATTGTAAGTACTTTTTAAATTATACGTTTAATATTCCAAGAAAACATTCAATAATTAAGGACCAGACACAAATCACAGGCAGTTGTCTAATAACATGAGGCTTAGGAAATCAATTGGTTGAATGAACATTTCCTTCAGATTTTCACATTTAAATTGAATTTAAGTCATGAAAATGATTAAAATTTAATAGAGTTAGCATACTGTCTGTTCTATATTCAGAAATGACTCCATTTTCTGTTACAATTGAACATGTCAATGACACTGCTGTTGGGACCTTAACAGAGCTGTAGAGCATACTCATAGGAGGAAAAAAGCCAAAAGAACCGTAACTCTACATGTGACCTTTCGTAAGATATAGCCGCCCCCAAAGTTGGCCAACTGGGTGCCATTGGGAGACGTGCCGCATGCTTTGTGGAGACTGTCCCGCTTAACTGTTTGGTCGATGTGGCTCCGCTTAATCATTTGCGGAGTGCTTGAACTTTACACCCCTAACGTTATGTAGCGTTAGGGGTGTAAAGTTCATCCCCGTGTGGGTGCCGAGGTGTAAGTGATAGTAGCACCAAAGCACACGATGGTAAGCCTGGAAGACATTCCACGTGTAGTCGTTCCTCGACTGACGTGGAATGTGGAGAATAGGCAGTGGTACCAGTTTAAAGTAAAAGATGTTTTCAGTTAATAGAAGTTAATGCATTTATTATTTGTGTTATAGGCACTGGTTACCGTGCCTAAAGTGTAACCTGTTTGCAGAACATCACGTCTGCAAACGAGGTGGCGATCGGAACTGTCGGCTTTGGAGTTCCACATTTGGAAGCGAATATCTTGCAAAGGGTCATGTGTTGGACATTTTACCGGTAAATATCGTTAGAATTTCTAATCACTGTGCTGGGCTCTCTATTAAACACACGATAAGCTTAGAGGAGTGCTTGGTATGAGTCCCTGTAACACCTGGAAGTAGGTGGATTTCTGGGGACTATCCCGTGAAGGCTCACATATAAAGGTATAGTTTTTTTGAATTTTTTCTTCATATGGATATGCTCTACAGTTCTGTTAAGGCCTCAACATTGTCATTTGCATGTGCAATGTTACCAAATTCAGAAAGCCAATGTGTGTTCTTGGGAAACACTAGTATACCTTAAGAAAAGTATAAAATAGCAAATCTACCAATTAAAACATTGAGTACGTTCAAACACTGCATATGGCTTTGTTATTTGATGATTATATACCAGGGATGGGCTAACCTTGCTATGATAGGAGCCATACATTGCCTATTTGAAATACACAAGAACCACATTTTCTATCAGAATGAAATTTTAATTACTGCATAAATGTATAGTAAAAATACTACAGAAATTTTCACTGTTTTATGTTCAATGTGACCATTACTTCACAGGTACTTTATGAACGTATCCTAGCTTTCAGTTGCCTGTTCTAGCTTAAGTTTCAAGTTATGCTTATAATCCATATGGATGATAAAAGTCAGCAAAATTACAGAAATGCTATGTGTATATAAGCAATAAAATATAGAAAACTAAACACCAAGTAGTACTAGTACAAAAAGCTAAGTTGCACGACACTCTGTCGGCATATGGAACATGTTCTGTAATGCCAATAGACAGTAGTGTGACTTAGTTTTTTGTACATGTGTGTATATAATATACAAATTTCTTTTTCTAAATTTGGTATATAAGTATATGGGAGCTGCAGTAAGGGGCTAGAAGAATTGTACATGGCTCACAAGCTTCAGTTTGGCCATTATAGCTATATAGAGAAATCTGTAGCAAAACAATTTAAAGTGATATATTATGAAGAAATGTTGAAAATAGATAGAAAATAATAATAACAGTTTTTTAAAATATTTTCAAAATATTCCTGTCATTAGGTTTTATATCAGAAACAATAAACTAAATTACTGTTGTTTGATTAATGGGACATCAATTGAATAGTCATGACAATTTTAGCCAATTGCATGTCATTATTTAAATTGCATGCTCTTAACAAATTGTTTTATTGATTTACTATTTTGAAAATGGAAACAACCAAATGTGAAGTTACGATTGGTCTGCAGACAGTGACGTTGCAGATCTGTTTGCTAAAATGTACTTTTCTGGTCATTTGAAAGAATTTGCTGAGTTTTGCAAACTTTTCTGTAAAACACAATGGAAGAGGTTTGTAGGAAAGCATATAAATAAAAAATTTCATGAAGAAAAGTTGAGAGGGAAGATGAAATTCAACAAGTGCTTCATGCAGATAAAATAGTGCCACAAGTAAAAATTATTATTATTGTTATTATAAGATTAATGCTTTTGAAGCTGAGATGCATCATCATCTGAAGATTTTAGATTATAAATTTCAATTTATAAACTGAACCAAAGCATTTCGGCTTCATAAACATTGTCAAATTGTGCAATATTTTAGAATAAAACATATTTCTTAAGAAAATTGAACCTAAAAGTACTAATAATTAATATTATTTACAGGTGAAATAAAATCATCATGACTTCCAACATTTATGCAATCTGCAAGCAAATTCATCCTCCCACTGCAGTCGAACATTGCCTCTATTGCAATTTCTATAACTTGCAAGAGCAGAATTTATTGGTAGCAGGAGCGTCTTTTTTAAGAGTTTTCAAATTGACTCCGGAAGTAGAGGTAAGGTTATATTCTCGTATGGTAACCCACTATGTGGTGTTAATTGGTTTTGGAAGACCTATGAGCTTAACCTTTCAGCAGTGGGATAGTCAGGTATGGCGCTATCTCTTAGTAGTGGAGAACAGTACCTGGAAAATTTTTAAAGTATTTTTTCGTGCAATTTTTCTCATTACCGTTTCGGAAAAAGATTTTGTAAACAGTTATGTATAGTAAAGAAACGTTTTTTTTTTTTATTGCTACATAATTCATTTTTTATGTGAATTTTTTTTTGCGATAGTTTTTGGCGATACCCCAAAAGAATTTAGCGGATATATACGTCCCTCGCCACTGCCACACGATTGCCCTCGACGTATATATACGTCCCTCACTGCTGAGTGGTTAGATCACACACATTTTAGTTGGACTAACGTTTTTGGATGGGTGAAATTGAAGTGCAAATGTTGTAGAATAAAGATATGTAGATGTAGAATTCTGTTGCCCCCTTTCTCCTCTTATTAAATGTTTGTTAAAAGTTAATTTTTTATACAAATAAATATTAATGTAAGTTAGATATTAAAAATACTAACTATAGTAAACAGGGCATTTACCCAAATATGGGTCTCCTTTCAGAGTTAAGAGTATGAGTGCCTCTGTCCCCTATAAAATGACTTAGTATTCGATGTTGGAATCTGAGTCAGCCTATTAAAATTATCAGGAGTCGAAGTCAAGTGTTTGTTTACTGAGTCCGCAGCCCTGGTTCCTCTCAAACATCCATAGTTTTAAACTATTCTGTAAAATCCATTAAAATATTTTATTCACATTTAGATGTGTGAATAAAATGTATTGGAGAATGTTGGTAAATACTGTAGTTTTGTGTGTGTATGCTTGAAAGGATCACTGTGTTGTTAATGGCATTCACAATTCTTGTATGTAGGGCTTTCATATCTGGTACTTTTGTAGCATACAAACAATCCTTGACATGTCTACAAAGAAAGAAGTTCAAAGATATGATATTGGGTGATCGAGCAGACCAGGAAATTGTGCCCCGACAATTTAGACCAGTGTTCTTCATCCTTGGGTCCGTAGACCAGCACTGGTCTGCAAAAAATTTTGTAATAAAATAATAAGGTTTTAAACTTGCAATTAATATAAATAGTCTTCATTTATATTTTATTATTGCAGTTTTTTAAATAAAGTTATGACAGTCACATATGCCATCCACATCTAAGCAGTTTAAGTCTAAGAAAACTTATTTTTAACTTTCTGTTAGTTTGAGGAATATTATTCCTACTTTTGCCAGTTTGCAGGTGTGAAAACGTTATTAAATAGTAACTAAGATCATGTATACCATATATTCTGTTGCTTTAAAGGTTATGCTCTGTTCAAGCAATATCTAAAGCAGTTGGTTTTAATAAATAAATAGAATTTATATACTCTTTTTATAGCTTTCTTCGTACAAAAATATGAAGTAAATTAAACTGAAACAATATATTTTTATGAATTTCAGCATTGGTGTGATGTTTTAACAAGCTTTTTTTACACAGTTATCTATAAAACTATTGTTGCTTTACAGGAGAAAAATTTTAAAGAACACTTGCATCAATAGCAGTGAATTGTTTATATAAAATTGCTGATCTGGGAGTAGTTTATGTGCATTAAGATATTTTTCCTTTTTCCGAAGGACCTTTATGCTCTCAGAGCTCTTTCTGCTCTGAGAGCACTAAGAAGTTTATGAATGTATGTTAATGTAGTGTATTAATAGTGTACTTTTAAGTTGAACTACACATGTCTTGTGATAGAACATTGTAGCTAGGTATTATGTATTTGTGTAAATCAGTGATTGTTGTCCAGAGCTACAGAACTTCTGCAGCTGTGGAAAAATCAATGACAACTATTTCAAGCAGTTTGAAATAATTAATTTTGATTGAGGTCACTGGCTATGACTTGTGTGTCTTTGCCAAAGTTTGCCTTATGGGAGGTCTTCTCAGAAGCTGGTCTGCATTCAGGTGTGTATTGTGTAGAGGAAACCCGGAAAACTCCACACAATCAGCCAGTTGTCCAGGCTAAAGGTGCTAACTATCAGTACAGTGAGTACTACACTATCTACACTGGTAAGTGAAGAGGGAAAAGAAATTATGGAAAAAGAGGCAAGTGCTGAACCCATATCTATAAGGGGAACTCTGGAGTTATTTGCTAGACCTTAAAATGTATTTAGGGCTTATACTTAAACTTAACTTAGTAATATATTGTGATATGGTCTAAGAAAAAGTGGAAAATTTAATCAACTGTACTTTTAACTATTTTGTGTACTCTTTTCTACTTGTGTGTTACCACTGGTTTCCTTTTTCTCTAAACATCTGTTATTTAAGAGGAAAACAGTTGTCAGCTAAATGATTCCTTTGAGAACAAGATCGTCATATTACCTGTAATGCTATTAATTAGTACTGTGTACAATTAAACTTTATACTTGTGTGTTAAAAACCAGTTGGCCTTTCTTTCTAAAACCGGTTAATTCTGAGGTAAATGTGCTTGTTTGGAGTAACAATTGTTGTTAAGAACAAGTTCATCATATTATCTTTATATATGTGCCAGAATTTTCATTCTATAGTCATCTATGCAAATTGGTTGGACTGATGAGAGACTGTAGAGCTCAAAATGCATTTCCAACATTAATAAAATCATTATCTTTTTTGGATCTGATTTCTGACTCCGTTTTTATGTCTTGACTTACAAGATGTGATAAGTCTGGAAAAATTGGCCACAACAAGCTTTATTAATCACAGATAATACACACAATCACCTGCAAATGCACTGCAAGTGAGCTAATTATTACAGATTGCATGCTTCCTACATAATTGCTGGCCAAGGACTAGAAAGAATGAAGAGTGCCTTGGCAGAGCCTGTGTAAGAAGAGAGAAGGGTAGGATAACACGCAAAAGGACAAAAAGCTACAGAGGTAGGTGCAGTTGCCTGCTAACGCTGCATCCTCACAAATGCCCATGGGTGGTTCAAGGTCATGGGAGGGACGATGACAATGCCTGTTGCCAACTGCCGATGGCAACTCCTACATTAAGATATTGTTCCTGGTTCAACAGATAATGATTTGATATGTATAGATATATAAAGACCACCAGGTGACTGAGCAGTTAAGGTGGCAGCTTATACTACTATGGGGGACCTGGAATTGAATCTATACAGGTTGAAAGACCCCACGAATATTTTAGGGTTGGTCCATCTCAGATATATCAAACCCATCCTTCACCATGTAGCCACCATTGTGGGTCTGACCAAATCCATAATGGTTCTGCTAAAAGAGACCCTCTTAGTGTCTCACAGGTGGAAAGACAAAAATTAAAATAATAATAATAAACCTCTCGAACATTTAAGTAATGCTTGTATAAGAAACTAAATAAGTCTATGGACACTAAAGAATTTTAATTATATAAATTTATATTTTAGCCACCCGATAAAGTCAGCAGCGGTTCACCAAAATTGAAATTAGAATGTCTACAGACATTTCCTTTATTTGGCATCATCATTTCCATGAAATCCGTGAGATTTACAGGCGCTTCAAGAGATGCTCTGTTACTGAGTTTCAGAGATGCAAAGGTAAGGTTTAAAAAATCCTTTCTACATTTGAAACACAGTGCAATTCTATATAAAATAATTAATCATTTAGTTGTCTGTCGTTGAATACGATCCAGCCACTCATGATCTAAAGACCCTCTCGCTTCATTATTTTGAAGAGGATGCCATGAAGGTATTATGACATTTACACAAAACGTTATTGCTTGTTTCTCGTTTTAATTTTTATGTTTGTTAGGCCGGCTTTACGCACCATTATCATCTTCCTTTTGTTGCCGTCGATCCCGATGGAAGATGCGCTGCTATGATAATCTACGGTCGGAGCATTGTCATTCTTCCCTTTCGAAGAGAAACTAATGCTGATGAACAGGAAAACAACATAAGCGTTGCTAGGTAACAAAGCTAGATTTTATTCATAATTGGACAAAAAATAAATTATTGAACTTATTTTTACTAATAACTACTTTAGCAAATCGCCAGTGCTGGCCTCTTATTCTATTAAACTAACAGACATTGATGAAAAGATGAATAATGTGATCGATATTCAATTTTTACACGGATATTACGAGCCGACTCTGCTTTTATTATATGAACCGTTACGAACCTGGCCTGGGTTAGTTTAAAATAATGCATTAGATTAATTTAATTCGACCGTCCTTTGAATAAAGTAATAATTTTAGAATCGTTAAATTCTTAGGAGAGTTGCAGTGAGGCGTGACACTTTCGCAATTATCGCTCTTTCACTTAATATTCACCAGAAAGTGCATCCTGTCATTTGGTCTCTGAGTAGCCTTCCGTTTGACTGTCTGCAGGCAATTCCAGTACCAAAACCACTTGGTAAAATTTTAAATTTTTATGTTGTCGTGTGTATTTTTTAAATATATTGATTGAAATGTTTCATTTCAGGTGGTGTACTGATATTTGCAGTTAATTCTTTGCTATATCTAAACCAGAGTGTTCCACCTTACGGAGTGGCACTCAATAGTTTTACAGAAACTAGTACTGCATTTCCGTTAAGTAAGTAATTATTACATAAGTAAATAACGTAACCTATATACAGAATGTACAGACAATTCTCTGTAGATTCTGTATACAGGTAAGTTCAGGATTAGACCTATCTATCATGCTACATACTACTCAGCAAACATAAAAATCATTTTAAATGGGTTAGTAGTATGTACCAAATTTATAAAAAAAGGTATATAGTGCCATAGAGCCACATATAACTTGAGCTACAGTTTGATTAGCATAGACTAGGCTTTGCTATCATCTATACTTGTCATACACATGCTATTATAATATTCTAAAGCTAATTCTGAATTTTAAGAACTTGAGACATGTCTTAAGCAGTTAAAAGGTATTTTTATAACTAATAACGTGTAAATTGATGAAAACTGGAAAAACATAATTTTACTAACTAGCAATACTAGGCTTTATTGGGTACACAATGCATATTCTTATCTGTTATTTTTTGTCTTTTCAGAGCAACAGGACAATGTCAGAATCACTCTTGACTGTGCACAGGCATGCTTTTTTTCTTACGACAAGATTGTGATTTCATTAAAGGGAGGAGAATTGTAAGTTTAAATAGATTTTATTATGTTAATTATCTTATAAATTACTTAAAACCTCTGTTCTTATCCTAGATATGTCGTCACACTGTTTAATGACGGAATGCGTAGCGTTCGCAGTTTCAACTTTGATAGAGCTGCAGCAAGTGTCTTAACAACATGTGTAAGTCATGTTCATGCTATAGATTTCATTACCTATAATGTGCTGTAAGCAAATAGCTAACAAAATATCTAATAAATATTACTGCAGATGACATTGTGCGAAGACGGATATCTCTTCCTCGGATCTCGATTGGGAAATTCTTTACTATTGAGATACACCGAAAAAGTACAAGACAGTTCTTTGGAAGAAGTGAGACAAGCGAGACCAGAGGTAAAAATCACTAATGTTCTTTATTAAGTAGCCAATAAAACTGCCAATTGTCTCGAAATAATAGGTGTCTGAACATGGCATTGCAGACAACGTAGCTATTGACCTAAAAGGTATTTGACTCTTTTGGAATAGGTTTTAATATATCTCAAAAACTGGGTTTGTATAAATATATCACTCATAAAACCAACATCAGCACATAATAAGACAAAAGGTTGTAATAAGTGTGTTAACCATTCAGAGGGATAAAACTCTACCAAAGAGTTAGAAAAGAAGATGCAAGAAATTAGAAGTTACTATGGGAATTACATTCTTATAAAAAACAGGTGGTACGTTAAATACCTCTAATGGAAGCGTGCATAAGTTATTAACAGCATCGTTAACTTCTAAAAAACAAACAATTAACTCTTAATTTAGAAATAGTGGTTGTAAAGGGAGAAATCTACTTTTTAATTGGCAATAGATATTATAATTAGACCATCTCGAACCATTTTTATTGGTTGATTTCTTAGAAAATTTATGCGCGAACTTCCAAAAGAGATGGGATTGTGAGAAAATTTACTAATGATGAAGTTAAAGTAATTATGTTCTTCATAAAAACATTTCTGGGTAATGTGTTGAATGTATAAAAATCGACGTTTTCCAGTTTTTTCCCATTTATTCTAAAATTAACATAAAAGTTTATGTGGGTTATTTAAGTTTTTCATTGACAGACGATTTTCTCCGTATATCAACTTTAATATGGGGTATACAAAAAGTTACTGTGCAGTGGAAAAGATTTAAGTAAAGTTTTACGTACAATATTACAGTTTCTCCTGTTAAAACCATAGTCCAGAAACCAGAACATCCACGAGCAAGCGGTAATGCTGTCTACTGCAGAGCGGAAACGTCATGTATGAATTGTGGGTCTTGTATACAATGCCATCAGTAACTTTTTAGATACCTTGTATGAGAGATGGCTAAGCATTTTGTATGGGAAGTGTATATTAGAATAAGCAGAATGGATATTTTTAATAGTAACAGCAAAAATATTGTCTCAATATTTAAATATTAGATGATCAGATGGCAGAATGGAAGCCTGGTGCTCCGAGGGACCTGGGATCAAACCCAGATAGATCAAAAAACTCCAGAAATTATTTCAGTTTATCTGGATAGGGCTCTGTCTCTCACTGCCTGGCCACCTTATTGTGCTTCTGGGCCGAACCTGTAATGAACTTGCTAAAAACAACCCTCTTAGTTCCCACAGGATGGGAACATATTTAAATTATCATAGGAGTGTATGCTATGTCGTATCTTTTAAGTATTATTTGACAGACATTCCTAATATTTTAATTTACAGCCCGAGGAACGTCCCATTAAGAAGAAAAGATTAGATAACATGGACGACTGGATGGGTAATTTTTTAGTTTTTAGAATAAGCATCATCATTATGAACGATAACAAAAATTAATGCTTGGTCGTAGCATCCGATGTTGCTCTTATTGAAGATCCTGAAGAGTTGGAAGTGTATGGGAGTGAAATGCAGACTACAAAACAGATCACTTCTTATATATTTGAGGTATTTTTAATTAATTTTCTCAATATATGCTGTTTTACGTGCACATATCGATCGCAGATATATTCCTTCCCTTCGGGTGGGCTTGTGTTTTTTAGTTTCAACTGGTAAATCACCGATCTCTTAAATTGGCTCCCAGATATATAAATTGAGGAGTGTAAAGTCAAATCCAATGATCAGAAACTGTTAATCTGGCATTTTCTGATCACTAGATCTGTTTTAATTGTACTAAATTAACATAATTTGTGTATGATATTAAAAAACACACATTAGTGAAGTTTGAGACTATGACATAAAAATAATATTCAACATACAAAATCACATTTTCCGTATTTAAGGTTTGTGACAGTCTTCTAAACGTTGGACCCTGTGGGAGGATATGCATGGGCGAGCCCGCATTCCAGTCGGAAGAATTCTCCAATAATCCCGATCCAGATCTCGAACTGGTTTCCACAGCTGGTTACAGCAAAAATGGTGCCATATGTGTCTTGCAGGTAATGTATTCATTTAATTCTGCATGTGTGTGCCAAATTACAAGCTGTTTGAGGGATAAAATATTTTTCATTCAGAGGTCGGTAAGACCGCAAGTAGTGACAACTTTCGAATTGCCCGGATGTGTGGACATGTGGACGGTTTTTGGACCGAGTGTGGACAAAAGAGAACAAGAGGTAGGCAATTAGTCATTGATTCTTAATTGCATCCAGTATATAGTGTGGCCAAAAAGTCACTTGTTAAATACGATAATCACTGTTCTTATGGAATAAAACTGAAATTTTAGTTTTATATGGATGATGTGAAATCTGAAGAGAAAGAGAAACCAAAAAAGGATGATTCTATGTCCACTCATGCATTTCTGATCTTGAGTCGTATGGACAGTAGTATGGTGAGTATTGAAATGATTACATTGAAAACTGCTTAATAAATTATAGTCTCATTTGCCATTGCTTATAAATCTTTGGAACAGATCCTACAAACTGGTCAGGAAATTAATGAATTAGATCACAGTGGTTTCAGCACTCAGGCTTCTACTATATTTGCTGGAAATCTGGGTGACAACAAGTACATTTTGCAAGTATCTCCCATGGGAGTCCGACTCCTCTCCGGATGCAGACAGTTACAGCACATTCCTCTAGACGTAGGCTCTCCCATAGTGTGGAGTTCTGTGTGCGATCCCTATGCTCTGATCATGAGCGAAGAAGGATTGGTCATACAGTTGACGTTGAGACAGGATCCTTCGGCCACAAATTCTCCACTGGTGGCATCGCGTCCGCAACTAGCTGCCATTGTAAGTACTGTAGACAACATTAAACAATTTTATTTTACATAAAGTGATCGCTTTTTAACCAAAATTGATTTGGTGTTTTCGTGTAGAAATCAAAAATACTGACACTCTGCGTATATAAGGATGTGAGCGGGCTATTTACCGTCTCTCCTCGTGAAGTTGTCGAGACCGAACCGCCACCCAGTTCTACAATGAACAGCAACATAACGTTACCTAGTACATTAAATCTACCAAAGAGGTGATTACTTTTTTAGTGTAATTAGTATGTATATAAATGTAGAGAAATTTTATCTCTATATATCTTGGGCCTAGGAGATTTAAAGCCCTTTATTATCATTATTACAAAGCTGAAATATATTAAGGTGCTCCACATATTTGACGTAGGACCCAAAAAGTCTGGGACTTGGCACATAGGTTCCTTTCCCCGAGTATTTTAAAACACAGCCTTCAACCACCTTTCAGAATAATTCACTTGCTAGCAAATACTTTTGCTAGCACTGGTGTTTACTTCTGGAAGCATATTAAGACCATTGTTTACTTTGCCACATTTTGGGCCATTTATGGTGGATGGGTTCACAGGAATGATGTAAAATGTCTAGATAAACATTCCTTGTTCATGTTCTGCCCTCAAATAAATTCTGAATGGATGTAATTGTATTGTCGTGGGTGAGTGCAGTCTTTGAATTTTTGGATCTTACCTCTTATACTGTAATCCAATTTTATAATTATCATCGCCACAAGAAACTAAACAAAAGTAAGTTGCAAAATAAAGATCTTTGTTTTCCTTGCATTTCATTTAGCGACATGGACGACGAGGATGCATTACTGTATGGAGAACCTACCACTTCCACTGAAAATGAAATCAGCAAAGTTGAGGATGCAAAACCAAAAAAGTAAGCTCTTACTATTCAAATTTTGTTTTAACTTTCCATCCTGCAAGCATTCAGTGTGTCCATCATGCCTGTCAGGTTCATGTGGTCAAACCACATATGAAAGTTTGTGACGCAAAGTGCAAATGACCGGAGCACGCAAACATGTTGGAGGCATTGTGTGGTTCACCAAATATACGATACTATCAAAATATTTGTTGTTATATAAATCGCCGAGATTGAACCTCCTTGGAATGATACTGTATTTTTGCAGATTGACTGGAATGTCAGTCGAAGTGAAATTGTAATTGTATTGCATAAATTCACAATTCACGGTAATTTTTGTTTGCAGAAAAGTCGTCGAAGTGAAAGAGATCAAGCCAACGTATTGGCTATTCATTGTGAGAGAAAATGGAGTTCTGGAGGTTCTAGTATTTTCTGGACTTCTTGTTTGTTGTCGTCGTTGCATTTTTAAATTTATGCATTATTTTTTAAACAGATCTATTCGCTCCCGGACTATAAACTAAGCTACCTGGTAAAAAATTTTCCAATGGGTCAGAAACTACTGGTGGATAGTATACAGATTACTGCAATGTCCGCGACAAAGTACGAATCATAATTCCAATACAAATTTTTTAACCAATTAAATATAAATCTAACAAGTTAAAATTGTTTATTATGAATTAGCTCCGGAGAGAAACAGTACGAGAAACCGCACGACTCCTTGCCGCTGGTGCACGAGATACTTGTAATTGGACTCGGTCCCAGGCATTCAAGGCCCCTCCTACTGGTAAGTTGCATTCTTAGCTGGATCTTGCATAAGAATTTCTGGCCGACGTAAGTGTTTATTCTAGGCCCGAATCGATGAGGAGTTAATAATGTACGAGGCATTCCCTTTCTATGAAAATCAAACTGATAATCACTTAAAATTGCGCTTCAGAAAAGTAAGTATCAAGTACTGGAAAATTAAATGTTTAACGCATGGAAAAACTAAATTAAAAGAAAAAAAATTGTTAAAGGTGGCACACGATATGATCTTGAGAGAGAGGAAAGAAAGGAAGATGAGAAACCAGGAATCTCGCGATCAGGAACGAGCTCGCAGCCATCAGAGATGGTTACGTCCATTTAGAGACATTTCTGGATATAGTGGGGTAATCAAAAATATGTCTTAGACTTACTGTTGATTGATGTTTCCATAATTCAATATCCTTCTTTTAGGTATTTATTTGTGGGCCTTATCCTCATTGGCTCTTTATGACCTCTCATGGAGAGTTGCGTATTCATCAGATGGGAATCGACGGTGCAATAACTTGCTTTGCTCCGTTCCACAACGTCAACTGCCTGAAAGGATTTTTGTACTTCAATAGACAGGTAAAGCCATTCATTTACACCTCGCCATATCCTGCTGCAGTTTGCTTTATACAATTTTCTATATTTACAGGGGGAACTGCGTATTTGTGTCTTACCCACTCACTTGTCTTACGATTCCGCCTGGCCGGTCAGAAAGGTTCCACTGCGAAACACGCCCCATTTCGTGAACTATCATCCAGAAACAAAGACCTACTGCATTGTAACAAGCAGCATGGAGCAATGTACGCGTCTGGTTCGATTCAACGGAGATGAGAAAGAATTTGAAGTGCTGGAAAGGGGTAAGTGTTTTTAAATTTCTCGTATCCAATCAAAGGACCTATCGACACTAAGAACGTTTATTACAGACGAACGATTTCTCTATCCGTACACTGAAAAGTTTACTATTCAGCTCTTTTCTCCTGTAAGTTGGGAAACAATTCCCAACACGCGAATAGAGCTCGAGGAATGGGAGCACGTCACCTGCGTAAAAAATGTCATGCTCATGTCCGAAGGGACCAGAAGTGGTCTGAAAGGTTATCTGGCCATCGGCACTAATTATAATTATGGCGAAGACGTTACCAGTAGAGGAAGGGTATGTTACAAGAGCTTAGTAATTAATAATTAGACTTCTGAGTGGCACAAAATAACGGAACGTTTGTTTTAGATTCTTATACTAGACATTATTGACGTTGTACCGGAACCAGGACAACCGCTAACCAAAAATAAAATTAAGGTAAGCATTCACTTTATCGTCATCCCCATTGTACAGATTGTTTTGCAGCAACAGTTAACGTCTTTGTCCGCTTCTAGGTTCTATACAGCAAAGAACAGAAAGGACCAGTAACTGCCATATCCCAAGTTGTAGGCTTTTTGCTCAGTGCAATTGGACAAAAGGTAAGGTAAAATTTTTATCATTGTCGCTCAGACACCATCTCAACATTCAAATTTCTTGTAGGTTTATATCTGGCAGTTGAAAGATAATGATCTGGTGGGAATCGCTTTTATTGATACACAAATTTACATTCATTCTGCGATGTGTATCAAAAACTTGATTCTCGTAGCAGATATTTACAAGTCGATATCACTGTTGAGATACCAAGAAGAAAGCAGAACCCTGTCTCTAGTCAGTAAGGTACGCTTTCAGATTTTTTTCCACCACTAAAGAAATTTGTGACGGCAACGATCACTTTTTGTATTTTTCAGGACGTAAAACCGCTAGAAGTCTATGCAACCGAATTTCTAGTCGACAATAATCAAGTGGGATTTGTCGGTAAGCGCCTCATCCATTCAGAACGGTACGTTTCCGACCGTCCACTAACACAAAATTTTATTTTAGTTTCGGACGTGGAGAAGAACATTGTCATATACATGTATCAGCCAGAAGGGAGAGAGAGTTGCGGAGGGCAACGTCTACTGAGAAAGGGAGACTTCCACCTGGGCAATCACGTAAATTCGTTTTTCCGAATCCGTTGCAGGCTGGGGGAAGTCAGTTCTGACAAACGACAGCTGGGAATTCTGGAAAAGAGACACATAACGATGTTTGGTAAGCAAATTTATAACATTTAGAATTATGGTAAAATTTCTGTATAACAGAAGTGTTTGGGTATAAGAGAAATTTTGACCAAAGTTCCATGAGAATGCAAAATTGACTCATTGGCACCTTATGTTTCTAGATAGTAATAAATGCACCTGTAATTTAACAAAAACTTTTGGCATCAATCGCTAGCGAAACAATTGGTTTAACATGTCGATTGTCAGCTAAGAGTTATCTCGTGTATGTTAATAATGGATAATTCCTATTCTATATGTCTATTAAAAATAATCATGGCCGCTTGTGAAAAGATATTTACTAAGTATCTTAGTTTGTACATTTTTCATAGATTGATGGAACTTTTCAAAACATTCTTGTATGCAATGTGCAGGCTTATCTTCACATACAGCTCAAAAATAATGTATTTTTTTGTACATGTTGGTCGCTTTTTTCCCAGTTGCTGGAATTGTTTCTAAATAATGGAAATTTTTTTGCAACATTTGGCATTTTTTCTCCAAGTAAACATGAATAAAATTCTCTCTCTATTCATCTTTTGAAAAGTTTAACATTTAATGTGCATGCTTTTAGGCTGCAATTTGAAAAAATTGTATACTTATAAATTCCTTCCTTCCTTCCTTCCTTAATCTCAAAAACTGAGATCAGATTTGTAAAGCTTATATATACATCCCAAGTTTTTTGGCTATTTAATTGTCTTTCTTACATACATACATGTATGTAAGAATGTATGTATGTATTCATGCTTTCTCCTTTCAGGTTGGCAGTGAATAGCTGCCTCCACACTGCTTGATCCAAACATACTTCTCTCGTTTCTTTCACACTCATTGGGACCTTTCATATACATTTATGCTGACTTTGTCCATGCAAACTCAATATTCTTTGCAATCAAAGCATCTCGCACACCGTCTGTTCATCTCTTTGGTGGCGAGCCTGTTGGTCGCTTGCCACACACCTCACCAATATAGACTTGCTTGAACAGTCATTCATCGTTCGTGGGATCCACTTGTCCTAACCACCTTAACAACCTCCATTGTGCCCACTCACTCGTTTTGCATTCCACACAACTCATAAATCCTTATCCTATCCACGAGCGTCTTGCCACAAACTGCACTCGGCATTCTCAGTTCTACGGCATTCACTCCACTTTCAGTTTTCTTCTGCCATGCCCACATTTCACAAGGAAGGTAACAGCACTTGCTTGCACTCACATAATCTACCCTCTTAGACGTACACTTATTTCGAAGCAGGCAGTTAAACGCACCAACTTTCAGTCCAGTTGCTTTTCTCCTGGCTATCTCCCCTTCAACCTACCATCACTCCCCAAGTATACAAAGTTATCCACTTGTTCCATGCACACAGCATCAAGTGCCAAGCTGTCCTGTCAACCTTAGCACGTTCAAACACCATTCACTTAGGGCTACAAACAAATGCTAATAAGACTTTCTTTTGTAACATCTTGTTAAATCGGCTAAATATACTCAAATCGGCATTTTCTCCTCATTTTCACTTAGCAGCATTGCATCACCTGCATACAACAACACATTCTCATTCCCAACTTTCACACCATGGTCGTCAGCCAAAGCTTCATGCACTCCTGTATCTAAAAAGATATTAAACAGCCATGGACTCATCATGCACCCCCTTCTGAATTGCAAATAATTCAGAGGAGGAGACAGGACTCTCAATCACACGTCTGACAGTTCACATACACAGACTTCAACACATTCAGCAACTTTTCAGATACTCCATATTCACTCAATACCTTCCGTAGCTTTTTGTGCTTGACAGAATCATATGCTTTTTCCAAATCAACAAACATACTATAAACTTTCTCTCCAACTTTCAAGTGTTTCTCAATGATCAGCGGCAAAGCAAACAATTGATCCACACTTTACCACCAGTCACTCGCTGCAGGTGCCGTACCAACAGTTTCCCACACATCTTACCTGGAACACCGAGCAGGCTTATAGCACGGTAGTTGGCACAATTACACCTTTCAGCTATTCGTCTGTCACGCCAGCAAGTGTTCAACAAGTTACACAAACAGTCTACAACCTTTCCCTGACCATATTTAATCATTTCAGCACTTATTCCATTTAATCCTGCTGCCTTTACCACCTTTCAGACATGATGGAACTTTCGTCACTTCGGCAACATTAAATTCACATTCGCCCTCACTGCCACCGTACAAACTCAAGAAATACTCCTTCCACCTGTCACATACATTCATATCATCCCAGCCAATGAAGTCTCATTCTGTCCTTTTACACTTCTTTTTTTCCAAAACAACTTATTATTTGATTCAAAATCATTAGGCACACATTCAGCAAATTCATCTTTCACACTTAGCTTACTCTCTTTTGCATTCTGCAGTTTCAACTGTGTGTAAATACGTGGCCCCATTTTTTGAGTACAAGTTCACACACAGCATTCTTTGCTTTCTTACCAATTTTTGCAGTACCACATATATCTGTGGCACTCATTACTAGAGCCAACACTTCCAACACTTACACATTGCATAGTCACAACTTTTGTGACACTTTTTGTACGAACTGTTGACACTTGTCCTTCAAATGTTCCATTTTCATTCTGACTGCATCCTCATATTTTTTCACACATTTCTGCCACCCAAACTGCATTTTCAATGGACATACAACTAAGAAACAATCACTGTCCTTGCATGATCCTAGTCTCTCTCACCACACAGCACAAGATCAATCGTGTTGCGAGTCCCTTCTTTCCGACGTATACACGTGGACCTATTTCAAGCATTACAAACAATCCCCTCTCCATGCAGAAGGACACCACCCTTTCACCATTTTTCTTTATGCATTCTTATTATTCTGCAATTTCATGCTTTGCTTTCCTTTCTGTTGGCCAAGTTTTAAATTAACTTTATGTATTATATTGTGATATTCGCAAAATTACCAGAGGATGCCATTACCATTTGCGATCTATTGTGGAGGTGTAGCCTCCGTGTGTGAGAATTCATACTTTCGACAGTCACTGACATGAACGACAAAGCAAAGCAAGAAAGTTTTTCTTTGTATATTCGTGATTCTTTGCTTTGTTACTATAAAATGTCTGATCTGCTTCTCTAACAGTCTCTAACATTTGGTTTTGAAGAATTTGTGAATGTTTGAATGTTTGAAATAGTTCTTCTCTTTTGTCTTTCCATTCACAAAAGCCGACAAAGTTATTTTCATGCCAGACACGTCGACTCTTTTTTTTGGATCATTCTTTCGGTTACTTCGTAAAGTACCACATATGCAAATCTTCCGACATATCAATAGGTTTGTCGAGTCGACAGAATTATCCATATAGTTTCCTTGTCTAAATAATTTTCCATCAGATGTATGGCAACACTGGATGTGCGGTCCATTCTAGAGACTTCCCGTCTGGTGTTTAAGTAAATTTCATAATAGTATCGAAATGATTCAAAATGGATCTTAGGTAATCTAGTGAATTATCGGCAAAATGTGAAAAGTTTAATAATTGAAATCTATTACGGCCCATTCAAAGGGCATAATGCATCTGTGCTTTGATAAATGCTCTATAGATGGTTATGAGTCAGACCCGTACAAAACAAAAGTCCCATAAAAATAACCTTTGTTTCCTTCCATTTTCGTACCGATCTATTTTTCTCAATTACGAATGGTGTATAAATTAGTTTGTTGTACTAACAAAGAAAATTCCTCCGAAAAATAAGTCTACCAAAGTTTCAATTTTTAACCCAATATTTTCATCAAAAGTAAACTCTAGTGGATCTTTTGCTACTTCATTCCGCAAATTTGTCCCGTTACCTGCATATGTAGGTGTCATGATATCGTCTACTTGAAAACTTAATGCATAAAATTCAAGTGATTATGAAGTATCTTCACGCAAACATCTCCTATTAGCCATGTTTTCAGAAAATAAAATACAAAAGTAGGAACAAACAAGTTTTCTTGTAGGTGGCTCTCGTGAGATTACTCTTACGACACACCATGTTCTATATGCAAGATTAAGTTTAAAGATCAAAAGAAAGAAAATTAGATATATTAATACAATTCTAATTTTATTTTGTTTAATTGCAAATAAAATATCAAATGCTTGTAAATGCACACATTGCCCTGTAAAAATTACTGGCATTTTGAACTTCATGTTGTCAATTTTACAGGATTTTTCCTTAATTTCTTCATGTAAAGCTGGACAATCAGGAATCCTTTTTGCTAGTCCTTAACAGTCGAATCCACTCTCTGTTGATTACACTTATATGTTTATTTGGAAATCGTAGAAACTCGTAAGTTTTAATCCATTCCTGTGTGGTTTTGGAATTTAAAAACTTTGCTTTTCCTATTGCTGTTCATTCATCTTTACTCCTGACGACTCAAATGACCCAGATAAAATACTTTTGTTTTTAAACACCAAGAGGGCGAGCATCAGGTAAAAAATGCAAATACACAGTTTGCAAAGAATCCTTCACTTGTGCATGTAGGATGTCATAGGTTGTTGAAGCGGTGAAAAACGAATAAAAACCTCATGTCGTATGCGAGTAAATACGGTAAATAGAAATAAACATCACACTAGACCCGATAACATTAAGCCATCATAGCGTGATTATTTACGGCAGTTGATGGATGATGTATTGACTTACGGTAAATAGAACAATAAAATAATGTGAATAAATTAAAAATGGCATCGGGAGAAAAATTTTGACAGTCAACGTGTCGAGGAATCAACGAAATCGAAAGTAGGATCATTAAGATCCTACTGACGGCATTCAAAGCACTTTAAAATAGAGGGTAGCATTGCTCGGAAAAATACTAAATAATAAATCGGCATTTGTGAGTGTGACGTGGGAATGGGGTGTACCGTCGTCCAGAAATTTTGTAGCCGGTTCTTCACGTTAATGTGACTGCTATTTGCATTGTCTCTTATCATTTCTTGAATTCATCATTCATATTGCAACACAGAAAAAGTGCCAAGCAAATACTTTGTGCCAAAGGAGTAAAGACCAAGAACAATTGTATCCATGAACATTAACATCTCTAGCCATTCCCTAGAAGTCTTAATCTAATTTATAAATGGTTAAATAAATGTCACGCAGTCTGGATCCTTTCCTTTGTTTCCACCATAACGCTTCCTTGTGCAAAAATGAAGTGTCCAAAAGGTGAAAGATACCCTTCGCCGCATCACTTATAAGTGTGAATGAGTCGGGTAATTTCCATTACACCGAGAAATGGAGAAAATGAGCACGTTCGTACGTAATCCTCACTCTTATTTTCAGCGACTCTCGACGGAAGCTTAGGATATCTACTGCCGGTTTCCGAAAAGACATACAGGCGTCTACTCATGTTGCAAAACGTCCTGGTCACTCATATACCTCACACTTGCGGGCTCAACCCAAAAGCTTTCAGGTAAGCGATTCGATTTTTGATCTGTTCTGGCATTTGGTTGATGGGACGATACGTTTTGACAGGGCACTGCACAGCCAGAGGAAGTATCTGATGAATCCGCACAAGAGCATCCTGGACGGCGATCTCCTGTGGAAATACATCAATCTGTCCGTCATGGAAAAGTGCGAACTGGCCAAGAAGATTGGCACCAGTTCTGATCAGGTAAGCAAAAAGTTTATTCAGTTTGTTGGTACTCGTGGGTTCCAAAGTGAATACAATTTGTTTTGTTGCAGATAATGGACGATCTGTCGGAAATAGATAAAAATACCTATCACTTCTGAGGAAGACACGCAGTTCTCTTCTCGTAGCAGTTTATTTGCACCTTACAGCCCATATTCCGTAGTCTACAGAATGACAAAGGACACTATAGTCTAAGTTTAATACAGAACTATGCCAGTTACCGTATTATGGATGGAACGTTCTCGTTTTGATACGTTTGTACACAAAAGTGTGAAAGGTATCGCTTACTGTGGTGGAGACGACAAATTTGGAGTTTAATTGTCGATTAAGTGTAAATAAAAGCATTTTTCTATAAATACTGCATTGGTCATTGTAATTGTTGGTTAAAATACTAACATCTTCCGACACCCGGAAATCAATTCGTCTTGTCTTGCCAATTTGTAACACTCAAATTTTTAACACTGCACACAGTGTGTCACCACACTTCTGGAAACCTATGCAAAGACAGATTTGAGAGCCATTGCAGTGCCATGGCAAACAGCAAAGTCATTAATTTTCTCACTGTAATTAGCACACAAATTACAAAGACGATGTTTAAGGTAGAAATAATTTATTCGACTTTACGGGGCAACTCTCTCGTCACTTGCTCTTGAACTTTGCTCTGCACCGCTCTCCGGGAAGATGCCGAAAATTACTTCCGTATATCTTGAATATCTTCCCTTTTAATTCGAATGCAAAGGTTGTATTACTCTTGGGAATTGCTGAAAATAAATTTTCCGTTACAGCTATTTCTTACAAAATCAAATTATAAATTACCGTGACTACTAATTACTTTTGACAATATTCTTGGGTGTCACTATCCTAAACGTGTTCTTTGTTTCCATTAAGACGATTCCTTTGCATCCGACGTAGGGGGAACACTTTGAAGCGGCGACCACCAGATAACAGCCGTGATAATCTGCTTTCTGGAGTAAATGGAGCAGTTCGGGCGAGTCGTTCTGCAAACTGACAATAAAGAATGCAACGTATGTAAACAGAATTTATGCATAAGTGTGCATTATTTTACCTTAGTATGTTATCGGACAGAATATCGTCCATGTATTGCTTCCATAATTCATGTATTGGGACAAACGAGGAGAATCTGAAAGGAAGAAGTAATGCAATGTTAGAGTATATCCCAGGTATTCTTGTACCAAACATTTGTGTTACGTTAAGTTATATGGCATTACAGATTTTTATTTCAGACGTATTAAACATAAGGTTACAGACATACAGATGGAAGAATTGTAGGAAAGCACGAAGGCTGTGCAAAAGTGAAATATTTATGGGACAAAAATCTCACTCTTGCGCATTAGCTCCTTACATTCGCATTGCAGGAGTGTTAGTAAGAACAAGAAATGTCGCAATCTGACATCACATTTGCTCGTGTCCGCACGGATACAGCCTAAGAATTTGTTTTGTATATAGAAGGGTTAATTAGAAAAAGATTTTAATATAGTTTACCAACAATATACAATAAAGGCATTTTTCATTTACACTACTTTAAGACATGGATGCAAATTGATGCACAAGAAACCTGTCGACAATGAAAACCTATTGGAGCATGGTTATCAAAGAGAGAAACGAAATGCATTATTGTTTTTACAATTGTCTTGTGTGGAAAGTTTGCTCACATCTGTATATCCGTTGGCAATTCCAATGAACTATAAAGCAAAGAGAGCAAGCTTATGTCAACGTTAAATGACCACCTGTTAACGTGAGTGTAGGTTTACACTATATGAAAGATGAAAGTACAGAAAATGTAAATTATATCAATCAGACCATGTTTACAACCTCAATATCTATTTCCCACCTCATACAACCACTTTACAGTTATTACTATCATAAACAGTAATATTGCTATAAGTTTGGAAAATGTAAAACATTTGTGCATAGAAGAATTGCATGTTAATGTAAAATGTGACTTATTGAGTCAATTAAAATTCAAAAAACAACATATACAGGTAACGCTTGCATAACACAACTTCTACAACACAGTCTGTCTCTAACGTGATCGAAAAGATGTAGTATAACTTGCAACGTGCAGTATTTCCAAGCTTCTACATGAGTAAATCTGTTATTGATGCACTAGCAGACCACGCATGTGCACAATATAGGTCTCCAATATAGTAACCTAGGACTCTGTCCTGTGTAACTTCATTTTTTGCCCTCCAGGTCTCCTCTAAGTCTTTCCTATATATTACTGCAAGACGTGTTTTTCTTCCTTTTTCTGTTTAGAATCGGCCGAAAGTTAACCGCATCTATTGTGTGCGGATTGCCTTATTTTATAATCCATTAGACGAATCCCTTTTGACGTATCACTAAGCAGTCCCACAAAACACGCAAGTTGTCTTCACTTTTCCAAGGACTTCGGTAACGGTGTTACTTAAAGGCAGGTTTAAGTAATACGACTACTGCCGATATTTCGTCACCTGGAAATGGAGACCAAACAAAACAAAAATCTAACTTGTCGGATTTTTCACTCGTCGCATCATTAAAGCAATCATAGACGAAATATTAATTACGCATTAAATTGTGTTCTTATCACACTCAAGAGAAATAAGTACTATCGCGCATGCTCGTGAACTTCAATGATGGGTCTTGCAAACATCCGAATTGCTAACAAATCCCGTAGATGTATTTTTGGATGTGGCAAAATGTCGGCAGTAGTCGTATTGTGTACGGCAGCATTAAAAATGACTTCTCGCTTAGCCCACTCCACAGCAATCATTATTTGTTATCTGATTGATATCATTAGTTGTAATTTTTGAGTTTATGTTTTTATTGGTGCATATTATGCTATGTACTTTTCATGAGTGATTGCGATTGAGATACAGTCAGTGAGGGTCCGATTGGTGTGATCTAGTGTTTGTATGTGTTGATAAATCCGCTGCACTACTTGTTTGATATGTTCGCATTTGTAGAAGGTTGTTGAGTATAATTGTTCTTTTCTGATAAACCTTTGCTCTGTAACAGTGACATGTGGGTATTTTTGTGTGAATTTATCATGTGTCATTTGTATGCTGTCGTGTCTGTTTTAAATTTTGTAGTGGTGAGTGGTGGTAATAGGAATAATTTATTTCTCAAGTCCATTTCATCCATTGGTGTGTTTTCCAGCCTTGACGATCAGTGGCAGGATTGCCACCGAAGCATGGCCGAACAGTGTGTATTGTCTTTTAACAGTGAGTGAGATTAGTGAATGTGTTCGTGATGCAGTAACCATGCTAGGGCCTGTGCTGTGTGGCCAAGGGAGACTGTGGCATATTTTTCAGATGCAAGCCTCTGCCTAACTCACAAACAAGGATGCTATTAATCCAGGAAACATCAAAGCTAGTATCATGCTCTAAATGACTAACAACTATTTTTTATTTCCAACTGTCCAATGGAGAACAACGAATCAGACGCTGCTTTGTAGATCACTCTTGCTTCGTTTCTCCCTGCAGACATCACTGTATGGGTGGCCCTACCAGTATCTTACATCACTGTATGGTTCATTGGAACTACTAAAATCTCTCAATTCGGCAAGATGGTGACTAGTGAGAGTCATTGTTATTATTATTATAAAACATTAAGTGAAAACTACTTACTGAGTCTTCTTATCTAATTTTATTTTACGTATTTTCTCTGCAATGTAACTTTTCTTTTTAATAGTCTTCTCTTTCTTTTTTGGCACGACGCTACTGGTCAAATCAAATATTTTCTCTTTGACGCCATCGAGTTTCGAATGCGGTGCCCTGTTTTTCAGGAACGCACTGACGTATGCATTAGAAACTTCCTGTAAAAACAATTATTTTTATACAATAAAGTTTATACATTTCAAATAAACAATTCCACAAATTGTGGCGGCTAAAACATTCTCTCTGTTAATCTGGTGAACTAGAAACCTTAATGGATTCTTTGTCGAGATAAAATAAGCATTATCATTGAAAATGTTTATCTAATATTATTTTATTGTGTTCTGGACTTGACTTTGATTCAAGTTGGGGTGGGATGGGTTTTGACAAATCCATTCCATTGTGGGTGCAACCAAACATATGACGAACATTAAAAAAAGGCTTCCTCGGAGCCCACACGACGGAGTGTGTTTAATGTGCGGTACCAGTATGTTATACAGGCCACATTTATAAATGGGACTGACACCCAATGAGTTTGGCCAATAAGTCAAGAAATGAATGATGATGCCCTTAATATATATTTTGGGGTCTGGGTTAATTTGAACCTAGCTCTGCAATTAAGCAACTAAATGGTGGAACTTTTAACATGCAACAGAAAGGTTAGAAAATCATATATGGGTGTCTAGAATTAAAACACCTATTCCGATTAGACTACAGCGAAAACTACTCAAAGGTTTTTGATGTAGTTCTCATTGTCAAAATTTTTTGGTACATGTTAATGAGACCATGGAAAGGAAAGTATGGGTAAAAAAAATCAGTACCAAATGTCACCAGTAGGGGTATTTAACTGACGACGGTGACGTGCTAATCTTCATTACCACATCATCTGTCTGCTTGTGCACCGTTACAGGGTATTTAAACATCTGCAGAACCATTTTCATTGCCACTTTACCACCATTAAAAATGATGTCAACCTTACAAGCAAGGCTTAGGAAAGGGGGGGGATAATGGGGCCTGAAATTCACAGGGGCCCACACATCATCCTGCAATTTGTTTTTTTTATGCTCTGATTAACTACAGATGGATGGTAAAAAATTTTTCCTCGGCCTGGCAATCACTTGATGTTTCTGTTCACAAGAATGTGCTTTATTAGTGAAATTCCTTTACCAAAATTAGAATTCTGCACCAGAAGCTTTGTGGAGATTTCCACCTCTGAAGAGCTTCAAATAGGTCCAACCACTGCTAATGGACTATGAAAAATTAGTGTAAAATTTGAAAAATGGGATCTTGGCTTGAAACCCCGAAAGATGATATAAGCACGTAGATCTTAAAGAAAGCATATCCCACCATGTGTGCTATATTTCAAGGGATATACTGCAGTCAACAATTGAACATGCTGTCATAAGATTTCATATGGCAGCAGAGAATGGCGGACAGCATACTGAACATATTTTGCCCTAAATACACAAATCACTTCTGTACCACTTCGTGATGTTCAGAAGTATAAATTACCCCTAGTGGTAACTTTGGAGCTAATCTTTTTTACCTTTACTTTCCTTCCCATGGTCTCATTAATACTTACCGACACTTTGGTGATCCTTTCGATAAATAGTTTTTGCCACAGACTGCTTGGAATAGGCAAACTTTAATTACAGACACTCTATACACTACATAATATGCATTGTGAATTTGGCCACATCTGCAAAGGGGCAGCCGGGTAGTGAGAAACTGGGCCCAACGTCTAGGACAGACTATCCTTGAAAATTTCCCAAGTTTATTCCGTGTCCCTCAGGTTAAATTTTCTATATTATAGCAGAGGAAGCGGAGAAAAAAATGGAAGGTACAAAGAGAGATATATGAGAGGAAAAAATTAATAAAATTAGCATCGTTAGTGGCAGTGGTGTTTCCTATTCGGCCAGAATTTTTACGTGTGTGTGTTCTGGCATAACAGTATAAAACAGAAACTGAACTGAAAGCTGATTTAGTTTTCTGCTACACAATTTTATACATGTTCCTGGCCTTATTTTCATTCTTGAAATTTTCTACGGGGTATACCATTGCATGTTATCTTCCCAAATTTACAGTATTTATCAGCTGGAAACAATTATAATACAATAAAACCATGTGATAAAGGTTTGAAAATACTATGGGTTGATGGAGATTCAAAAGTCCCATAAACAAAGAACTCACTTCATTAGTTACCCATTAAAGGCCAGTTTCTATCTTATGCTGCAGAAAGAGAAACAGTTAAAACTGTTGCAGAAAATTTAATGATTTCCACTAAAATTTCACTTCTGTTACTTTTTCCCACAAGTATTTAGTGCATCGCCATGACTATTGAAAATGAATTCCAACATTCTGAAAGCACTTGCTGTTAATTGGGTTATGTCAGCAGGTACATTAATATACAGAAATTATCAACCCGAAGCAATGTGACCCAACGAATTTTTACTCTGAAAGTTGAGACGCGATCGACTTGAAGCGGCAGTATTTCACTGTGAAACGACATCAACACAACTCTGTCGATGTCATTGGTGTATTTTCCGCCATGATTCTGTGCAAGCGGAAACTGATCTTAAGTCATAAATTTAATGGAATACATTTCTCTCACTTACTCCAATTGCACATTAACAAATTTAATACTACGTAAGCACACATGTCGTGAATGTATTCCTTTTATATTGATATCCCCGACTTGCCCTGCATGTTTAAATTTCTAAAAAGTGATTTAACAGTCTTATTATGAGATTAATTCATGCCTCTCTGTAATATAAATCTTAAATATTACCTAAAACTTTTGTCTTATTTACATTAAAATTCTAAGTTCTCACCTTGATACCTAAACTTCTACCGGCTTCTTTCCATCCTTTTGGAAATTCTGTGTATGGTTTATACATTGTTATCTGCAAAAAATAAAATGGTTTGTATGTAATTATTAATTAATAGTAATTACAATCACATTACCATTATATATAATATAGACTGCATCCTAATGTTGGACAAAAACTTTAGGGTAAAAAAGCATGGCCTAAACGTGCATAAATATGGTATGTCCAATCATGTGAATGAGGTTCAGAGGAATTTTGCAATAGAAGTATTATGACAATAGCCATAGAACATTACAATAAAATGGAGTTGTGTCTCGGCTAAACCGGCGGACATTAATCGAAGAAATTTGCCAAAATACAGAGATCCTGCATCTTAAAAGTGAAATTGGATCATCATTTACTTTGTTTCTTATTGGTTCAGCCATTTGTTACATCACTGCCTACTTACACAGTTATGCACTCGTAGTAAGGATGTAGTAGAACATTAACCCAAATGGTATAACATACCATTTGGGTTAATGTTACCTTAGGTAGCCAAGATGGCGGCTCGTTTCTAATTCCAGCAAGGAAACAGTGGGACGCACGTTCTAACCTAACCTAACCTATTCTAATAATTTGGTTGCTAATAATTATGGTAATTTATTAGAATAGGTTAGGTTAGGTTAGAATGTGTCCCCCACTGTTTCCTTGCTGGAATTAGAGACGAGCCGCCATCTTGGCTACCTAGGGTAACATTAACCAAAATTCGAATCAAAAATGTATTGCTTTCAAAGAAAGAATAAAAACAGCTGTGTTTTCTTGGTCTCTGATTTAATATGGATATTGGAAAAAAAAATGTGAGGTTTTTCACTAGTCTTATGTTGTATATATGTATAACTTTTTAACTGAATTTTAACTTAGACCATATCTAGTCAAAACTCACTCCTACAACTCATAATTCTTTAGAATTTTAGTTCACACGGGAGGATTCATGTCGACGTACCACCAATTATGGAGCTTATTTTGAGCATAGAATGTTCTATAAACTTGGATCCTTGTCTCAAAAATTATGGAGTAATTCACTGTCAACTATGTAACCTTAAGTAATTCTACAGTTAAATAGAAAATGCCTTTTTCTTAAATAAACACTTGTAAATAACGACATTAAAAATAAAAGTTCTTACAGATCCATTTTGTATCAAAGATTGCAGAGCAGTGTGACATCGGTAAATGCGCAGTTAAGTATATCGAAATGAACAGACGCAAAAAATACAAGTTGGAGTGGTAGTGAATGAACAGACATTTCCGAAAATCTCTCATAAACAGTAAGTTTGATGGATATTTACCCCATAATTATTGAGAAGACGACATTTTTTACTTAAAACTGCTTCCATAAGTCACAGTACATATACTTGAATTACCCTGTATGGAAATAATCTACAATTCTAGCAGGGCACCAACAATGTCAGGCAAGATTAAATTATTCCCCCAAAGAGGATTGAGGAACCTTCACAAAATATGGTCTTCCAGAGTAAGATACGAACTCCAAATCCTGCCATACAAGCAAACAAGACAACGAAATCACACCCATACATGTGACCTTTTGCAAGAAATTCGCCTCCGAAGATCGGCCTTTATTGCAAACCAGTATACGAGCGCACTATTCTCCACACTACGAGTCGGTCGATGCAAACTATCGCTTACCTTGACCGACTCGGAACGTGGAGAAGACTCTGCACATAGTTGCTTGCATGGGGAGAGCCCCCACACCTCGTAAAACTATATAACATCAAGTACTTCACTCAAAGCCGGCACAGCGACCTAAGCCGAGGAGACTATGCTGGTTTTGGATAACAGTTAAATGCGAGTCATAGCAGAGTGTGTGGCATCATGCTCGGAAGTAGGCCGATTTCGGAGTGCCGTATGTCACGTATAGGTATGGTTCCATTGACTTTTTTGCTCCTATGAGCATGTGCTACAGCTCTGTGAAGATTCCAATGATGTCATTCACATCTATAATCTTACCAGCTCAGTCTTACGGCCATTCATGTTTATCTTCACTGTAAGCATAGAAAATGCATTAAATATGTAAAATAAAGCGCAGAAAAGTTGAATTGAACTGTTTTAAAGGTCCACGTTACCAAAATATCAAGAAATTAATCTAATTTCTTCATTTCTTACTCACCTAATCACATCAAATTCATGCAGGAGTTTACGCTTCTAAAACGCTAATAAAATGGAATAAAACAGTAAAAATTAACGAAATTTATCAAAAATATCACCTTAAACGGGTAAATAAACGTTATTAACGTTAAAATCTATTGATTTTCACGCGCTTCGACTAAAAGTTCGTCTGTCCGAAAATGATAGTGTTGCCAGACCGAATTGAATAATAATTTACTCGACAACATTAATTTCGTATTTGAAAAAAATATATTAAATAAATAAATAAATTTGAATTTCCTTTCGAAGTTCTGAAAACTTAAAATATATAAAATGGAGTTAATAATTTGAAATAAAAAAAAATTATACATTCAATTCATTCAGGTTTTTTTTATAGACATTCATTTCTTTGACAATTCCTGTTAAGTGTTTGATTATGTGTTAAAGTCGATTTTGAAATATTTAAATAAACAGTTTTGATAATAAACGATTATTTTTTAATTAATGAAACGAATGCGCGTAATCAAAATATAACAAAATTCCGAAACGTTGCATGAACGCGATACATTAGAAATTAATTTGTAAATCCAAGAGTTCTCAAACTTTATTCTAAAAAATTAATTTTAAGTAAAATTATTACTAAATCATTAAAATTCGCTAAATAATGATTTTAAAAAATTAATTTTATAATTGAAGTTAACACCCGCTTCTGAAGTTACCTTTTTTTAAAAAAAACTCTTTCCGCCCTATGAGCGGAAAGAGGGGAAACCTTTTTAGTAAGCCCATTATGAATTAGTCCAGGCCCACAACAAGGTGAGAAACATGGCCAGATATAACCGGGCGGATTTTTGACCCGTCCGGACTCGAACCCGGGTCTCACAGAGCGATAAGATTGTTTGGCCCACCGATTTTTCCGATTAAAAATACTGATTAATTTTTAAAATTAATCTTGAATTATTATTAATTAGTCAATTAATTAACACTTAAACTAGTATTATATGAGATTATAATGTTCAAAAATTATTTTTTTAAAATAATTTTTGAACATTATAATCTCGTACCTTTAAAAATTAATGTTTTATACCTCATACTCTCGTAACGACTTGTATAAGTTTACGTCAGCGCCATCTTATACATGTGGCAACGTCATATGTATACATGAGGCGATAACGCGGAGTTTTACGTGGACGAAACATGGAAGTTTTATATCGTTTACCATTTAATGTGCTTCAAATACCAAATTTGAAGCTTAAGAAGCCATCGTGGTTTCATAAACCATCGGCGATGGTTATGTTTTCCTTAGTTTTGGCTTCGTACTTCTTAGTTTGCGGCGGTAAGTCACTCAAATCCCGCGAAAAAGTGGTGTCTTTTTTTGAAAAAAAAAACCCTAAATCCCTGCTTTAAACTGTTTTATATTCAATCTAGACGCTGTCAAGCCGCTAATTTTTCAATTTTCCCTTTGTTTACTTGTAAAATTTTGCTAATTCATACTAGAAGTTACTTTTAGGTATATTGTCCTGTGTATACGTTTACATAAACTGACTAAAACTAACCTCTACCAAATGCATATATCGAAGCACATTTAAGGCGGATCTTTCTGTTAAATTTAATGTTTAATTCGTAAATTTGATGCAGAATTTCATGAAATATTGCACGAAAACACGATTTTAAGCTATAAATGTAGCCAAAAAGTCGCTTGCCAAATGGGGAAAGAGGACATAATGTAAATTACAGATGAAAGACACTATAAATGACAGTCAGCTTTAGAGTACTGTGAGTGTGGGGTGACGTACACCACAATACTGATCAATGCTCATGTATGAAGTGTTGTCCGTGCACTCGAATACAGTGTTGTACTCTACATGATGCAGGACTTCGCGTCACTGCTGCAAGAGTTGCGAATGTTACCTTTCCTGTTATAGTTGTTCAGGGAGGTGGGCAGTGTCTGGAAGACATGTTTCATGTAGCACTACATGAAGGAAACCATATGCGTTAGGTCAGATGAATGTGAAGATTTTGACAATTGTAACCAATCCAACATCCTGTAAACATTGCATTGTCTTTCCCGATGGTAGACAGCGTTTGCTGTCATACCATTCGGTTGGAACAAAAGTTCTTGTTGTTAACTAAGAGGAAGATCATCCAGGACATTGAATGTTTTCTTAAATTTTGCTAGGATATTGCCAATGGCTGATGTCAAGGCTCTAGAAGGATTGTAGCAATGATGAAATTCCTGTGCAGCTTCTTGTGTTGTTCTGTTATTGTCCCTACACAACAGGTCAGCATGATTTCTTTCAGTTGTTGTTGCACATGAAACAATAAGAAGTGATTACCCCCATTTGGCAAGTAACTTTCTGGCCACACTGCATAAACAGATGCTGACTTCCATAAAGCTAAGCGTCAGCATAATAATGAATAGACTCGAGTCCAGATTGAATCCTTGAGTTTTCATAGGACTTAGATACATTGAGGCCCCCCTCTCTTGCCACTTAGCCATTTCCATTATAAGTTTGGTTGAATCTGTGATGAACCTGAAGAGAGATCCTCTAAGTGTCAGCAGTGGAGAGAGAAAAATGAGAATGAATGAATGTTGAAATTGTTCATTAGTGCTTGAGTGTGCAGACTCTTGTTTACTCATGTCTGCATGGACATAACCAAAAAAAAACTTTCATATATACAAAAGTTAACTAGAAAGATCTTGATAGAGTATGCCGATGATACCTAATAAAGGCATTGTTGTTATAGACTACTTAATCTTAAGACCCTACAGATGCGAATCAAAGCATGAGCATTTATAACATACATTTTCAGGTATCATATACGATGTAATCGTCGAACCGCCAAGTCTCGGATCGACAGTCGACGAGCACGGTCACTCTAAACCGGTAAGTAGTAATTACATTAATAAACTTTATTTTTAAGGAAGGACTTAACAAAGTATCTGACTCTACCTCAGGTTGCTTTCATGCCATACAGAGTTAATGGCCAGTATATAATGGAAGGCTTGGCCTCGAGTTTCCTTTTTACATTGGGAGGATTAGGTTTTGTCGTTCTAGACCAGACTCATAATCCCAACACGCCACGCCTTAACAGGATCCTGTTGATATGCGTGGGGTTTGTTTGCATCCTCATTTCGTTCTTCACATGTTGGATTTTCATGAGAATGAAATTACCGTAAGTACGAGTAAAATGTAAGAATCGACTTTTAGCACTTGTACGCTTGTAATTGTGTATCTATTTCCATTTCAGTGGTTATCTTCAGTAAGAAGGAGGCAAGTTTTCGTAAAGTGTCTGAATGTATTCGGCTCAAATTTACAATTTTTAACTTAAAAAGATTAAATTCTTTTTTTAAGAATGAACACATCGGTTAAATGTTTTCTTCTTGTTACGTTTACATTAGAATCTAGCTGAGAATTAAAAAATTTTCTTCAGAAACACTTAAAATTCAAACAAAACAACAACTTGGATGCTTGCTACTCTGACAAGGGAAACCTTCCAACCTAAATACAAAGTAAATGATTTGAGAACTGTGGATGTGTATTTGCTTGCAAGAAAAATGGTTTTTTTTTGTGTCTGGCATCTACAAGCACCAAAAAAATGGGTCTCAAAATTTGTGCGCATGCATAAACCAAGCATAAGCAAAGTGGTATTAAGAGGATACATCTCTCTACTCCTGGTAATTGTGTTCTGAACCATGAATGCTACACAGATAAAAAGAAATCATGAGCATTACCACTTCACCACACTGGCAGCTGGGAGTATGGCGTGAGCTATTTATGTATGAGTGAATGCATTATTTTTGAGGTTTTTTCTTTACAATCCAAGGGACCAGACACAAAAATGAATTCCATTTTCATTTTTCTCAGAAGCAAATATATCCAATAGCTCTTGAAATATTATTTTTTGTCTTGATTGACTATTGAGGAAGCTTTCATGGGCGATAACTATATTGGTCTCATTCCCTTTTAGGTAACTGACCCCGTTGCGGATTGGGCCCGCCAATAATGGGCAAATACAAGATCGGATGCGGTCTATAATGTATTACATTCTGTGTGAGTCATAGTTCTAGAATATTGTAATTGTAATGTATTATTACAATTACAATATTCATTATCATTATTATCCTTATTAGTACACTGTCTTTTGTATGGATAATGCACCAATTGCCCATATAACATTTTAATGCTTCTAAGGAGCTATCTCAGAAAGGTCTGCAGTAGCCATTGAAGAGGAAAACATTACACAGGACTACCATCTCCAGGGCTTGCCCACAGGCTCAAAAGCAGACCCCCCTCTGGAATATCTTGTACAATGGGCTGCTGAGGCTGTCGTTGGGCCATATCTCTATTGGCAACTCATACATGCAGGGTTGTGCTATCGTATGGTCCTCCTCCTCTCAAGCCCCTGCAGAACCTAACAAACAATTTCTGGAAAGTCTGGCAGATAAACAGGATGCAGAAGCAAATGGTGCTAAATTGGCATTTATAGTCTTATTTTGTTAATGCAGACAGGTAGTAAAGATAGTGTTAATAATATAACCATGGAAGGCAGCCATATTGCTTCATCAGAGCCCACCATATCCACAACCCAAGTGCAATGTGTATCAGTCACTGCACCAATGAACTTAGTAGTGAATGTCAGAACACATTTTAGTACATCATTCACTGCTATGCTGTTTAATGCATACTAGAATGTACCCATTATATCATGTTTTTCCAGCATGGGAGACCATTTGGTTTTCTTTCAGATGAGACAAGAAAGTTGAGGCAGTTACAACCACAGCATCGTCTGATAATGCCGTCAACTAAGAATGTATAGAATCAGATGTTCCTATTCCTTTGCTTTCTAAATGCCAAGACTGAAGATTCTTCATGCAAAACTACACTTATTGTGCCGTCTCAAACCTCTCTTCCTCAATTTTTCTTACTCTCTATCTCTACCCAGCATCTCGTAACACATTCAAACTGATTTCTCGGAAAGTGAATCTTCCATAAACATATTAATTATATTATTGCTGCTATGAATATTTTTATTATAAAAACATCTATTATACAAAAATATAGTGCTTGTATAGACAAAATTTAGTATTTTCTTCAGTAAGAAAGTTACAATTAAATTATCTACTGACAACGAATTACACAGAAGTGTATAGTGCGCTTGGTAAATATAGCAAATACGAAGAATTAAATAATAAATTTTCATGCTATTTTCTCAGAAATTGTGTTACAATTTTGGATTTTCAGCTTAAGATCTAAAATATGCTATGTACAAGATGATACAGTTAAAACAAATCAAATCAACTTAACATTAATCTATTAATCAGAAATTACGCAGCTAAATACAGTTTATAAAACATTACTTTCTTCTACAATTGGAATATTATAACAACTGAAATAATATTCTGATTATTAGTGCAAGGTTACTAAGGAATTATCTCAGGCAAGACTTGAGAAAGATCCGACATCGCTGCTCTTACAGTCCGAAATAATTTCGATTACTCTTCTGATTACAAACAGAATCGTAAAAATGTCGTCATTGATGCCAAGCAGTTTCTGCCCCTTTTTATTTCAACTAAAGTCAATCCTGGAGTTACAAAGACCAAACTTATTGACAACTCATACTTATGAGCAGCTATAACGTCAATAATTTAAAATGTTTGTAATGACAAACGTGTGCACTATTTTATAACACTCAAACATTCCATGATTACAATTTAGTGACGTTTGGTTTGTCTCGAGTCACCATGCCATTAATGGTATAAATGCAACTCTGAACAATGCAGTTGGGACCTTATCAGAACTGCAGACCGTGCCCGTCGGAGTAAAAAAGTCGAAGGAACCGATCATCTACATGCGACCCTTCGCAAGAAATAGCTCCCGTGAAATCACATAAACATTTGATAGGATCAATGAAGCATGCCGGAAGTAGTTGGCACAATAGCACGTCACGTGTTTTACGAGCTTTTTGCTCACTCTAGTGTCAAGTTGGCAGTTAATTGAAAGCTTTATCCCATCGACAAGCACAGAGAGAGATGCGAGTTTGAGTCCCAGAGTGGGTTCATATAGTTAATTAATTTACGCCATTAGGCCTATATGGTTTATAATTTTAGTAGTCTTGAATAAATTTATCAATGCGATTAAAAGGTTTTTATAGTTACCAGTGCTTTTTAACCTTTGCTTCTTTGGGTGGTTTCAAAGGAACAGCTAGTGTATTCCTTGATTATTAGATTAAGTGTAAGGAATGATAGACGTTTTACTGTGCTCATCCTTGATGGGAAATAACAGGTGAAAGTTGTCCTCATTTAGTTTTGGGTTTTAGGCCTTGAGATTCTGTTTTACATTGGAGTTCTTGGCTTCTAGTGACGCCATCATATTTTTGCCACTTTTTTGTTAGTAATTCTTTCAGATTTATAAAAATTACAAGAATATTATGCGATAGAGCATTAAATTTTCTATCCAGAAATATATTATTTCACTAGTAAAGAGGAAAACAATTGATTTTTAGCTTTGTTTTATTCTGGATTTTTTAAATTTTATCCCGGTTTTGAAGATCTTCAAAATTCTAGGTCAATTTCAGAGAGGCTACCTGTTGCAAAGGGTCACATGTAGATTGTCGGTTCTTTTGACTTTTCTACTTCTACAGGCATAGTCTACAGCTCTGATAAGATCCCAACCACCTCATTCATAGCTGCATTTGTTTCCGGTTAATACTATATTGTGTTTAACTTGGTTCCACTTTTAAATACACTAAAATAACTATACACATGTGTGTCTCTCTCAACTTATGTAAACAACTCGACTTAAAGACGGGACAGTAACTCAGACTTCCTGTACTCGCCATTATGCACACAAGTAAAAAAAGCAGAAGCATTAACTAAATTAGAATTTAAAATAGTAAATACTAAATTAATAACATGTTTTTAATATTTTAGAAAAGCAGTATTACTTATTATAAACAAAGAACCATATTCGACGATGTTACAGTTGTATGTATTGCACGTAACTTCCACGTTCATAAAAGCAGCCTAATACAATCAATCTTTCCCGATATAAATTCACAAGGACTAATTTACTAATCCAATTTTTAATTAAATTTCTCCAACATATTCAGTTATGTTGGGCCTTAATCCTCCTAAACAATGCATTATTTAAGATAGAATGCAAAATCAAATCTTACAATCCATACAGAATTATATGCCAAGATATTTGAGAAAAATTTACAGGCCGGTATCAAATTTAAGCATCCAAATTCTTTACCAATCCGGGAAACCAGTACAATTTCTCGCTTCCGCCTTTATCGTCGACCCACGCCAGTCCTTCTTTTACGAGATCCTCCAGCGCGGTCCGAACGCGATGCTCCGACCACTTCAGCTCTTTGGCCAGGGCCGAAGCCGAGACGTAACCCAGACCTTCCGCCTGCTGGATCACAGCCGTGTGGTCCACGTTCAACTCCGCCGGGATGGACTGAATGATCAGTCTGCCGCCGGTATGTATAAAGGTGAAGCCTTCGCCCAGCACCTTCAGCTTCTCGACGGCTCGCTGGATGTCGTCGGGGCCGACGTCGTCCTGCTTTCTGCCGCGGGAAGCGACGACCCGCGTGGTCAGCTCGTCCAGCGGAACGATGCCGCCGTTCCTGTAACGAGTGGCCAGGCACACCTCTATAATCTGCACTCCCAGTTGATAGTAGAAGTCCCCAACTCCCAACATGTCGGCCCAGAAGCCTTTACTGGATGCCAGTGGATCCACACCCACGCTGGCGCACATGTCTTGAAACTGGCGACGAAAATGTGGATCTTTTCGGATGTCAGACTTGTATTTATCTGCGAACTGCTGGAGATTTTCACGAAATGCCTCCATTTGCTTGCTCATCTGCTCCAGTTGCTCGGCTGCTAACTCGTATCCCTTGTCTCTGAATCGAGTCTGGGTTAATTGCTGCTTTTGTATGGCACCTACGCCACGTCTCTTCATCTTTAACGATTAGACTCTACACAATTAATACACTATTAAGTTTACAAACCGTGTCCGTTCGTCGCTCACGCCTATTTTCATCAGAACGTCGCCATTACTGCCGTGTTACGTCAACGCATTCGTCCATCTGGCGTGTTACGTCAACGCGCCAGAAATCCGCCAAACGTGAAAACGTCATATTTGGTAAAATTAATGATTTAAAACTATAATTTTTGCTGGAGTTAAAATTATAATTTCAAACAAGTTACTTAACGATAAAAATGATCTCTTTTTAAATTAATTTCTTAAAAGAAATTCCTTCGCATCCATAACGACACGAACGTTGCCATGGTAACACGAATTGTCATAACAAAAAATAACTGATCGTTCAGAAATTAATCTCGAATTTTATAAATTATTTCTAAACTCTTCATTTAAGTAATTATTTATAATCGATTTTCTCATAAATTTTTATACAAAATTCGTTTTTTCCTCCTCCTACGCTAAAGCAATCGTTACCATGGCAATAACACGTTCATTTTCCATTAAAAAAATAATAATAATTTTTTTTCGAATCAGTTCTATTTTTATATTTTACTTCGCTAATTCAAATTAAATAAAATTAATATTTTGCGTTAATCGAAATTAATTTCATTAACATAAACTTTTTTTTTAAACACGCATCGACCTCTAACCCGAGATAGATTTTATCTAACATCCGCCAAAAAGTGTTAAAATCGAATTCTTATAAATATGAGCATTTTGTGACGTACTATTAAATCTTGAATATTTTAAATATTTTTCATTAGTTAAACTTTAAACTTAATTATTTTATTTTTATAGAAAGTTAAAAAAAAAATCGTACCCATAATCCATAGCGCACGTCTTCCTTGTCGTCTGTTTTTAAAATTCCCTTCGCATTTCATTCTAGTCTTAACTTTATGGCGGTAATTTTCGTGGAAATTTGATGTTTCAGCTTACATGAGAGCTACAAAACGCCAAAAAATGTGAAATATATTTAAATATAACGTGTTTTTTTCTATGTAAGTTGAGTTTTAATGTTTATTTTTTTTTAATCAAATTAACTTTTTCGTATCGAATGACGTAGGCGATAAGTCACGTGGTAAATTGTGCATGAATGTTTTATTTTTAAAAAATAATGATTTAATTACAAATTTACCGTAAAATAAACACGCAATAACTTTTTAAACACGTAACATGTAAATAATAAATTAACAATAATTTGAAAATCCGTTTTTTTAAATATTTTTTTTAACCAGAGATGGCGCCATGTGCTGACATGTTCATGTGCTTTATCCTCACTTCTCTGCCATGTTTGTTAGCAAGCTCAACATGGAGCCTGCTAACAGATGTGGCGTCGCGCCTTATACATTACGTTAAGGCTTGCTGTTGCATGCCTTGACCGACACTCTGCATGTAGTCGTGTGCTTTGGTGCTCGCTATTACTTGCACCTTGGCATTTGCATGGGCATGACCCCCACGTACCCTTAAAACTATATAACATTGAGCATTCCGCAAACACTCGAGCGGACTACTCAAAGCTGGCGTAGTTACGTGGGCTAAATAGTTAAATGCACGTCTTCTTTGCACGACGCGACTCCACAAAGGGTCATATATAGAGGTGTGGTAAATTCGACGAAGAGGTCGTGTCGAACCCTTACTCTCAACGGTCTTGGTTGGGCTTACGGGAGACATTACCCCTTGGCAGATCATCTGTGTGTAGTGTTGCCGTATATGAATAAACCAAACTGTCGAGTCTGAGTTAGGAACCTCTGGAGATTTTTGTGAGTGGTGTGTTTTTGATACGCCAAACTTTCTTCTTTGACGTGCGGCCACTCCTGTTGTGAGCTGGCCGAATGCGCAATGGGTGTCGAAAAGGCCCTTGCATTGCCACAGAGTGAAAGAATTAAAAGAAATACTCAAAATTCTGATTTATTATATTCTTGCAGTCTTTTTATTCTGTGAAACTGGAAAATTTTACATTGTTTTATTTAAAATTGAAGTGTAAACATGTAATAAGGAGTTTTAAAATTTTTTTATATTGTTAATTTCAAAAAGAATGTTTCTGTGTTTGTGAATTTCAGTTAAATTTGTTAATTCCAATTTCTTTTTTTTTTTTACAGTAATCAAATCAGTATAACTTGAATATCTTTTAATTATTGAATGGTGACGTTAGGTAAGTTTTTATGTATTTATTATTTGTGTCCAACTATATTAGATCATGTATAGATGATTACACAGCAAGATTTATGTAAATTATAAGTAAAATACTTAATTTATTGACTTAAACTTTGCTCTTTAAATAATTTACTGTACTTTAATCGGTGAAACTGTATACACTTCCCTCTAGACTTCTTGAATTTCACATAACAAAAGATTAAGTCAATAACTGAATGTATTAAACTCGGAACACTAGATTTAAATCGCATACATCCAGAAAGAGTTTTGGTTATATTTGATGTAATTTTAAGTATCTAATATTGAATTTTGAATACGTATGTACAGGGTTTCCAAAATGAATGCCATCATTTTAAATTACTATAATTATATTGTTATCTGAGAAGCATGATGTACAGTACACCAGTCGTTAGTGCAATTGTCCGAACTTCGTCTTTCATTTGCTTCCGAGGGCCTCGTTGTGTACTACCTCTGGGAAGTACCGTAAACAAAAATGGTGAATCTGCCTTGCAGTTCACAAAATCAGAATCATGCATCATTGTGCAACAGGAGTAATCTATAGAATACAACCATGGAGCTGTGAGAGCCTTAGAATTGTGGCAGCCGTGGGAGAAGTGACAACAGATGTACTATAGCAAGTGGAGAAAGAATTAGAATATCAGTTGGGTGTTTGCAGTGCAATGCGAGGTGCACAAGTTGAAAAGGCGTAATGAGCAAATGAGAAACTTGGACAATTTTCCAATGTTTTAATGTACATTATGACATTCTCAGATTATAATTGACATAATTACAATGATTTAAAATGGTACCATTTTTTTTGGAAGACTGTAAAGTATGTATATAAGCAATCTATAGACTTCACGCTGTTCAAATGCTTTTTTAAACTATTTAAACTTGTAGATGATTATAAACTTATATAAAATAAATTATTTAATTATTAATATAATTGCTTACATTTCTTATTAAATTTTCCAGGTATATGAAGTAAAGAACAGTGCTTAAGTTTGTAAATACTTGCATTTAAGTTCCTTAGAAGTATTAAATGTGTTAGAAAAATGTTTTTCTCTATGTATTTTGTACAGTCTGCAATAATAATAGCTTTATCTCTGAATGGGTATCAATCAAAAGCAGAGGAATTATCTCTTGAAAACAGTATTGTTTATGGACCAGGTTTGAAGGCAGACTTTGTGGTTCCTGTCAGGTATTTTTTCATTCAGCTTGTCGACAAAAATGGTAAGAAGTAAGTATGACAGCTGTTTTCATCTATATTTATCTGTTAAGATAAAGTATATTAAATATTAAATATAATAGAGAACTTACAATTTAATATACAGCTTTACAAAATTTCTCCACATTACAATTTTTTAACTATAACCAATTTAAAAAAGAATTTTTTAAAAAATTTATCATATATTAGCGAGGTTGAGGCCGAGGTTTTCAATGCAAAAACGTGTACGTCGGACATTCGGCGCCACTTTCCTGTAAGCCTACAAGTTTTGCAATGGCCTTTGGAATGTCGAGCATGATTCCACTGACTTTCCAAATGCCATTTCTAGGCTTACAGGAGTGGCGCCGAACGGCTGATGTACACGTTTTCACGTTGAAAACTCTGGCCTCAACCTTGCTATTGTGTTATAATGTTACTCCATGTTTTGTTTAATTATCAATTATCAGGGTCTTTCAAAAAGAATGCTACCATTTTAAATTATTCTAAATTGTTAATTATTATCTGTGAGCATTGTAATCTATATTCAAACATTGGAAGACTATCAAAGTATGCAAGAAAACATTTGTTTTTACATGAAATTACTGTCGTGGGCTGAATTTTTGGTGTTCTTGACATTGATTTTGCATAAGCTTATCCAGTTTCTCATACTTATATTCAAGTTTCACATTTGCCCATTACAATTTTCTACAGCTTCTGCAGATTAATCACATTGCACAATGAAGAGTGATTCCGACTGCAAACTGCAGAACACAGAATGCCTTCTCTGCGTGAAGTGCCATTTTTGTTTACAGTGCTTACTAGAGATAATAGATAATAAGATGTTTGCAGACAGGATATGAAACTTGGACATTTACTGTATCGATTGGTGTATATCGCGTACTTCTCGGATAATAATTAACACACAGTGGAACCTCTATATTCGTCGTTAATCCATTCCTAAGGATCTAACGAATATAGAATCAATTTTTCTCATGATAAATAACTGATATTCAATTAATCCATTCCCATCCTAAAAACAGATACAAGAATAAAAAACTGTTTTGTTTGTTAACTAAGCTAACACGACTAGCTGATTGGCACGGGCGTGCGATTGTAGTGCCACTGCTAGTGTTGGAAATGACGACGAATACAGAAAAAACTGATGAATATGGAGGAAAAGAAAGGTCATCAAAATACGACGAATATCGAATATTACAAATATAGAGGTTTCACTGTAATTACAATAATTTAAAATGGTAACATTCATTGTGGAAGAGCCTATATTTAATAATTTGCTAAAATTATCATCACAATGTTATTTAATTTATTTTAATGGTTATTTCATGCTAATTTTATACAATTACATAAGTCTAGAAAGACTGATTCTAAACTATTTGTATAGCATAACTGATAATGCAACGTTAAACATACACTAAGCGAACATTATAAGTTCAAATTTTGCTCAAAACCATTATTTTTGTAGACTTTGCTTGTTACTTTAATAAAATATAAATCTAGCACTTCGCATAGTCCTTAAAAATATTCAAAAAGTATCCGAACAATAGAAAAATTTTTTTCTGCTTACCGTTACCACTATTCTAATGGTTATTTATTTGATTGGCTAATTTTACGACGAGATAATTTAGTTAAATTTAAAAGTCTATTGTCAAACAAGCATCGCGAGTTAAAATTCCACTCTGAGCCAATTATTTTTTCTCGTAGACTCGTCTAAATTTGACTAAATTTTTGCAAAATCCAGGAAAAACAATGACTAGGAGCAGAATTTGAGCTTGCAATGCTTTTATATGAGATTAACATTATCCATATACTTCAGATTATTTAATACTAAATTCTAATCATTTAAGTTTAGAAAATTTATCTTTTGGAAAGCTTCAAACAAAGTTTTATCATCAAAAAGTAGAGTCTATAGTCTGTCACTTGCCACTCTGACATTCCACAGGACAGCATTTTTAGTTTCACGTCTTCACTTTCTGGTCAGCTGTGCGCTCGGGTGAGGGGTAGTAAGGAAGTTTTTGTGTTACCTCTTGTCAATGTAAGCAACAGAGAGAGACTGAAGTATGCATATACTGTCAGTTGCTAGTTGTTTATTGCAAGTGCAGTCGACAAAACAGTCATAATCGTGATTAATACAATAAACTAACCCGCATTTTTTACCGTACAGTACGTGCATACGTACAAAATCCAGTAATCCGACACCACCGATTCAATATATGTCGGATTACAGACACACTATGGTATTTATAAATTTAAATAGATCATTATCATATTAATCAGATTACTTTAAAATGTTAAGCTTAATTTTAGCTACTAAGCACAACACCTATCTTTAGCCAAATTCTGCAATTCTGGTATAAAAATCTTACTTTTTGATATAACAATTGTCAGGTTTTTAACATGTGTATTATTCTATTTAAAATTTTACATTATTCATTATCACATTATAATTGATTTTAGTGTGCTTTGCAGTCTGCAAGTAATTTGGAACGATACCAGATGCCAGATTTTGGCAAATGACACAGTAAACAATGCATTAATCAGTCCGAACAACCTATTCTTTAAAGCGTGACACCTATTTATTTGACGGTGTTTCTGATATATTTACACTTCATTATCTCCTGTAACAATGAATGAATATATAGAAGACATTATTCTCCAGTTTATATCAGAATTTATAGTTTTATTTTCTTATTTTTGAATATGAAATATTGATTATAAGACTCATTAAGAAAATGTAATGGTGAATAAATATTTGTAACTGCAAATTTTAATTAAATTTTGATATAATTGTTTAATTTTTAGTTTCACGTCTTCGCCTTCCGGTCAGCTATCCGCTCAGGTGAGGGGTAGTAAGGAAGCATGTCCGATTTGGATGCAGCTGTTAAATGTTAGAGATGGTAGCTTCATCGTCCGTTACAGACTGTACCGGACTTGCAGCGGTCTTCATATCGAAATGAAGTATAATGAAAAGCACATTGCCGATTCTCCATACGTTGTAGAAGGTGCGTCGCTACTTTTAATATCTGTACTCGAAACAGTCATTCCTGTTACAAATATCGTATTATTCAGGTGACGTGTATCACGAACACTGTTATTGTCCGAAGTCCTTCTCAGATTGGTCGGCATCTCTAGAATGTCCGGAATCTCATCCCCAGATTAAAGACGATTTACGGCCCTTTAAGGAGATTGACATGAATGTTGTTCTTAAACAAGCTCTGAAGAGATTCAATAATCCTGGAGCATACAGTATATGCCATTATTCAGTTGTCAGTAATGAGGTAAGTTAAATTTAAACTGTATTATAACTTTAATGTTATATTTGACTACATTACTCTCCATTAAAAGTAGAAATTTAGTGTAAATGTCATACTAATACAGGCAGTTTGGCTTGACGGTAACTTGTTCCTGATTTACAAACGGGACATGTCAAGTACGTTTGATAGAGAGGGAGTGATCTGACTGGGTTTTACATAGGAGTGACAAGACAGAGTTTAACAAAGAGGATATACGAGCATCAGTAAGATTTGTATAAAGGTGCAGGAGTCGTGGGGCTCGTCATGGAGGTCTTCAATAGGGGTGTCAACGTGCAGTTCTATAAAGCTAAGCTAATTCTAAATATTTGGGAGAATGAGGACATTTTGATAGAAGAAAAACTGAAAATTTATGTTATTAATATCAGGGATATAGATAGCTTAACCCATACTTTGTGCTTGTAAATGGTTAATAAGAAAGCAAAATAGGTATAGAAATGGTTGATCCTTTGTATCTGTGGTTTATTAATTGTATGATTTATATATATATTTAGAAAATATGTAGAGAGCGTCACTTTAAAGCCCGATTATCTGCTGTTAAATATTAAAATTTATGGGATACATTCCATTTTGTTTTAGTGTTTGATACGGCAGCGTATAATGTACTTGCTCTTTTTTATCAACGAACTCTAAAGACGGATGTAAGATGTTTGAACGTGTTTTATCTGCAATTAGCATGATGTTTACTCTATTAAAAAGCAAAATTTTAGTGTTATGGTGTGTGAGTTTGATATATTTTTATTACATTTCCATTACATTTTCACCATTATAAATTTGTTTCAAAAATTGCTACGCGAGTTGATATTAGTGATATTAATTATGAGTCATGCACAAGTAACTATTGGACCTACCTGTATCTAATACGTTCCACAAAAATATCATTTTAAACAAACTCTTCACACAGTTTGTAGAAGTATTATAGACATTTTCATGACAAATATAGGCAGGTAATATGAAAATTATCCATAATTAATTAATTATAACTATTTGACTTATTGTATTAATATTTTTTTCAGATATACAGGAAGTGCTATGGACAGTATGTTGGCTTTAATATGTTTATGGATTCGATTTTATTATCATTAACACGAAAGGTATAATTTATGTAATTTTATTCAAATTTTTTTAAACAGTGCACACTTCAAACTTACTAGATCGCGTTTAATTAACCAATGTTTACTAACTTTAAAACGATATAAAGAAAATGCCTACTTAACATTCGGTTATTCAAGCCAAGTTTTACGATGTGAATATCTGTTAAGATGCAGACAGATTTGATTTAATTTTATTAAAAGTGTGACTTAAACTGATACTGGAGTGGAGAATTACCTTCGATAATGTAATTTAAAGTGAGAGACTGTGTGTTAGATAAAGCATTAGTATACCACTCAATGTATTGTTGTGAAATCTTAAGTAGTTACTAAGAAATTTTAGTAATTTATTAAGTAGTTTACAATGGAAACATGCAGATATTACATTAATATGTTTATACACTACTTAGATATTCTGAATAAACAGTATTTAATAAAGTAAATACCTCAAAAAAGACTTATCGTAAAGAAATATTGACACGTTGTCAACAACATACAGATACTGGTAATCCTTAGTTAATGTTTATTTTTATTTTATTTATGTAAAAACAAAGCACTGTGGCCATTGCCCTTTATCAAGTATGTGTTAAAACTACAGTAGAGTCCTGCTAATCCGAACATGTTTCAGTTGGTGGAGAGGAAATTCGGTCCCAATTAATTCAGACTAGCAGGACTCTACTGTAGAGTGTGTAAACACTAAAACAAAGATTAATAAAGTAAATATTGAGGAAGGATCTTGATATAGATTTTATCTTTATGTAATATTTTCTGTCTGACAGATACAACATGTACCACTGTAGAGGTTTATCACTTAATCCACAAATTTGAAGTTTTTTTCAAGCAGTTGAAGATCTATACCTGTGATGGTCAAACTGTGGCTCTTCCAGACCATTACTGAAGCTCACATGTATTATAGAATGATGATAATTGTAGTATTTTAACTGTATAAACAGGTAATAGATTGCCTGTCATAGAAGATAGACAATATATGACTTCTATTGTTACAAGAAAGGACTGATCGAAATGCATGTGATTCATCTAGTTCTTTAGTTACTGTTACTTTAAAGCACAGTAAAGCATCTACAGTAGAAAAGTTTTGCTTGTAATCACACTGACGACGAGTAATTTTGTATCTATTTATTTACATATATAATTATATAATACAAACCACATTAAATTGACTATAAGTTACATGAAAGCACATTAACTGAACATTATTCCTATATTTTTGTCATGTTGGCAATACAATAGACATGCTAAAATGACTTAAATGATGTAATAATTTTCAAAATATCTGAGGGTAAACGTACGGAAATTAATTTTATTTTCAGGTAATCTTGCCAGACGTAGAATTTATCATCAATTTAGGCGATTGGCCTCTAGAGGAGACGTCCAAAAATCCGCTTCCAATTCTCTCTTGGTGCGGTTCAAAGGGTTCCAAAGATATTGTGATGCCCACATACGATATAACTGAATCTACATTGGAAATGATGGGAAGGTAACATTTTCATTTTCTTCTTTAAGTAATTTTTAATATTTATTAATTTTTTTATAATGCTTATTTTATAGAGTTATGCTAGATATATTAGCAATTTATGGTAACTGCGAAGATCCGTGGGAAAATAAGACAGAAGTGGCATTTTGGAGAGGCCGCGATAGCCGGCAAGAACGACTGGATCTGATCACTCTCTCTCGCAAATATCCAAATTTAATCAATGCGTCTCTGACGAATTTCTTCTTCTTTCGTGACGTAGAAGAAAAATATGGTCCAAAAGTGAAACCCGTTTCATTTTTCCATTTTTTTAAGGTAAATGTTTTCGATTATATCAGCTTTTCAGAACCATAAGTGAGAGTTGAATAGAGTTGAATGCATGAAAGAATTAGTTTTCAGTGCCTGACCTCCCTAAGGTTGATGGCTGATATTTTCAAGACACATTACTTCTTCCTCTATATACCTCAACTATGAATATTTATTAAAGAATTCCAATGATCAGATTGCCTTTTGATACTTTCCAACCTCAATTTTGCTCATTTATCATCATATTTTGTATTGATAAGATTTAATAATTATAAATAATTCAGTGTACATACAACAGTGTATAATACACAGACACCAAACTCTCCACATAGCTGGAAATCACTACATCATCTGTTGATTGTAGCACCACGAATCTAGGCCACGTATACATAACATTACATTAATTTTGAGTAAATTAATATACTTTTAAATACAGTAATTGCACTATTGTAATTATACTTCACGAAACTTTAAATATGTAGTATTCGACGAACAAAACACAGAACTAAGTGACTTTCTGGATTATCCGAAAGATTGTTGGTCCCATTTACTGTATACAATAACGAAAGAAAGTTTGAACATGGAAAGAAATTCCAAAATTCTAGAACGACCATTACAAGTTTTACACGCTCAATTGAAAAATTTATTTAAATTTATGTGGCTCGTAATTATAGTTCCAGAGTTATAGTTTATTCTTGTATTCGGTTGGAACCGACGATGGTTAATTAAATTAGCTGATAGTCATTCGTTCTTGCATAAATTTTATGCCGAATATTATGTTTTGTTTCAGTATAAGTACCAGATTAATGTCGATGGAACGGTGGCTGCTTATCGTTTCCCATATCTTTTGGCCGGCGACAGTGTGGTGCTGAAACAGGATTCCGATTATTACGAACACTTTTACAATATGCTAACGCCCATGGTCCATTACATTCCATTTAAAAGGGACCTCTCGGATCTGGTGGAGAAACTAAACTGGGCGAAGGAACACGATGAAGAAGCCAGAACAATCGCACGAAACGCCAGACACTTTACTAGGGACAATCTCCTTCCTCACAATATTTTCTGCTATTATGCTCTTCTACTTAAGGTAAAGATAAAATTTACGTGTTACAATAATATATAATATTACTAAATAATTTTTTAACGTAACAATATAGGAATATTCTAAACTTCTAAAGAATAAAGTTGAAATACATTCGGATATGGAGCATGTTCCTCAGCCAAAAGACAAACCAACTTGTGGGTGTAAGGATAACAGAATCCCTGTAAGTATAGAGCATTTTACGACTTAAATTTTTGTTTAACACGTGGCTACTACTCGATCTTTTTTCTGCAAATTTGGCTCCTCTACCAATCAATAGATTGTTATAAAATTAATCTCAAATTATACATGCAAAATTATCAACATCTAGTGTTTTTATACCATAGGAAGGACAAATAATTAAGTCAAGTATCTATATTTTGCATTATATTCAGGCTATAGTTAGGTTAAAATTGAACAGGACGAGACTTGAATCCACAATTACTGACGTTACTTGTTATACCATCCAGACGTGTCTGTTCTTCACTACCAGACTTACAATTAAATTAGATCATATAACAGGTTCGTCGCCGCCACGCCGACTACGCCGGCATTTGCGATCCGCCCTGGCTCTCGGCCAAATTCGAGCCATATCCACAAAGTTTCAGGTTCACGTCCTGCTCCGGGGCAAGCATTCTGAAAATTATTAAACTAATTTCTAATTGTTAACCTCGTCCTCTTCTTGCTTTTCTTTATCTAAATTTAGTAATTATATTAAGGCTAATTATTAATTAATTAATCTAATTCTGCTTTACTCTCTTACAGGTCGGACAATCGAGGAGAAAAGAAGAGCTATAATCTAATTTTTTCTATGTAAATACTTATTTTTATATAAAAATATACACGATACATAAAAAGTTTGTAAGAATTTTTACGCGTTAAAGTATTTATTTGCTCTTTAGAAAGCTTGAAAATGATAAGCAATAATGAAAAAAATGTTTTTTATTTTTGGCTTTCAGATGAATTAAAACATATTTTAAATGCAGTGAAAAAGTGTTTGCTTTATTTAGAAAATATATTTAAGAGCATAAGTAAGTTATTTATTTATTAAAAAATAAGTTTTTTAATAATAATTACTTAATTTTACATTACATTTTCTATAACAAACTTGTAAAGATTAACGTTAAACGTTATTCAAAATCAGATTAAAATCCCGATAATTGACATATGAGGAAAGTTCGTCTCAAAATTGTCAGGATTTTAACTCGGTTTGAAGTATTTTATAATAAAATTTTTAAAAGGGAACGTCTTTTATATCATAAAACGTGGGTAGAGCCGGAAACGAACGACTCGACCTCTGTAATTTACATTACCATTCTTTGCGATGTATCGAAGGTGTCTAATCGCACTACTACTTCTCATAAACACGGATGCCAATCTATTTTACATAGGACTCCTTGTAGATTTACTATGAAAACAAGCTAGTAATGCTATTTAAAAATTTATGTTTTAGAAAACAATAAACCGAAGATGCAAATTACATATATATATATAGTACAGTAGACGTCCTATAACACGGTAGATACGTTCTGTGTTATATGAATCTGTGTTGTACGAGTCACTTAATACACGAGCCAATCACAGCCTGGCGCACGGGCTGTAATTGGCTCATGTATTTAAGTGACTTGTACAACACGGAACGTATCTACCTTGTTATAGGGAGGTCTACTGTACACATATACATAGTTTTTTTTTTTTTTGATACAGGGTATTTAAGAATTGGTATAATAATAGATCTTCTATAGTTACACTTTAAATTTATAAAAATTCCGACGAGCAGTTAGAAATTACATCACTAGAAAACTCCAAAGGCGTCGACTAACTCTTCCGCAACCAAATTAACCTACAAATTTTCCAAAAGTTACTCTGTTAATATCCTAAAGCATCATCTAGACACTGCAACAAAGTCACACTTCAAACATTACCGAAAGAATTGGGATGCCGATGACGATATTTCTAATTTTTTTGGGGAATTTTTGAAGGGTTGCTTTGCTGCGGAGTGTCGAGATGATGCATTAGGATGATGATGATGTAATTTGTAAAAATTCCCTAAAATTACACCATTAGCTAGAGCCGAAAAAAGCAGTTTGCTTTATTAATTGGTACACAAAGCACAATGTGTAAATTACCCATTTAAAATTCAAATTTGATTAAATTGTCACATCTTATTAAACTAGCTTTACCACATTCATGTAGAAACTGCTTACTGTGTCTATTTTTTTTTTTTCTATTTGTTGAATAGATAACAAGGTTGTATCACCTTGTTGAAGACGACTTTCCTCACCCCACCATTAAAAATTATCATACCAAATGAAAACTAATCGTTCTTGTTTTAATTTTAATTAAGATGTTTCACTTGAATTGCCTCATTCTGTATTGTGCAAGTAATAAATTATTGAAAACAATTAACGTCGAAGGAACCGGATTGTTACCGCAGCGTACCGGTAGCCGCTACCGTACCACGTTTTTTTCTCCCCTGCGCAGAATAGATAATTGCTTGTTCTTCAATGTAATAACCATGTTCAAAATTAAGTGGGTGTTTCCAATATTTAATTTACTTTCTTTTCTTTGTACACTTCTTCAATTACTCCTGTTTAGATTGTGAATTTAAGATTATATCTATTGTTCCTGATTCATTGTGGCATATCTATAAAAAGTGCTCCTTGTTCCCAAAATTGTGTTTGTATTTTGGTGTGAAATATGCTGCTAAATTGAGAGTATTTCATAGTGTACCAGGTGTACCTCATTACAAATGGTGTATGATCAATATAAAACCTTGGCAACAAATTGATCATAGAGCATTTGTAATGAGGTACACTTCATGTACACTGCCAAATACTCTCAAGGTGTCAAATCACATCAAAATGAACATAAAAAATGCTCCTTGTTTCCAAAATTTTATGTGTATTTTGAAGTGATACGATAAGGTAATAAATATGCTTCAAGGTTGATAGTATTTATAGTGTGTACGAAGTGTACCTCGGTAGAAATGCTCCTCGTTTACACCAGTCATTGTGTATGAACATATTGAGAGAAAGCATCAAACACCAGGTACACCTCGAGCCGGAAACTACTGCCCTGCATTATGTTACGTACACATTAAGAGACAGTATGCACCACACCGCCCCGCGCTTATTAAGAAAAAGTATCAGACATCAGGTGCACCTCTCGAACTCGAAACTTTGCACACGTTAAGTGTTTCAGTAGACTGGATCATTGGTAGTAGTGTTTCGAAATCAATACAACTGGACGCGACAAAGGACGACAATTGTGTGTGCCAAGGGGGTGCCAATACCTCGCACCCCCTTTCTGTCCTCTCCTTGAAAGGTTACATCAATCTTGATACTTATTATGTAAGTTGGTTGTCTACAAACTCGCTCGAGGACACCACTCGTTGCGAAATGCGGCAACTATAAAAATTTTCAAATCCCAGCTTCGTGAGGTGGTAGTCCTTCAAATTATTGTCCTTGTGCTGATTAAATTTAGGGTTAAAACGCTCCAAACACATGACGAAAGACTGGTAACAGATCAAGACCCTATTACAGAATCCGGGCTGCAAGTGGCACCGCTTCCACGTGAAGACGACAGCTCCCACCTGCAGAAGAGGGACAGCAACGGCGTGACGTAACCTGTACGAAGAGCATTATAAAATTCTTGATCTTCCGCCGTAACAAGCGGAACCTTTTCGTGTGGTGAGTTAGTAATTTTTCACCTCTACTTTCAGGGTCATTCGCAAGGACCTCATAACTAAGGCCTTGGTTAAGAGAAGCTGCCAATGAACTCGCGTCGAGTTTGTCAACATCGTAACTGGGTCATATACACAACGAGCGACGAAATTTCCGTAATTTTCAGCTGGTAACGATGGATTTCTGTTGTTGATAATCGACCAACCATGCGTACTCGACATTCGTGGAACGTCCGGGTTTCCCGGTTTGCTGACAACTCTGTTAACCCCATTAGAACCATTGTAGAGAACATGAGGTTGAGACCAAATCCGGACAAACCCCTCTTGGCACTTTCTATAGGTAAGTGGCGTAACTCTTCTCGTACATCTACATTATTACTATAAGTAACACACCATAAATTACCGTGAAAAGATGATAAATCTGTGAGTAAATCGTACCAAGAAATGCTGTTCACTCAATTACAATAGTAAGACTAAGCGTTACTACCATAGTTGTAACGGTATGGTGTGTATCCAGTATGGTCGTAACGTATGGTAGCATTGTTTTACTAACTTTTGCTAATGCTATTGTACTGAGTTACGGGGATATTTCTACTACACTAGTGATGTTAGTATGGTAGTAGATGGCACTAGTGTGGTAGTAACAGTTACCATCATAAGATAAAATCTACTATAGTATTAATTTTGATGCTGTATTAATATATGGTACGTCAACTTAGTTATGTTACGTTTCTCTAACGACACAGATTTGTTAATCTGTCACAATAAAACTGGAAGAAATCTTCATTCAGTTATTGTTACGGTAACAACGCACTAAGTAATTTAGCACTAAAAATACCTCATTCGTCTAGAAATTGTATCTGTTACGTGTGCAGTTTTAAACTGTGGTTTGTATTATTTTAAGAGTAACGTCATTAGTATTGCAGTAAGATCTTAGGAGAAGTTGTTATTAATTCACTTAGATGTAGGGCGTAACTGATTCAGTAGGATGCAGGAGAAAAATTTAGATAAATAGCATAAATTCCATATGTATTTCCTCTAAATGCTCTATCTGAGGGGAAAAGCATTCGTCTCATACTGACGGTCCTGTAGAAACCAGTGGCGTAGCGAGAGGGGTGCAAGGGTGTATCATGCTCCTGGCGCCACTCGCAGAGGAGTCCCAAATGGTCTCCAAGACAAACTATATGTGTTTCTGGAAGGGGAGGGGGCGCCAATAAAGTGTCGTGCCCCGGGCGCCAGTTATGTTCGCTACGCCACTGGTAGAAACGTGACAGATACTCAAAGGATATCATATTGTCCTTACTAGTAACATTCTTCTCATCCTACTGCCTGCAGAAACGTGTCACATCCTTAAAGGATGCCATATTGTACTTACTACTGACATTTTTCGTACGCAGGGGATCCTACTACTTTCGGAAACATGGATGCATGCGAAGAGATCACAGAAGCAGTAGTGGAAGCAGTGAGATCACGAAAGTACAATGGTTATGCCCCCAGTCAAGGTATGGAATCGAGCATAAACTCTTTAAGGGTGTTTCTCATCATTCACAATTAACTTCTTCCACTATTTTTCAGGATTCCAGAATGCACGAGAGGCCGTAGCTGCGCACAGTTCGTACACAGATTGCATGGTAGAGTCCAAGGTACTCCTATCGAGGCTCATACAGTCCATGTATGACGTAAATCTGATTTAGTTTCATGTTGCAGGATGTGGTACTGACTAGTGGGTGCTCTCAGGCACTAGAATTTTGCATAAATGTCCTTTCGAACCCGGGCCAGAACGTGCTAGTACCAAGACCAGGGTTTCCTCTGTACAGAACCATAGCAGAGGGTATAGGAGTGAAGATAAAATACTACGATCTTTTGGTGAGTGTAGGATCTTCACACGTCATTCCAGTGTTTTCTGGTGGGTTTAAAACCCGATTTATGTATAATTTTTAGCCCGATAAGGAGTGGGAAGTGGATCTAAAACACTTGGAGAATCAGATTGATTCGCAGACCTCTGCTATTGTCATCAACAACCCTTCTAACCCCTGTGGATCGGTATATTCAGCATCACATCTCTCGGATCTACTGCACATCGCTGCAAGGAATTACGTACCCGTTATTGCTGACGAGATCTACAGCACGTTTGTAAGTATGCACCGTAAAAAACACCAAAATTTAGCACCAACTACACCCATATCCTTTCTAAGATTTTCCCAGGGGAGACTTTCTACCCATTGTCTTCGTTGTCTAAAGACGTGCCAATTCTGACTTGTGGTGGCATCACTAAAAGGTATAATTTTACATTCACTTTACTTCTCTGCTCTGCTGGTGTGATGAAAGCGTTAATGCTGCAGCAGTAACAATATTTTTTCCCGCCAGATTTATGGTTCCGGGATGGAGAATGGGATGGATCATCATCCATGACAAAAATGACATTTTTGGAACTCAGGTAGGTGTTTTTACCACTTTAAAGTCGTTTAACACCCCCGATACCCTCTGAATTTTCGCTCGAACAGATCAGGAATGGGCTGCAAAACCTGTGCCAAAGAATAATGGGCTGCAACACCATCGTTCAGGGTGCACTCCCGACTATCCTCAACGATACACCTCACCATTTTTTCACAGAGTGCATCAGTACGGTCAAGGTAAGAACACTGGATCCTATTTTCCACGTTAAATAAAACCTTAAAATCCTCCGTTTTCACTAGAACAATGCGGAGACTGCATACACCGCGCTGCATCACGTGCCAGGTCTCATGCCTATAATGCCTGCAGGTGCCATGTACATGATGGTAAGCCGACCAAACCAATAAAGTCTCTTGTTACATACCCAACAGATCGCTGAAATTCGCTGGTTCTCTTACAGGTTGGGATCGACATGCCGCATTTTCCAGAATTCCGCCATGATCTAGACTTTGTAGAGAAGTTAGTGTCGGAGCAATCGGTGTTTTGCTTACCCGGAAAGGTAAGAAGAAGCGCTTTATTCAGGCGCCATCCCCCAAACCAGCTCCTCCTCCTGATACAGGGCGGGTGGGACGTGTAAGTATGCAGTTGAAGTGACTGGTGGAGCTGGTTTGAACATGATGAATGAATGTTGTAAATGCCGAAATGCCCTACTTTCTTGCAGTGTTTCGAGTACCCTAACTACTTCCGGATCGTGCTGACGGTGCCAGAGGACCACATTCGAGTGGCTTGCGTCCGAATAGCCGAATTTTGCTGCGATCACTACATAGCTTCCGGTTCTATCAACAACGACAACCTTTTGGTCAAGTATGGCTTGATGGCGAATAAATATTAAATTCCCCCTCCCCGTCGCTTAAAAGGTTTCCAAATTTAAATATTGTACCATATTTAGCCCATCTTTTTGTATTTTTGTCGGTTTTAATAAAAGAGGAGCACCACTGTTGGGATGCAGTTAACGGTTAGAAGTCGGTAATGGATACTTCTTGTAAACAGTTATGGGGCCTCCCACTTTAAACATCTTAGTAGTACAGTAAATAAAGATGCTACTTAAGATTGTCTCTAATGATCTCTTGCTATAATTAAGCCCTGAAGGGTTTGTGAGGACCTTCAAAATTCCTCCTCCCAGGACAGTAGCGCATTATTTTATTTAAAACCGTTAAATTGTATTAATACCAAGTTTAAAGATTTTTTAAACAGGCGTTTCTTCGTTATAACGGTTTTTGACAATTCATTCTGTGTTTAGTAACTGTTTTCTTTTGTTCTATCGCGTGATTCTTACTTTCTTGTTGTACAAAAGGTCTTATTTCCTTTAATACAAGGAGAAACTTACGAAAATACTAATTGGGAGGTTAGTAGAGGGTTTTTTACAGAAACTGTTCTTTGTGGTCTTTCACTGTCCTTACTAAAAGGTTAGAAAAGGACTTTTCCCTCCTCTTTCCCTTTCTTTACACCTTTACACTTTACCTTCCCTCACTACACTACTACTTTTCACTCTCTTTGATCTTTACGCCTCATCTTTCACCTTTACGCCTTACTTTTCCTCTGTTTGCACCTTTACCTTTCCTCTCTATTTGTTCCTCTTCACTTCACTTTCCCTCTCTAAACGTTTACCTTTACATGCACCTTTCCACTTTACCTCTTTTCACCTTTACACTTCACTGAATTTCCCTATATCATAACAGTTACTATCGTAATAATTTTCCTCTGTTATGAGTATTTTCAGCAAAAATTGTCAATCTGATTTGTTACGAAGGCTCAAAATGTCGACTTTCTTCCACTACGACAGCCTTTGTTAAGGTGCCTGATGAGTTATGGAATTTATTAACACCTAAAAGCGCGCACAGCAGCTTTCTTATCGCATAGAAAAGATTTTATTAGTTTGCCTGACATTATAAGGCATCTATATTTCGAAGCCTTTCAAAAGAGTAGGAAAAATTAGCTTGATTTGATGTTTTAAAATTAGTAAATGACGTTTCAACTCGTCGAATCAGGCTAAATTTTTCACGATTTCGAAAGGTTTCGAAATGTAAAACGCATTTAAACGAAACGATTAAGGCAAGAATTAACTACAGAAAGGCTCTTATTTGAGGCTAAGAGACGATGTTATAGCTAGTTCGTACGTTATTGCACCCTTATATTAAGAGTTAATGGCGTTTCAAGAATTTAAGGCTACGCTAACTACAGCAGCAACTAGAAACTATACCTAAAATAAGAGCCTGAATAGACTTAACTATAGGAAGGCTCTTTTTTCAAGTTAATTCTCTCCTTAATTTCTCGTTTTAAAGGTATTTTTTACGTTTCGAAGCCTTTCGGAAACCTGAGCCTGATTCAACGAGTACGTATTGTTATCATTCACTAAAAAGATAAATTTAGAATCAAGTCGTCACGTTTCAACTCCTCGAATCAGGCAGGCTTACGAGAAATTAAATTGTAGAGGGCTACTTGGGGCCTCTTCTATGAGACCGAGAGCTATTGTTTCGGCGTCACAGAAGAGGCCCTAAGTAGCCCCGTATAATTGAATTTCTCGTAAGCGTTCCTGATTCGATGAGTTGAAACGTGACGACTCGATTCTAAATTTACCATTTTGTGCCCTTGGTTGCCCCTGTAAACAAGTCGGAATCGATCAGAATTGCCGATAGCCTTTTCGAAATCGATTTCTGTCCTTGAACATTACTTCATCATCATTCAGCATACGTATCGACAATCACCGATAACCTTCCAAAAATGTAATATCGATACTCGGAGGCCTTTTAAACTCGTTTAACAGGAAACTCCTAGAAGAGCCTGTGTTAGAAAAAATAGGAGCGGGGAGGAAAGTTAAATAATGTTTCAACTTTCCCAATGCGCCAGAGCACTTTATTGATAAAAAAATAAAATAAAATAAAATAAAAATAATAAATAAAAAAGCTAGAGAGCACATGTGAGGCCCACTCCACTTAATTAATCAGTTACAATCTCCCTAATTGATTTTTCCCACCCTCCCTCTGCTCTTAATTTTGCTAATCTCCCGATCTTGTTTCTAAGTGGAAAGTTTCCTTTTTAAAAATTCCTATAGTCACTCCCGAAAGGGCCTTAGAAATTTGGTTTTTACACAAGCAGAAGGGCCTTAGAAATTCTGTTTAAAAGCTGCAGAAGGGCCTTAGAAATTTACTTTCCAAAAACACTTATTAATACGTCTATAGTAACAATACCGAGCACTGTGTAACGCCTTGTGTTAGCTACAGTTTAATACAATTGCAACTTAGTGCTAGAGCAGTATCAAGTAGTAACACAACTTGTGATAGTGTGCGTATGGCGCTTTCTAATTATGTTATTTGCAATTTGTTACTGTAGTGTAGTATAGGTGTTAATCGTAACTAACATAATCGGCATTCTGATGTCCTTAATATCGTTTTGACATCATTATAAGCTTCAGTAACATCAGTAACATTCAAATGATACTATGATAAGTTACAACAAGTTTTCAACTTATTCGAATTGTTACACGTTACTATATCGGATCTGTTACGGATTTAACAGATGATACTAATTGAAGCATTACGTAATTAGTTACGGTATTCTTCTTCATCTAGGCGATCGCGAATTACTCGAGCTATGCGACGCTCTATATTACATTAGAACCTGGTTCAAATCAGTGTTCCTCAACTTAGGGCTCGTGAACTACGTGAGAATTATAAGAAACTAAAACGACGCCTTATAATAGAAGCGATTCAGTTTAGTGTTCCTCAACTCGGCGATCGCGAACTATGCAAAGTTTTCAGTCGAGAAAGGGCAACGTAACGTTATATATCAATGCTTTAACTAAGAGACTTTACTATAAATTTTATGTTATTGGTACATATAGTGGGCTTGGTACACTTTCATGTGAACACATAATCTATTAAGAAGACTCCTATAATTGCAGGACACTTCTCAACTCATTTTTCAGTTGTCAATTAAATTCATACTAATTGAATATCTACATCAATATTTATGTTATTTAGAAGAGAGAACTTCCTTCATGATAATATAATCAAGTTCAGTTTAGTGTTCCTCAACCGGGCGATCGCGAACTATACAAAAATTCTTCCGTTAGAACAGCGTGTTTGTGAAATTGAACACCTATCATTATTTACACCCACGAAATGTCGTTTTATAATAATAAACAACCCGGTTGAGAAACACTAATCTGGTAAGCAGATTAGTGTTCCTCAACTAGGCGATCGCGGACTACTAGCTTCCACTAGAGCAGGATAAAATGTGACGTTATAAATCACGTGAGTATGAATAAATAAATGAATTTACTATCGTATTTTGAAATATTTTATGAGAAACAATGGAGTGTTTCCCGTGTTCCTACACTAGAAATTTTTAAACAATTAAAAAACACTAAATGATAAAAGTAATTTTAATATTTACTCGTTAAAGTGAAAAAAGTATACTTGAATATATCTATAATATTCGAATTTGACTTCATAAATATTCACAGAGATAGTTTTCCTGTTGCAGACGGCCGGAATGTACATTGGTGTACGCCCTTTTCTGATAAATTCATTTATTTATAAATTAATTAGCAATGTAAATTTGGGAGGAATTAAAATCCAATAAAAACCTGTTGACTAACAAAGATTCAAAATTTTGATAAGGACCTCATACCTTTCCTCATAGACGAAAATAATTTTTTATAGCTAAACACACAGGACGTACCTCCTGAAAAGAAATAAAAACAAAAAAATAAAAATAATAATTTCATCAGTCTCCACCAGATGGAGCGAGTTGCCGTACGGATCCTAGCTTATATCGATCGGTTTTCGGAAGTGGAAAATGAAACGGGGGTGAAAGGTCAAGCGTCATCGCAACCCTCGTCCAATATTTTACGGATTTTTCCCGCTAAATGCTAACTTATAAATGAAAAAAAAAATTAAAATACGGAAAAAATGTATTAATTCATTTATTTGACACTAGATGGCCGAACGGAGCTCGGGAATGAGGACTTTTAGGCGTTTTATTTACAAATTTCCGAAAAATTTTAACGTTTTTTTATAAAATATCCCGTATCTTTACTTTTATCCCTAAAATACACCTAAAGTTTTAAGTTATGTCTTTAATTATTGAAATTAACAAGCATTAATGCCTTAAACACCGTTAACTAGAGTTTAATTGCTAATATAAGTAAAGGCATGCAGATGGCTGGAGCTGTCCGTTTTCGGACAGATGTGTGAGGGATGCTGTACATTCGCTGTTTTCAGTGCTTGATCCACGCTCGGATGCTGCACGTTTAATTCTATTTTTATACCTTTTTAACCACCTACGAGACGGCAACACTGCATACTGCAGCGCCGCTTTGCATATTTTCTGCAATCTGAAAGGTTAGATGATTTAACGAGATGTCGCTGCTTTCCTCATCAATCCCGACCAGACGGGAATGCCGCTCGCTGTAGCGCTTTCTGTGGGTATATTCTGCCGGTTATAATTTAATAAAAGCTTCTACATGTGTTGCTGTAAGTTTGGCTATAAATAAACGCCGTCCGCGGTCTATGCTAATCTTCAGATGCAGATCAGCGGGTGGGTGCCGACCCGCGGTGCCAAACGCTATAATTCTTGTCGTTGTAGCCGCTACCATCTCTTACAACCATCATTGTGTTAGTGCAGCGATCTTTGGATCATTAAGTCCCCTGGTATTATGCTGCTGAATGATCATAAAGTGAGTTTGGTCGAGATGTTATGACAAGGTCGCCCGCTGAGTAACAGCTTGTGACAATGGAAAGTGCTGTTGTGCAGTGCTGCCTCTACCGATATTATGTTGTAGTGCAGTAGTGATGACGATCGCTGTCTGTTACTTTACTAAAAATGTCGGGCTCGTCGGTCGACATGGTTAAAATAAGGATCTACACCCTATTAGGAAGCAATTCAGTAACGTTGATTAGAGGGCGCAGAAAGGAAACAAAGTTATTTACTACCGAAGACTCGAGAAAAACCCTAAGAAGGGGATACAGCTACAACCTCCACCCCCGTAAATCCACCCCCGATAAGAAAATTTCTACAGCAAACTTCGCCATCTTGCTAATTTAGAATTTTATTTTCAAATATTACAGTTTTATTAAGGATAAAAGGAGAGCGAGTTCCGAAAAAAAACGCGCACAAAATCACGAGCCGCAAAGAAGAATTTGATAAGTTTAACCCCCCGAAAAAACAGAATAAAAATATGAAAGTGAATTCAGTAAGGAGCAATATGTTCGTGCAGAACAATATCCCAGAGCATGATGACTTAGTCGTAAGCACATTTTCCCTCCTCATAACACGTCAGTTTAAATTATCGTCAGGACCCTCTGCTGAGATACAGGGTTCGTGGTTCTCAGTCGGGGTTGCTCTCTATTGTAGTTATTTTCTCCACTTTTACTTTTACCATTTGCTTGTTTATGAAAGAGTCTCGATAATTCTGTATTTGTGAATTTCCTTTGAAAGCTCGTGTACTTGATGGATGTTCTCAGTTATGAATGGATTTGATTTGCAAATTTATTCTCATCCCCTTCAATACTTTCGGTGTGAGTTTCTTGGATCCGTACAATTCATCCTTTATTCTTTGAAAACCGCTTCCATTTTTAAAAATAAATGGCCAAAAATTCCTTACAAATAAGTAAATAACATACAGACACACAACCTTGCCAGGGCATTATCTTCGTAAGGAGCAGCCACATTTTTAAATTACTATAATTTAAGTAAAATACAATGAATTCTACAAATCAAGTGCGACAAGGAGGTATTTCTAGTGTTTTTCTTGACTGGCGGATGGACAAGGCTGAATGGAAGAAAAAAGCGCAGAGTAATCACGAGATCGGTGTAATGTACGCTTCACCATTTATGCAACCTGGACAGTTTAGGAGTGGATTAATTCGATGATTGCCATTCGAAAAATAACCTTTAATCATGACAAAAGGTCATTGATAGTTGTGTAACATGTCATGCTAAGAGAATGCATTATTATTTATTTGTACACGAATAAATTGTAAGAAGGAAAAGACATTAATTGAACCTCGAGTTGCCTAATTTGAGGCAATAATGATTTGTATTCAATTAGGCTTAAATTATTTGTGGCTAGAGGTTTAATTGACAGAATGACTTTCCCAGAATATCAGTAACATTCGGATAGACTTGCATGTCGGTTCTAGAACTGTAAAAATGTCATTTTCTTTATTCGTATTGACAGGTTACTGCCTTTCTGTTGACAACTTGCTGATATTCTGGAGAAGCCTTTCTGTTGAAAGCCTTATGATATTCTGTAGAAGCCTTTGTTAATGGTTGGTTGTATAAATAATACACTATTTCAGTGCGGATACGGCAGAATTTTAATAAGACACCTTCATAATTACATTTTTGCACCTCCAGGACCTGTAAAATTTGCTGGTAAGGTCATAAAGGTTACAAGAATCCCCAAAATTTAGAAATTACCCTTTCAAACGTTCCATTTTTCTTAAACTTCTACTATATAATAAATGTTTTAGTTTAAATGTAAAGTATTTTTAAACTTGATTTTTGCTGAAATGTATAAAATTTCAGCTGCGGAAGTACTCATTTTTAGTCGACACGAAGCATTGATCGTGGAAAAAAAGGCGCCGGTAAGAGGTCAGGGGTCAACGAAACTCGTGTCTACCTGTAAAAGTTAAATTACAGTAATTTCCCTAAGGAATTAATACCCGAAAAGTACGCCAATTATTTCTATAGTAGTATGAGGCACTCTTCGTGACAAAATTCCGTATTGGTGGAAGTTATACTTCATATCTGTTCTAGTGATTGCTGAAGGGGAGCAGAAACGATATTCGGGATTATAATTATAAGGCGAATCACCCTTTTTAAAACTCTTATAGGGTCTAACACACTTATTTAGCGAGGAGGACTAAATAAATAGGGAGAGCTGAAGATTATTATTAGGGGAACTGTAAGAATGGGTTTCTTTTCTAACAATTTCCATGGCCGAGGGATGTTAATTGTTGTGTATTGTTTATGTTTTCTAGCAACACGCGTACGTGAAGAAGGGGCCCGCACGTATGCCCTACTCACTGATTTTACAATGGTGAAATATGATGGAAGGTACTTACAGATGAAACCATGAGAGTACCAAAAGGTTAAAGTAAGACTCAAAGTAAGCACAGGGTTAAGGTGGAGGTTAAAGTTGGGTTAAAGGTGACTAAAGTTAGGTTAAAGTGGGGTTTAAGTTGAGTTAAAGTTGGGTTAAAGGGGACTAAAGTTAGGTTAAAGTGGGATTTAAGTTGGGTTAAAGTGGGGTTTAAGTTGGGTTAAAGGAGACCAAAGTTAGGTTAAAGTGGGGTTTAAGTTGAGTTAAAGTTGGGTTAAAGGGGACTAAAGTTAGGTTAAAGTGGGGTTTAAGTTGGGTTAAAGTGGGGTTCAAGTTGGGTTAAAGGAGACCAAAGTTAGGTTAAAGTGGGGTTTAAGTTGAGTTAAAGTTGGATTAAAGTGGGGATGGCATTGAGTTGTAGAAAACATTAGATTTTACAAGAAGCAAGTTCCTCGACCACGCAAGAATCGTGGGAATGTTTAATTTATAACATCGACAAAATTATGGGACTGTAAAGTCTAAAAGGTAAACTTTTGACCTTTATAAAGATTAAAATCAAATTTAGTGAATTCCGATTCTGACAACAGGATATGATTTTTTATTAAATTCCACCAAATCAAGCTACCAGAGCAGCCAAAAACACGGCACCGAAGCCAAATTTGATGCGGTGTACCCCAACGTGGCTGAAATTTTAAACAATTGTAAAGTCATTTTAAACTCCACTTAACCATAAAACCCAAATATAATATTTAATCCCGAACAATAGCCGGGGGGGAACAAAGGAGAGGGAGGATTCTCCAAATAAGCTAAACTCATACTTTACGAAGACATTATATAAAAAAAGAATACTGCAGCTCACGAGAATAAAATATCAGGTATTGCATTTATAATGAAAACGAAGGAGGGACGTACCACAACTCCTTTCTGTCTCACCTGCATCGATAAAGCAAAGCAGGTATGACTCCGCCTCAACGGAAATTCGTTGCTTGTCATACAAAGTGGGCGGAGGAATCGTGCGTGGAAGACAGTCCTTTACTTCCACCCCTATTTATCAAACTGGACATATTTCTAATCGCAAGACTGCACTCCAACATCGTGTAATTTATCAATGGTCATAAAAAGGGGAGGGAGAAAAGGTGTACGGGGGGATGGCTGATGGAAGTTTTTTACATACACCCACCAATTTTTCAATATATTTTTTTTAAATATGTTATTACCGTAACACGAGTACTTACTGTTTTTTTCTTTTCTTTATATTATTAGTATTATAACCACTCCTGCTCCTAGTATAAAATATACTAGAAGTATGGGTTTTATGTCGGCTCCAGCAATAAATCTGCCCTCGGGATGGGTGGTTCTGTTTTTAGAATTTATTTTTTTGGGGGGGATCCGGATGTCGTCTCTTGTAATTTTCAGGCGCCAAGAAGATCGAATAGGGTTTTTTTTAACTCCCGTTTTTCGGTGTTATATTAAATAATTAAGGAGTTGTGTGCCCTTAAGACGGGGTAACGAGTTATGAAAAACTCACGAGTCACGTGGAAGGTGGGGGTCTAAAATGGCGATTTTTCGACGCGAATTTATTGCGTCGTGACGTCGACAATAACAAGTTGTTGTGAATTTTTGGAACTTGTTTATGTCTTTTCGTAATTTTTATTTTGAATTTTAAATAGGAATTTTGTAATGTGTTTTTGAAAAATTGTAAAATTGTTTTGTCGGCTCGTTTGGTTTGGTGGGATGTGCAAATGCAAACACGTAGGCAATCTGCCAAGGGGGGTGTCTGACAGGAGAGCTTTCTATGAGAATCTGGCATCCTATTTAGGTGATACACACGTGAAGCTATAAGAATTTCACCCCTATTTAGATGCTAACGTGTGAAAATATGAGAATTTCGCCCATTTAGGTGCTTGACATATGAAGCTATGAGAATTTGGCCTCTATTTAGGTTCTGGACACGTGAAGCTATGAGAATTTCACCCCTATTCAGGCGATAGAGACGTGAAGCTATAAGAATTTCACCCCTATTTAGGATGCTAACGTGTGAAAATATGAGAATTTCGCCCATTTAGGTGCTTGACATACGAAGCTATGAGAATTTGGCTTCTATTTAGGTTCTGGACACGTGAAGCTATGAGAATTTCACCCCTATTTAGGCGATAGAGACGTGAAGCTATAAGAATTTCATCTCTATTTAGGTGCTATACATGTGAAAATATGAGAATTTCGTCTATTTAGGTGCTTGACACATGAAGCTATGAGAATTTGGCCTCTATTTAGGTTCTGGACACGTAAAGCTATGAGAATTTCACCCCTATTTAGGCGATAGAGACGTGAAGCTATAAGAATTTCATCTCTATTTAGGTGCTATACATGTGAAAATATGAGAATTTCGTCTATTTAGGTGCTTGACACATGAAGCTATGAGAATTTGGCCTCTATTTAGGTTCTGGACACGTAAAGCTATGAGAATTTCACCCCTATTTAGGCGATAGAGACGTGAAGCTATAAGAATTTCACCCCTATTTAGATGCTAACGTGTGAAAATATGAGAATTTCGCCCATTTAGGTGCTTGACATATGAAGCTATGAGAATTTGGCCTCTATTTAGGTTCTGGACACGTGAAGCTATGAGAATTTCACCCCTATTTAGGCGATAGAGACGTGAAGCTATAAGAATTTCACCCCTATTTAGATGCTAACGTGTGAAAATATGAGAATTTCGCCCATTTAGGTGCTTGACATACGAAGCTATGAGAATTTGGCTTCTATTTAGGTTCTGGACACGTGAAGCTATGAGAATTTCACCCCTATTTAGGCGATAGAGACGTGAAGCTATAAGAATTTCATCTCTATTTAGGTGCTATACATGTGAAAATATGAGAATTTCGCCCTATTTAGGTGCTTGACATATGAAGCTATGAGAATTTGGCCTCTATTTAGGTTCTGGACACGTGAAGCTATGAGAATTTCACCCCTATTTAGGCGATAGAGACGTGAAGCTATAAGAATTTCACCCCTATTTAGATGCTAACGTGTGAAAATATGAGAATTTCGCCCATTTAGGTGCTTGACATATCGAAGCTATGAGAATTTGGCTTCTATTTAGGTTCTGGACACGTGAAGCTATGAGAATTTCACCCCTATTTAGGCGATAGAGACGTGAAGCTATAAGAATTTCACCCCTATTTAGATGCTAACGTGTGAAAATATGAGAATTTCGCCCATTTAGGTGCTTGACATATGAAGCTATGAGAATTTGGCCTCTATTTAGGTTCTGGACACGTGAAGCTATGAGAATTTCACCCCTATTTAGGCGATAGAGACGTGAAGCTATAAAGAATTTCATCTCTATTTAGGTGCTATATCATGTGAAAATATGAGAATTTCGTCCATTTAGGTGCTTGACACATGAAGCTATGAGAATTTGGCCTCTATTTAGGTTCTGGACACGTGAAGCTATGAGAATTTCACCCTATTTAGGCGATAGAGACGTGAAGCTATAAGAATTTCATCTACTATTTAGGTGCTATAGCATGTGAAAATATGAGAATTTCGTCATTTAGGTGCTTGACACATGAAGCTATGAGAATTTGGCCTCTATTTAGGTTCTGGACACGTGAAGCTATGAGAATTTCACCCCTATTTAGGAGATGCTAGACGTGTGAACTAATATGAGAATTTCAGCCCATTTAGGTGCTTGACATATGAAGCTATGAGAATTTGGCCTCTATTTAGGTTCTGACACCGTGAAGCTATGAAAATTTCACCCCTATTTAGAGGCGATAGAGACGTGAAGCTATAAAAATTTCATTCCTATTTGAGGTGCTATACATGTGAAAATATGAGAATTTCGCCCATTTAGGTGCTTTACATATGAAGCTATGAGAATTTGGCCTCTATTTAGATGATAGAGACGTGAAGCTATAAGAAATTTCACTCCTATTTAGGTCTTAATACAGAAATTTTCTAGAAATTAATAATGGATATTTTAAAATTTAAAGCATTGTTTGGAACAGTAACGAACTTTGAAAGTTTACATACATTTCACAAGGGAAATGAACAAGTAACGAACATTTCTAAATATAGAAAGCTTCCAGAGCTTAATTTAAAATTCTAGACACAAAATCTACAAAAAGATTAAGTTTAAAAAGCTTCCAGAGCCAAAAATAACCAATTAATTTTAATCTATAATCCTTTCTCGTGAGGAGGAATCGATCAAGAAACTTATCTCTCTAGAAATATTTATTGAATTTATCTAATTGAGAACACTCTCCAGACTTTTATACAGTTGTATTTTTAAATTTAGAAGGATTCTAGAGCCGAGCAAACTTCATAAACTCTAGAACTACTATCAGAAAGACAAATAATAAGTCTGCTTTCTAGATATTCAGATCACTTCTATAAACTTTTTTCATGGGTAGAAAGATTTCGAAATTATATCTATAATATAATACTCTTCTAGAAATAACTAGAGCATACCGTAATATATGGTTTCTCTATAAGCAATGCCATGTTATAAACACTTAAACTAATGTTATTAAAGAGTTATATAGGCTTTTATAGATAAATTAGAAGTGATACTTTTTCCTAAAATTGCGATTCTAGAACAACGAAAGTTACAAAGTGAGCTTTGATAGATGCAGCAAGTTTTCTAGAACTTTTAAATTAATATTTCTGGCAGTTTTAGTTTACCTTTTTTATGTTTAGAGGGTTATATTAAGGAATATTTTCTGGTACAAGAATCTTTGGGGGCATCCGCTGAATACGTTTTAACTTGTAGAACACCTTCACGTCTAGAATTACAAAGCGCAATCTACAACGATTCTTTTAAGGCTGTACGGTTAGAAATTTGAATTCTAGAAGATATTCATGAGTAAAAGGTGACTTTTTACTTTGTTTTTAGGCTGAAAATACACAGTTTGTCACGAAAACTTTTAGAATTTCGAAAAGGTTAGAAAGTTTCCGCGGTTTTGCGGTTGATATTTGTAGAAAAAGAACGAAAATTTTTGTCATTTATAACTTTTAAACTTACGAAATTCAATTATTTTTAGAATTTGGGAAATTTACAGTATAAATTTTTTTAAATTCCTGATTTTTATAATGGATCTTTGATAAGTTTTGGTGCCTCTAAGTCTAAGTTTACACGTAATAAAATTCTAAAGGAAGCCAGAAGTTTCTATGATAAATCCCTCCCAAGAAATCCACAAATATGCTTCGAACAAACTCAAATTAAAATATAAAGGTAAATTTAATGATTTTAGCGATGTATAATTTAAAATATTTACTTAAAAACAGTAAAAATGTATTAAAAAACGAATTCTTTTCAGTGCGAGGAGGTTGGTTTATTGATGGATTCTTTGCGGCCTTTCATAAAACTCGAGTTATAGAACAATTTACTAAAGAAATCTGAAATAAAATTGTAAATAAATAAAATTTTGGGTGTTCTAAAACATATTTTTCTTTAACATCGCTAAAATCATTAAATATTTTAGAAGAAAACAGGAGAATTAAAGCCATTGAGATGTACGAAGGCCAGCTTCTTAATGGACTTTTCTCAAGAAAAGTCATGAAATTATAATAAAAATGCGTGTTTAAGGATAGATTTAAGGATTTTAACAATGTAAAATTAAAAAGTATTGGATAAAATAGAAAAATATATAAACGAATAAGGCTATTAAGGTATAAGATTGGTTTCTTGATGGATCCTTCACAAAACTAGAATTATAAAACGATTTCCTGAAAAAACCTCAACAACTACAAAATTTTTGGCTGCTAAGAGGTTAATTTTGGAAGTTTTTTATCGGAATAACGTACAAACATAAACTACAACTCAAAAATAGTACATGGAAGGGCAAAGGTTAGACGTGGCTCTTCTTGTATAACTATAAACAACAAGATTACATTTAAGTGACCAATAAGAAGCTTAAGACTTTCCTAAACCTGTTAGAAAGTCCTTATAAATGTAATTTTATAATTTTATACGTTAAGGTGTACAATAATAATCATATTGTTTGGATGTGATTACAGTTTAAATGCGCTAAAAGCCATGTTTTATAGAGGAAAAAATGGCGGATCAAGCAGTTTAAAGTGCCAAATTTCACTTAAAATTCAGAAAATTTCTTAATTTTAATCACTAATTGGGCAAATTAGACTAAATTAACTCTAATTCTGATTAATAATTACATAATTCTTAAGAAATTCGGGTCGTGGGGGCAGATTTTGAATGCATAAGACCACTTGAACCTTAGGAAGTTCCGGATCAATTATAATTCTTCAGTAAGGAATTATATCTGTAAAGGTGGATTTAATAAAGTCATAATTCTTGTAAGCACACCAAGATACATAAAACCTGTATATAGAGGTGGCACCAAGTACAGAAGTTAAGTGGGAGGTCATTAAACATGGTCGTTAGAGTAAGATTCGGGGAGTAGTTGCTCTAATTTATGAAAATTTAATGCTTTATTCTGCAAAAACATTCGGGTTAGAAGTCCCATAAATGGATTATAATTGTCTATCTATGATCAAATATATGACAACTTTCGTAATTCGTAAATAAACATGAAAATTCCTTCATAATTCTGCTTCTAATACTCAATCCAAGCCTACATTTTTTACTGTAGATTCCTTGAAAACGAAGCAATTAATCGGTTTCAAATGGTAAAATATGCGAATTTGGAGCCACGTTAAGCGATATCAACGACAAAATTACAAAAATTCCTGTAAAATTTCCCTAAAATCGTGAAATCTCCCTCCTAGTTCTCGTCTAAAGCCCAGTTTTTGACTGCAGATTCCTTGAAAACGAAGCAATTAATCGGTTTCAAATGATGAAACATGCAAATTTTGAGCCACGTTAAGCGATATCAACGACAAAATTACAAAAATTCCTGTAAAATTTCCCTAAAATCGTGAAATCTCCCTCCTAGTTCTCGTCTAAAGCCCAGTTTTTGACTGCAGATTCCTTGAAAACGAAGCAATTAATCGGTTTCAAATGGTGAAATATGCGAATTTGGAGCCACGTTAAGCGATATCAACGACAAAATTACAAAAATTCCTGTAAAATTTCCCTAAAATCGTGAAATCTCCCTCCTAGTTCTCGTCTAAAGCCCAGTTTTTGACTGCAGATTCCTTGAAAACGAAGCAATTAATCGGTTTCAAATGGTAAAATATGCGAATTTGGAGCCACGTTAAGCGATATCAACGACAAAATTACAAAAATTCCTGTAAAATTTCCCTAAAATCGTGAAATCTCCCTCCTAGTTCTCGTCTAAAGCCCAGTTTTTGACTGCAGATTCCTTGAAAACGAAGCAATTAATCGGTTTCAAATGGTGAAATATGCGAATTTGGAGCCACGTTAAGCGATATCAACGACAAAATTACAAAAATTCCTGTAAAATTTCCCTAAAATCGTGAAATCTCCCTCCTAGTTCTCGTCTAAAGCCCAGTTTTTGACTGCAGATTCCTTGAAAACGAAGCAATTAATCGGTTTCAAATGATGAAACATGCAAATTTTGAGCCACGTTAAGCGACATCAATGACAAAATTACAAAAATTTCTCATCTAAAAGTGCCATTTTTGATTGCAGATCACCCCAAAAAACGACAGAACTCAAACAGAAGACAATGCAAATTTGAACGTCAATTACAAGAAAATTGCGAAATTTAATATAAAATCCATCCTTAAAATAAGGAATTCCTTGAATTGGATATAAAATCACATCTTATGTTTAAATTTATGATGTTTACTTGCATCACTGAAAGGGTTATAAAACATTTATGCTACGTAGGATGAATCTCTTAGAAATTTATTACTGTAACAGCAACACAAATTACTGTTTATGAAATGATTTAGAAATATGTAATTTCAGATTTTATGGGCTTTAAACCAATCCCTTCTTTGAAACGTTGCACCATACTTCTGCTGGTATTTTCTTCCGTGTAAAGAATAATATGTAATTTTACAACCTGTAATTCTAAAATTATGTTGTTTAAATCGCTGAAAAATCTTTACGTTAAGCGATTTTTTAAAAATTTCCTGAACTTAGGAATTTCAAGTTACTCGTTGGGGATAAAACTTGCCACTTTTAGCATCGGAGCAACGAGTTTTTAGGGAAATTTCCCTGTCTATTTTGTAGTATCCCTAAACAAAATGTAGTTCATAACGGTAGTTGAAATTTTAAGATCGTCTTCTCACGTGTAGAATGTTTATTTGCAAATTTTTAAGGAATTTTTCTTCAAATTCACGAAATATACCTAAAATTTCGTTAAGAAAACGTTATAAATTAATTTATTTAGGGATATTTAGTTGATTAATTATAAAAATTTTTCCTGTCTTTTTTCTTTTGTTAAATTACAATTTTTATAATTAATCAAGTAAATATCCCTAAATAAATTAATTTATAACGTTTTCTTAACGAAATTTTAAGTATATCTCGTGAATTTAAAGGAAAATTCCTTGAAAATTTGCAAATAAACATTTTACACGTGAGAAAAGACGATTTTAATTAAAATTTCCCTAACAGATGATTTAGATAAGAAACTTTTTAAGAAAAATCCCCAGATAGTTTGTAGCGATTACTGGCCTGTGTTTATGATTTTATGTCTTAAAACAAATTAAAATAAACAAGAATATTAGGGATATCAAGTAATTGTAAAAGCCTTACTGTCCTTAAATTCTAATATTATTGTTAATTGTCTACTTGTTTAAACACCAGTATAAAGTCCTATTAATAAGTAAAGTCCAAGTAGACAATTAACAATAATATAAGAATATTAGGGATTTAATAACGTGTAACAAAATAATGTAAACTGGCGAACAAATTTATGCTAAATTTACACACGTTTTCGCCAATTAGCTAGGATTTAAAGCTTCAAACACCTGAAATTAACCTGAAATTCGTGTTTAATCGAGTAAAAAATATTAAAAACTAGTAATTTAAAAGTTACTTTTAAATTTAAATTATTAACCACTCCATTCTGTTAAATTTGATATAAAATTCGAATAAAAATGGAAACTTTTTAAAAAAAAATCATCGAAGATAAAACAAGCGAAACTACAAAAATTTCCCTACGTGCGGAGAAATTTTCCCGATTAGCGGGGTAAAATCCCCACCGATCGGGGAATTTCCCCATCGGTAGGGATTTTAAAAGTTTTAAAAATTTCCGGAGTTGTTTTACAGAGAACTTTTCGATTATAGGGGAGGTTTTTGCACCTTAGAAATTCCCCACGCTGTAGGGATTTTCCCTACATAATTTAATTATTTAAAATCAGCAGAAACCTGATTTTTTTCTCTCCCTTGAAAGGTGCTCCAATTTCGGACTGTCAAAGCTATAAATTTACGAGTGATGTACACAACTGAGGCAAAACAAAAACAGCTCGAGGGCATAATTCAAGAAGGTGTATCAGGGATTTTTTCGTGTTTCTAGTACAAAATTAATATAAAATTTTTTTAAAGGTTAAACAGATTAATCGATAAAGTTGGCCTATTTTTCTGCATCGAAAGACGAAGATTTGTTCCAGAAAAATAAGAAAAATCTATTAAATATCACAAGTAGGAGGTTTCCTAGTCCGTTTCTAGAAGGTTAATTTGATGAACGAGTCGAAAACAATCGATAGAACTTTATTTGTTTTTCGACAAAACTTCATAAACACCATACATCAACTTCTTCGGGCGTCCATATTAAACAGGTTGAAACCAATTTATGAGATCTGAGCTGTTTATAAATTTATAAATAATAGAGTAACTTGTTTTTTTAAACTGTTTAATAATTCAATTAGCTTGTAAATTCGAACATGTGAGATTATATCTGATATGGATAATGTTGACTTATGTAGTTGTAAGTTACGACGTAGGTTGAATCTGACAAGTTGGATTCATAAACAAGTTATATGTTAGTATCGAAAGTTTCTGAAGTTCTGTACGTTTGTGGGCCAGTGTTGGGCCTTACATTTTACAATTTATAAGCAAGAATAGTTAATTAAAATTCGCAAAAAAAATGTATACAGCAGATTTTACTGATATTCCTCGAGTTGTAATTCTAAAAATACATTTCAAGATAATGCCAGACTGTGTTTTAACGTGATTCCGATGGTCTTATATTGCATGTGGACCAGAAATTTAACAATATGTCAAGGGCAATTCTTTTAAGAAAAAAACACGGCTACTAGCAGAGATACAGCACAGATTTTGCTGTAAGTCCTCGAGTTGTGGCTATAAAAATACATTTAAAGATGATATCAAATTGTTTTTCTTTCTTTTACGTAGTTCTGAAGGTCTTGTATTGCATGTGGACCGCAAATTTAACCGTATGTCAAGGGCAATCCTTTAAAAAAACCACGTATAAGCATGGCTACTGGCTCAGATTTTGCTGATAGCTCTCGAGTTTTGGTTATAAAAACGCAGTTTAAGGTGCTATCAGCCTATTTTCTTTGTTCTATGATATTTTTTAAGTCCTAAATTACGCCAGGTGACGTTAATTTAACAATTACAAAAAAAGAAAATCATATAAAATATAACTGAATTAACAGAGATGTAGCATAAAAATTGATAATAACCTTCGCGATGTTGGCTTTGACAATGCATTTTAAGATTGTATTTCCTTGTTTTTTCTAGATTTTAAAGGTCAAATTGATGATTTTAAAGTAGCTTCTAACATTACAAGCAAGAATATTTTAAAAAAGAACAGAAAAATGAATTGTTTAGTGGAAACATGTTGATATCCCTGAAGTTATGGCTCCTAAACTCTTTCTATGGTAATAACGACAGCTTTTCTTTGTTTTATAAAATCTGAAGGCCTCGTATTACAAGAAAGCCTTAAATTTAGCAAAAATACTGCATAAAATGGGGCCTACACGGTAGAAAAACACTATTTTGGTACCACATTCCTCAAGTCTTGGCTCTTCAAGAAAACATTTTTTAGCGAACTCTCTCTCTGTTCTATTGCAGTTTTCACAGTTATAATTCACGTGTAGGCCTTAAATTTAACATTTACAAGCAAAAATTTGTTTCTAATTTGCTATGTAAAAAAGCATACTTTATGTAAACTGCTTCATTTTAATGCGATACTTAATAACTAGTTGACATTAAGTGTGAGCTGTAGATAAGTGCCACAAGCTATAAATGTAAGGCATCCTTAAACTGTATAAACCGTAAATAAGTTAGTTGCCATTAATTAAAACTAGCTCGGGCAGTTAACTTTATCTATAAACACGAAGTAGTTGACAAGCACTAACTGTAAATGAGATAATTGACACTAAGTATTAACGATAAATAAAGTAAGAGAATAATCAACACTGTAAAGTATAACAGAGGATTGTCAACACTGTAAATTATAGGATAATGACTGTAAAGCCATAACAGAGGATGTAAAGACTGTAAAACTATAACAGAGGATTGTCAACACTGTAAACTATGAGGCAAGGCAACACTGTAAAGTATAACAGAGGACAGTCAACACTGTAAAGTATAACAGAGGACAGTCAACACTATAAACTAACTGTAAGCGAGGATAGATTGCAATACAAGTAAAGGCAGTCTGCACTGTAGTTTACAGTGCAGACTGCCTTTACTTCAGTCAAATAGTCTACGTAAACTACTATTTGACTGCCTTCAGTCAAATATTCTACGTAAACTAAAACTGAGGGTCAACACTGTAAACTGAAGGTTATCACCACATCAATAGTGCTTAGTAGTCTCACCTAGTTAATTTCAAATAAACAAGTAAATACATGGTGATTTAAGGCCTGTAGATTATTATATTGCATTCTAGTAACACTAATAAGCCTTTCTTAGGTGTAGTGTGACTAATTTAACACCGGGTAGAACATTTATTACTCGTGTGATATAGATCTATGATCGTACCTATCTTCATCTTTACAGCTTTATTATACTAGCCGGCAGTTTGTAAAGATATGACTTATACAATAAGGCTTTTTAAAGCCTGTTTATTAGCATAAAATCCGGAACAGCCCTCCTATAAACAAAGGAAGTGGAATTCAACCTCTTAAAAATATCTCTCTTATAACAAAGAGAGCAACTTAAGTGTCGTTATAAATGATTAAAATTACATTCTAACGAACAAATGTAAGGCCTTTAAGGCCTTGGATATAAGAGAACCACAATCAGATCTATATATATAGATACAAAATATAGAGTTCATTTGCCTTAGAATCTATACTGGACCTTATAGATAATGGGTAATTGTAACAATAATCGATGGAGTAGGATAAATACACTAGAATTAGTGGAGCCAATATTTTTTGGATGAAGCTCACGTCCCTTCTTCCATTATGAATGATCGAAGTGAGGCCCCACCCCTTGTCAACTCTTTTTCTTTCTCCATCAATTACAAGGGAGAAGACGAATCTGTTGAATTTAACCGACTCACCCTGTACTTACGACTACCAAAATGGTAGATTTGAATCACTAATACCTCCGAAAATCACTATTTTAACTAAAAAACACACTGTTTTAAAGGTTTAATCACTTAAAAACTAGTGTTGTTACAAGTGTTGTAAACTTTTTCTAGTGTTGTTACACACCGCAAACTATCAAATCTACTACAGTTTTATTGTAACTGAACGTAACAATCGATTCACCTCAACACGACTGAAGTTAGAAGCATATTTTAAAAATAAATTTACAAAATTAAAGGCTCAGGCACGAATTAAAAAATATATATTTTAAGCTTTGGCATAACCTTACGAGATTAGAAGGCTAAAAAAAAGCCTTTTTCGTTTACATTTAGCAGAATGCTGCAGGATTAGAAGGCTTTAGACTGAGAAAAGAAAAGCTTAAGAACATACTTACGACAGGCTTACAACGTTAGAAGGCTAAAGAAAAGAATGTTTAAAAATTCCAAGCGAGATCAGAAGGCTTTAAAGCGAAATATATTTTAACATTTGAGTAACCTTAAGGCTCATAAACGAGAACATTTTTTAACACCTTTCAAAGCGTAAAATTGGCAGAGATAAGCAAGAACAAGAGGACATTATCTAGAATTTCAAATAGGAAAAAAATAAATGGTATACTTATCTTAGGAGGCTCAAATCAATCCGTTTTGGCTGAAGATAGATCCATGAATGGAGCCTGCTTATAACACAGTTTGTATCATGAGCATGATCTAAATTAGAGACGTATTTTAGCAGGGGGTGCCTTCAAAAGAAGGGTTAGGAAACTGACAGAAGGTAGTTTTCTGAAAATTTATGAGACCAATCACCCGATAATCACAATAATTACATTGAGCCGTCACGATATTTCGGTGACGTCACTCCCTGTACACAAAAATTTTATAGAAGAAGGGGGGTATTTTCTCCTTTTTATATACATATATATACTTTTTTTTTTCCTGTGAGCCTGCGGCCAAAATCGTTTAGTTTCTGCTTTGTCTGTGTTCTTGGATGGGAAATTTTCGGGTTCTTTCTCATTCTAACTCACCGAGTCGGCTTTTCATAGGGGGCATAATTATAACAACCCACAAGGCCCCCTAAACCCCGCCCAGTTTTGGTATTAAAATGCAGCCTGGGGGCCGTTCCAGACACTACGAAACTTACGTTTTCGACCCACGTGACTCCCCGAGACGGCAGTGGTTCCTGCTTTGCTTAATTTTCGGGTGTCCTCCGCTACTATTATGCGCAACGTCGCGGAGATATCGCGTAGATTTTGCGCCCTTTTCGGCTGTGTACCCCCACACCACTTAAAAACGGGTGGCAGTGAGGGCTTTTTGTGCCCTTTCAGCTATGCATCCCTGCCCGAACTACACTTAAATGGGAGGTTGTTCGGGGAGGGGGGGTGAGTGACGTGGTTCCGACTTGAACGTTTGCTGGTGTGAAGCGCCAAAAAACAACTCCAGGTTGACAAATAAAATTAATGATAGCTAAAAACCTGTCAGAAGGTGGGTGATAAATGATAGGGTTCCGATTCATACCTGTCACATAAGAGGTCTTTTACACCGATACATTTTAGTTACATAGGAACTTGTAATTTTATTGTTGAATATATTGTAAGTGTTATACGTTCTAAACTTAAACAAATCGACGTGATCCCCCGAGAGGGGTGCAAAAATTAAAGTGTTTCTTACATAGAGGCCTCTTGCACTTCGTTCTTCTCAAAGGTAGACGTTTATGTTAACACGTTTGAATTCTCTCGCTATATCTATCAAATGAAGGCTACTGTAATGGAAAAGGCTCAAATAATACTTATAATAAAAATGGCTCCCTTTCACTGAATGAAATTACTCTAAATAGGCATTTAATGCGCTTTATATGCAAAGACTATGGGTAATTACGTTCACAATTAAGCCTTCTACACCCCTGTAATTTTATAAGAAAGCCTCATATTTAGTAATACAGCTTGAAATTTAATATAGAACTATATGAAACAGCTAATATAACTGAAAATAAGGTTCAGACACTTAAGTAAAGGCTACAGAAAGGTTCATACATTAATACAGAGGCTCACAGATGACATTAAAACAAATTTTCTTGTATATTTTAAAGATGGAAAGGCTAATAAAACCAAAAGTAAGGCTCGTACACGTAACTAAAGGCACATGAATGCTGTTAAAACGATTTTACAGGCTGGAAATGAGTTTAGAACGAATTTCCTCGCCTATTTCAAAGCCTAGAGAGGATAAGACACTAAAAATTTAGCCTCATACACGTAAATAGAGCCTATAAGTAAGTTCATAAATTAAAACAGAGACTCACAGGCTGGAAAATGATATTAAAGAGTACTTTTTACCACACTTTAAAGCCCGAAGGCCCAGTAAACCCACTCAATTCGATCGAACAGAGAGGGCCAAGGAATTCGAAGGGAGCTGGAGGTGGTTTGTTTCTATAAAACGGTTGTAGATAAAGACAGAAAATGGCTGTCTTTATCAAGGCAAAGGGCCCTTATTAAAGGAAAACTAAAATGCCAATTACGGCATGAGGTCCCTTCCAGTTTGGGAGGTTAAATGGAAGTTTACAGGATGATCTCTCAATCCAGGAAAGTAAAAAAAAAATTAGATTCATTTATTAAAAAGCCATCTTGTTTTCTCGTCTAGAAAATAACATTAAAGTCAGGTAGCGAGATACAGGAACACAAGTGTAATTTTCCCCTGACACTCGACCTTGCCTTCCTCTGTAACTTCTTAAGTATACTTTGCACGTCCTGTTCAAGGACCAATTTTGGGATAGGAGCCGAATTACAACACTGCTAAGGGTATTTATCGGGTTTACTTGATGAATAAAAAATTCATTTCAAGATAAGAGGAGAAACTTCTTGAAGAAAATAAATAAATAAAAGCCTCAGTTCGTGTGTTACTGCAGTTTGGATTCGCTCCAAAAGAATTAAGTTTTATCTGGATTTGTTCCAGGTTTACTGCAGAACTTCTTTATTATTAATTAAAAAATAGTTTTGGAAGGTGTTTTTTTTATTAGAATGTAATATTCTAGAATTTCCTTTCTTGTTTTTAATTATCGCTGATGTTTGTAATTACTTTCGATGAGTTTCTGACAATTCTATAACTTTAAAGTCATTGTAACAACTTCAGAATTATCACAAAGAAAAAGTCCAGAATTATCCCGAATCAAAAATAAATCCAGAATTCCAGAATTATCATTAAAAATTCCAATAGTTCCAGAATTATTCAGAGTCGAATAAATTATCCAAAAAGTCTGGAATTTCACAATTATCATTTAAAAACATGTTTCTCGACCCTGGATAATTCTAGAATTATCTAGAGTCGAAAAATATATTCACAAATATCCAGAATTCAAGAATGATTATAAACAAAATATTCTAGTAGTTGCAGAATTAGCTAAAAATAATCTAATATGTGAAAAAATTTTTTCAAAAGACTCCAGAATTCCAGAATTATCATGAAAAAATAACCTAATTACTCTAGAATTATTGATAAAACAATTGTATCATTTACAGAGTCGTTAAGAGAAAAATTTAGAATTATTACCATTAATAAGAGAGTTTCTAACAGTTCCAAAAATTATTGTTAACGAAACAATTCATTATTTCTAGAACTATTAACAAAAGAGTTTCAGAAGTTCTAGAGAGATTATTAATGAAATTGTGCGAATAATAGCTGAAAATTCAGTAAATATTATTAATATACACGTTTCAATTAGACTTATTTCAAAATAATTATATTAAAATTCCAATGGATCCAATTGTAATTTCATTCTAAAAATCAGGAGATTTTCATTCATTCTAGAAAAATTACGTTTCAATCATTAATTTAGCACCAATACCCGAAGAAAGGTAATACTAATGATTAATTAAGAATCAAGCATTCCAGGTTTATTAATAAAATAATAATTAGAAATTTCTCTAGCTTTCTCGTTGGTAAAAACAACAAACTGCTGTGCCTTTTTTCGTCTTTTTATTAGTAAAAATAACAAATTTCTCTGCCTTCTTTTATTAGGAAAACTTGCAAATCTTTGCGCCTTTTATTAGGAAAACTCTACACGTCTTTGCGCTTGTTTTGACGAAATTGCAGGGTTTTTGCGCCTTCTGTTATTAGGAAACCCGGCAAATCGCTGCGCCTTTTATTACGTAAACTCTACACATCTTTGCGCCCTTTTGACAAAATTACAGGGTTTTTGCGCTTTCTGTTATTAGGAAAACCCTGCAAATCTTTGCGCCTTTATCAGGAACCCCGTAAATCTTCGCGCTTTTTATTAGGCAAACTCTACAAATTTTTGCGCCTTTGGCAAAATTAGAAGTTTTTGCGTCCTTTTATTGCAAAACTTGCAAATCTTTGCGCCTTTTATTAGGAAAACTCTACACGTCTTTGCGCTTTTTTTGACGAAATTGCAGGGTTTTTGCGCCTTCTGTTATTAGGAAACCCGGCAAATCGCTGCGCCTTTTATTACGTAAACTCTACACATCTTTGCGCCCTTTTGACAAAATTACAGGGTTTTTGCGCTTTCTGTTATTAGGAAAACCCTGCAAATCTTTGCGCCTTTATCAGGAACCCCGTAAATCTTCGCGCTTTTTATTAGGCAAACTCTACAAATTTTTGCGCCTTTGGCAAAATTAGAAGTTTTTGCGTCCTTTTATTGCAAAACTTGCGAATCTTTGCGCCCTTTTTATTAGTAAAAATAACAAACTCCCGTGCCTTTTTTCACTAGTATAAACAAAAAAATCTCTTTCTTTTACATCGATAAAAATGAGAAATTTCCGGTGTCTTTCCCATCAGGTAAAAATTACAATACTCAGAGCCTTCCTACATCAGCAAGAGTGGTAAGTAAACCCCCGTGCTTTTTCCATTAGTAAAAATAATAAGACAAATTTCTCATTTCTACTGATTAAAAAAGCTCACACTGGTTCGGTATCTTTACCAATAAACTAAACACAGGTTCTAATTGTTCCACAATTGTCAGCAACAAAAGTATATTATTAACATACCAGAAAGTCCAATTAATAGGGCAATAAAGGGAGATTCCGATAGGTCCATTTCAATTGTTTTCTTCTTTTTGTTCTGAAAACTTTTTGCCAGTTTACTCGACAGAGCAAGAGATTCCTCTACTTGTTTTCTGGTAATGAATTTGTTTCGCCGATCACTTATCAGATGAATAATTTGATAAACCTGTTTATTTCACGAAAGAATCCTTTAAAAATGACACATATTTATCTAAAAACAACAAAGTCGCCATCAAAAAGAAAAAAAAGCCCCTGACTAGACACGGAATATTGCATTTGTAGAGTCATTTTAATTATTCTTGTGGTAGTGTGAGGCAGGGGAATGAGGTTACTTATCATGAGAAAGATCTTTTTGAATATTTTTAATTCCAGACGTGTCATATGAATAAGGAATAAGTTGTAATATAAAAGACCTTATCAAGTGATAGATTTATGAGGTTCAGGTGACAGAACAGGATCTAAAAAAACATTATATATTTTTTCTCGCTCTCTCTCCCTCCTTCATTCGTTTCATGCCGATGAATTATTAGAGTTATTAGAGTTTATAGCATTTTAATACGGATTTGCCCGGCTGAAATTTCTAAAGTTATGAAATTTTTTGAAGGATTTCTTGACGTTTCTTTGATCTAAAATGTCAAATGGTCTTCGAGGTTTTTTGTGTTTTTAATTAAGGACAAAGGCGCAAAGATTTGTAGAGTTTACCTAATAAAAAGCGCGAAGATTTGCGGGGTTCCTAATAACAGAAGGCGCAAAAAACCCTACAATTTTGTCAAAAAAGGCGCAAATACGTGTAGAGTTTACGTAATAAAAGGCGCAAAGATTTGCAAGGTTTCCTAATAAAAGAAGGCGCAAAAATCTGCAATTTTGACCAAAAAGGCGCAAATATGTGTAGAGTTTATGTAATAAAAGGCGCAGAGATTTGCAGGGATTCCTAATAACAGAAGGCGCAAAAAACCCTGCAATTTTGTCAAAAAGAGCGCAAAGATTTCCATTTAGTTTCTTAAAATGAGTGTTTGTGTGGTTACTGAAAGAGTCGAGGTAAGAAGGTGAAGAATGTATTAAGGTGAAGGTGAATGTATTTAGTAAGAAGGTGTTATAAGAAGGTGAATTTGTAGGCAATAAATTCAAGAATGCATGAATTTGGCTCTTTCCACCATCTTCTACACTCTTGTATCGGAAACGTAACCGTAACTGAAGTTAATCTCTTAGTTTAGCGTAACCGGAAAGTTATCCGGCAACCTTTAACTTTATTAATTTGCTTACAAGAATGTAAAGAGGCATAATTGGTTCCCGTGTAGAAAATACAAAAAAAACACGGTTACGTGCCATTGTGAAGACGTTGTTAAAGTGACCGAAAATAGACCCGAGTAATTATGGGATATTAAAGTATTGCCCAAAAGAAAAACGACATCACTAACTTCCCAATTCAATTATATTATCAAGAAAGTGCAAGGACCTATGAAACATTATCTTTTTTTTTTCTTTTTTCTTTTTCTTCTTCATGACGTTCGGATTACGCTGATGCAAACGTAACAAATTGCAAGTTCGGGGTTTGTAGAAACGTAACAGGATCCGAAGTATGAAAAATAACAGAGCAAAGTTCCAAGTGTGAAAACTCAAATAGGAAGGTGTAACAGGGCCCCTAATATAAAGAAAGGCTCTAATATAGAATCGTAACCGAAGAAAGCTTCAAATAAGAAGGTGTAATAGGGCTCCTAATATAAAGAAAGGCTCTAATATAGAATCGTAACCGAAGAAAACTTCAAATATAAAAACGTAACCGAAGACGATCTTTCACGTAAAACATCTTCAAACAAAAAAACAGAAGAAACAAACACTAAAAAGGAGTTTAAAGAAAGAAAAACAAAACAAGGGGGAAATAAACAATGCCCCGAAATGAGAACACAACGCGAACTCTCTTAATAACGGCCTTGTACGAGAGAAGGGAAAGGAAAAAATAAAAAAATATTTTAAAAAAACGGCCATGTTCCTCTTGTTATTGTAAGCAGCAGAAGGCGTTCCTGGGGTGGAACAGAGTGGTCGACATAGGTGTGGCGAACAATTAGGACCATGTGATAGAAGGGACCGGTCGATCCAACCACCTGCACCGTTCACCTGATACATATCTGATGGATGATGGGCAGTCACCACGCCTCCTGTCCCGTGGGCAGAACCCATCAAACCATGCATAATTTGCCACTTGGCTTGAACATGATCAAAGATATCTTCATCTACGGCTTTTTATGTATTGCTCTAATGCTTAATGTTCTCATGAGTTATTCACCAAATAACTTCGTGCATCCGTTCAAGTTTTTATATGCAAATTGCTACTTTATGGTTCCATTTTTTTTTGCCATCTTGAAATTAGCTCTTGGAGAAAATTAACATGATTTTTTTTCCATTTTAAGCGCCATTTTTTTTTAAAGTTTAATGAGTATTCAAGTTGGAAGCTCTTGGATTGCCTTCCCCCTTTCTTTCTGGTTTGATATTAGGAACGAGTTTTGGAATTTTAATGCTTCCAACTGGTCTAAATTAAGAATTTAGGGAATAATGTATGAGCCATTAAAGTTTTATAGGGTTTGTTTTAGGGATTTCGGTCAGGTTGATAAAGTTTTGCAGCAGCTTTCGGTGAGTTTACAGTGTTGGAGAAGCTTGGAAAGGAAACTTCGTGTTTAAGGCTTATAAAGGCGCATTTAAGGTTTCTAAAGACATACTTAATATTATAATTTTTTCATTGTTAAAACTTGTAAATGTACGGCTGGCGATGTATAATGCTCAGATTGTCGAAAAGAGGCAGGTTATCGCAGGAAGGGACCGGTTTCGAGTCGGGGTTAGAGATTTTTTTATAGGAGGGACCGACTCGAATATAACAAGCCTTATCTTTTATTACCTAGCCTGGCTAAATCCGCAGAATGCATGCAAAAAGAGACCTTATTGCTTACAGTGATGTAGGATTAATGGAATAAGGCAGGGCAATCTTCCAAGGAGGAATGCCTCCCAGGAGAGTTTTTCGTAGGAAACTGGATCCATTTTAGGTTTTACGATGTGATATACACGTGAATGAAACCTAGAAAATGCCCCCCGTCGATGATGCGCGAACCAACGACCGGTGGTCAGCGCGGTTCTATCCAATTGGCACAGGTGAGCCAGGCCTGCAAGGGGCAAAGAGTTAAAGAAAAAAGAGACACGTTCAGCAGGATAAAAATAAAGAAAACCTGCTTTTAAAATGATTATTTCAAGTAGAAATCTTGTAATTTGTAAGGAAAAAAATGGTTATCTCTTACATAACATTAATCACAACATAATTTTTATTCAATTACCCCTAAATTTATTATGGTAATTATCCTTGTAAAGTTTTCTTTAACTGACATGATTTCAAAAGAATAATAGCAGTCTCAAGATTCATAATAATAATAATATGCTAATGTAACATAACAGTAATAGGGCCTAGTTACAAAACAGGAAAAGCTACTTAAAGCAAACTAATAAGATGAAGCAACCCAGTGTGAAAGCCATGGTAATGAGCCTTCTATTTTTAAGTACCCGATTGAATTTCTAGATCAAGTTCACTGATAGAGGTTAGCCATATCGTCATCCATGTAAAAAAAAGGCCCATAAACAGGGGCCTTAATGGCACCCACTGGTAATTCTATTATCTGGCAGAAAGGAATTAAATTAAGGCACTTTTTTGCCGGGAAACTTAATAGTTAAGCTAGGATAGGTGTAATTATCCTTACTACTTGCTCTGAATTAATGTATGATGGCTCTTTTTTTCTGGCCTTACCCCGGGGTTTAAAAATTTTACAAGCGGTGCAATATTTTAGAAATAATTACCACTATTGAGCTTACGGTTCTTATCGCAGGCGTTAATCTGAGGATTCCCTTGGCGTATTTAAGAGGTCGTCGCCCATATTTAAGTAAGAGACGAGTTCTCAGATGAGTTTGCCCAAAGCGCAATCGCGATTGTTGGATTGTAAGCGACGACGAAGCGACGCGACGACGCGATGCGCGCGATTATTATAATGAAGTACGGTACCCGATGCATTCAACGCAATAAATTTTTACCTTAATTAATTAAGTGATAGACCACTAAATTATGTGTTGGCAATGTGGTGGCAGAGGAGTGTCATTCTCCGTTGTGTGGTAATTTACGCGTGGCAGGATGTTTACAAGTTGTGGTTTTTAGAAATAAAAGCGATACAGTTACGTCGTGTGTGACAAGGTGGCATTTTTTCTTAGAAATAACTCGATAATTCCTTGTATAAACTAGGATTTAAAAATGAACTGATGATTAAGCAAGGAAGCCAAGCTTTTATGAGATGTAAGTGTAACGAGCTTCTACCTTGTCCATGGCAGCTTCAAACCAAACACATAAGTGAACCCAACTTTACCCTCGAAATTTATTTAAAAGTATGGTCATAGACTCGTCTATACCTATTTAAATTTATTATAGATTTTGTCCATCTTGTCTACAAAAATTACCACAATCTACACGTTTATAATCATTTGTATAGAATATGTGAGCCCAGTTTCCTAGAGAAGTGGCCCTGCTGTGATGGAGCTGTGAGGGCCTAATCAGATATAATTGCACATGACCTTACAGCTAAATCATCACATGTAGCTGCAAAGAAATTTACTAATAATAACTTACAGGGCCCACAATTTCACGTTAACAAGGACAAGTAACAGGCCCTTATTTTTTACTCCATAAATATTAGAAAACAAATCGTATTTTTGTTTAGTGCTTGCTTATATTTTCCTTGATAAAATATATTTTTTTATAATATTATTCCTGCTTTATTGATAAATATGACCTATATCCTATACATTGTCTTTTTATTTAAAAAAAATAAATAATACATCCTTGTTTTAATCCTTATTTGTAAATTAAAACTTTATATTTTCTTGCATCCCATTATTAAAATTATAGAAACCCTTTGTTATATATATATTACTTTATATTTTACAAACCCTTCTTCTCATATATAATGTAATTTGTATGGTATGTATGTATGTACTTGTACATAAACACATACAACCCTACTGCAACCAATTTCATCGTTGTATAACCTATTTTATAACCAATTTTTTCATTTATAAAACCTATTATATTAGTCCCTTTATAGGGATGAACTGCAGTTATTCACTTCCTCTATGACACCTTTTGATTTACATATCAAATAATGTGTTTTTTTCATGTTTTTTTGGCATTGTTACACATATATCTTCCTTTTATATGTATAGTAATGAGACTTTAAATCATTTTAATGCCTGCTTTTAAGGCATTTTGCACGTTAAACCTTTCTACACATCAATTTAATAAGTCCCTAGCCCTTTAGGGACGAAATAGTATCCCTAAACAGAGTCGAATCTTAACATAACCTAAACAGGGGCCTCGTGTCATTGGTGTCCATCTTTGAGCCTCACATTTTTACATGTATCATTATTTGATACCAGGTGAGGTCCTGTTATATTTTATATTGTGGAGTCACAAGTCTAAGTCCTGTCCTAACTTTTAGAGAGAATATCTACCCCACTTTTTCCTGTTTTTTATTAATGGTGTCTTTTCATCCTTTATCATTTTAACGCTTTGTATGTGTCCTGTAATACGAAAAACAATGAAAGCATCGTTAAAAGAGGGTGGCGCAAAAATGAGGTTTTTTTATAAATTACAATAAAGTATTTTTCGTTATAATAAAGGGGTGGAGATTACAAAATGAAAATATTGATACTTGGAAAGGCATAAATAATATTTTAGAAGGCTGAGATGCTATTTTAAAAGACTTTAGGGAGCTATTAAAATGCTTTAAAAGGCTAATATATAGCTATTAAAAGTCTTTAAAAAGCTAATATATAAATTTTAGAAACCTTCAAAAGCTAAAATGTAATTCTTAGAAGGCATTGAAAGGCAAAAATCATACTTAGAAAGCCAGTTTAGAAGGCTTAAAAAGACTAAAATAAAGGCAACGATACTTAGGTTAATACGTAATTAATAACTTTGTAAATTTTTTTGATCTTATCCAATTGTTTACTAATTAAAATGATATTTATTCCAGTGTTTATGAAACCGTGCCGGTGCTTATTCTGCAACTTGAACACAAACTATATGGTGTATTTTCTCGGACACATGGCAAATTTCATCACTAAGTTTTCTTCAGCTAATTTATGGCAATAAGTATGCAAACTAGAGAATAGAGTGTATCAGTGTAACAACAATTGTAAAGGCGAATCGTTACGAACTTGGTGAGGTATTATTTAAAAATCCATTGTTTAAAGAATTTTTGTGTTGAATATACAAGTATTATAAAGTATATAGTATAGTAACTCTTTTATTGTAAAAGGCCCAGTACGTAGCTATTGTAGTGTTTTAAAAAGTCAGTAAAGTAGTCAGTCACTTACATAATCAGTATAATATTCACCTGTTCAGTCTGTACAATAGTCAGACACATGATATATGACAGACCAATATAAAAGTCTATCATGTGTTAAAACGATTTTAAACTAGAGTAGGCCTGTGTTTAAATCTTATCCACAAAATTTAACGTGTGTTTTGAAATTATGTTGTGTAACAGCAACAGGTTTAACACCACGAAAAAAAAGCCAAGACTTTTTCATTAACAAGACTTAATAATTAATTTTGAACTCAAGATACCATGAAATGTTCTTCTTGTCAACAAGACCCTCGGCAATATCTGTTAAGGCGTTGCTGCTTCTTATACCCTGCAACTAAGTGCATCATTGCATTGCCTCAACAACTAACTGCATCATTAAAAAGGCCCATTAATAATACCTAAACAGGCATGTTAATGTATTATTTACTGTAAATATCTTCTATACCCTGTACAGGGTCTAACTGTAAATAACTGAAGGGGTTATTTACAAAATGTATACCTCTTTTATTATATAGGTGAGCCAGCCTTCTATATGGTAATTTAGGGGGTTTATATTACGTACACGGAGTTAAATACTATCAATTTAGCCAGGCAGTGTTGTGGGATTTGGAAGGTATTTACGTAGTTTTGCTGTGTGACATTTGGTAGTGTATAGTACAGGAAGAAGTAGCAAAGAGGGCAACATTCATCATAAGAACGTGGTTGGAATCATTTGACATACCTCCACTTCTTAATTGCCAGTAAAACTAGTTCCTCTGTCGTAAATCTCTCGATTGTGAGTAGATACCAATCAACTCTATTGGTCCTAATTACTAGTGGTGAAGCAACTAAGGTAATAAACAAACAAAGGTTTCATCTGCGCCAACATTAAACCTCTCTTGATCGATGTAAGCTCTCATTATGAGAAGTGCAGATCTGCAGCTGCGTTATGAGGAACATTTCTATAGGGTGGGGCCTTTACTCGTAATATATAACGTCCAAATCGATGGTTATTATGAGATTTTTCAAGAGCATTTTCAATTGATAATTTGAAGATTCTATTCATTTTTCATGAGGTTTAATATACCGGCGCGATTGTCTGGTGTGTAAAATAGGTCCCGAATCCTCAAGCAGCTCCAAAAATCCCCCCGAAAAAGCATAGAAAACACATGAATAATTTATAATTACGGTGGACCTACTGGCATGCACAATACCATTGTTAGAAAGCACGTTCAGAGCTTATAAAAACGGCACGCCATGTTTTTAATTAATGAAAAACTTAAATTTCTAACGAATATATTAACAATAAACACGTTACGTAAACAACGCGTCAATAAATTAATTTATGAAGCGTAAAGTAAAAATACTCATGAATTACTTAAACCGTCGGGCGGCCGCCATCTTGTTTCCTTAGCGATGCGAACTTTTACAACTCACCAAACCACGCGTGATTAATTAAAAATACATTTACATAAATATTTAAAACAAAATTTAATATTTATAAAAATATCATAAAACAGTAATTACTAATGAAAAATACATAATTTATGCGAATATGCAAATTAGACGAACACATACGCCAAGGAGAGCGAGAGAGAGAGCGCGCCAGACCAGGAAGGGGTGGAAATCTTTCTGTTTTTATTGAAGAATGGTTGCAAATTTAATTTAATAAATATAAATTCGTAATTTTTATCTCGTTTCTCTCGCTATATCCATCAATTTTTAACTTCCTAACACAATACCTCGCCTTTCCCTCCTTAGTTTCAGTTGGTCTCCTGTTCTTTTTTTTAAGGGGAAGAAGATGGTTTAGGAGTTAGTCACGTCTGTCTTGTCGTCAGGTATATAACCGATGATCCTCTGAAGTGTTTATATTATAATTAATCGATCAAGATCGATTTCATTAAAGCAATTAAGGAATCGAGTGAGGTAGGTTTGCGTGTCTTTTGACCATAAGCTACAAATTCACGTTGTCAGCTTTTCTCACGCATGTCGTTGAGAATAAGTCTCCAATTTTTATCGATCTTATCTCACTTCCTTCAGGCATAATATATATAAATTACTAAAGGTCAAACGAGTAATAAAAACATTTTTATAATTCTGTTATTTTCTGAAAAGAATAGGAAAGAAGAAGAAGAAGAAGAGGAGGAAATAAAATAGAAACAAATAAAAAATTCCAGTTCTGAAAAGGAAAATGTCTTTTTGTAATTTTCAATGACCTCCAATTCTAATCAATTAGTTATTTAGATTTTTTTAAAAAATATGTGAACGAACTCCATAAGGATGATCTTCGTTTTTATTCGAATTTAAGCATTGTTTCTTCATCTTCAACAATTGCAAAGAGGGATTACAAGTGTTTCTCCATGTCTAAAGCAATTTCTGAGTAATCATTTCATGCAATTTGGCTTTAAATGGTTTAAAATTCATTACTGGATTCATTTGTAAGAAAATTACACATATTTTTTTAAAGTTTTTCCTTGGGAAATTTGCCTGCAAATAACTTGAAGACTGCTTTTCTTAGAAAGTATACGAGTAAACATGCTGGTAACGCATAGATTTGGGGGGGTTAATGCTTAAAACACCGTAAAACATGAGTGAAAGTTACAAAAATTCATCATCGTAATCATCATTTAGGAGTGTGGGATTGGATCCATTCTAGTCCTCTCCCCTCAAACTCGAGATCTGCTCTCCATCTTCTTTATGGTCTTCTTTGATCTGAGTTTCCTGTAGGTTGATTTATAAATGTAACAATTAAGTTCGCACCACATAATCAGCATGAATAAAATTACACAAACTCTTCTGAATGGGTTAAATGCTGATGCTAATTACCGTTTATAAGCCGAGAAACATTCAGAGGAATGAGCTGCTCATTGATTTAAATCCTTTTCTGCCCAATGGTGCACGATATCCTGAAGAGATTTATTGGCAGATTAAACATGATTCATAGCAGTCGAAGAGGAGAGAGGATTATATTTTTTTTGGCATTTATAATGGGCCCAGTTATGCTTTACAGATTACACGATCTTCGTCGACAAGGCCCTAATAACAGTCGAAAACAAACATTTACTTTATCCAATGAGGGCTCTTATTATGTTAAGTAAAATTGATGTTTTGCCCTGAAGGATCTTTTTTCCTGTCGGAATTGACTAGTTTGATCTGCCCTTTTTTTCCCTGAACTAAAGAAGGTCATCGAGTCTACATTTCCTGATATAAATGATATCCTAAGCCGATGTTAATGATGCTAACACGACATTTGCTGCGGGTACAAATTGCACCATTAAATTGGTCATTTTGAAAATACATAAGTTGACGTTTGTGATGCTACTTAGGCCCATTGCAACGTCGGTATAGGGCCTTTTTCTTGATTTATTTTAAGATTTTTCAGGTTTCTTATAAGGTAGAAACCACAGACTTTCAATGTAATAAAATAATAAATCATACCTTTATTATTTTCCCTCCCATTAAAGAAAGATTAATTTTATGACTTATTGTAAGCACCGTGCTTTGATTAATAATGTATTATCATGTGAAAATTGAGGAAGTTATGAATGGCATTCGCTTTAAAGTAAGAATAAAACATTCTTACATTAAAAAGGAAAGTAATTTAACACGTAAAATTACTCTTAATTCTAATAATCTGAAAAGTTTATACTTTGTAAATACCTGTTGCGCATTGAAACCTGGCTCAACGTTGCACATATTTTAATAAATAACACATACAGCTTAATGGATGAGCAACAAGATGATCACTCCAAACATCTTGTTGCTCATGCATAAATTTATTACCTCGAAATCCTGCGTATCTCATACTTATGATCCTTATACGGAAGGATCTTGAATGTAGAGCACCATAATCTCTTGAATATTCATTTTCCTTCGACTTAGCGCCTCGTAACTTGATACTAAATCGAGTGTGGCACTAAATTGAACTTACTTAAGCAATAAGGATTGCTTAAGTAAGTTCAATTGTACTTTGTAAGGAGGGTGCTGTATCGAGGTTCGGCTTAGAACCTCGATACAGCACCCTCCTTACCTTAGGTACAGAGCCTCAAAGGGAATTGCAATTACTGCTAATGTATCATTTCGAATTAATGATTCAGCTTACAGGATAATAAAAGAAACTTTCAAGAGATAAAGTATCTACTAATTCGTACTAATTGATGACTTCTATCATTAAAAAAATTGCTGTTATGGATAACTTTTTTGGCTTCCTGATCCTCATTACTAGTATCAGCTTCATTGAAATGTAACTGATAATTCTTCTGTACTAGAAATTGATAAGATCCTCGATGCTTCAGGATGTTGTAATTTATCGATTTGTATACTGATTTCTTCCATTTTTTTCAAATACCTTCCTTTTTGATACTTTTAGTACAAGACTATACACATTAACTGAAGGAAACACGTTTAAAATAAGTAAGAAAGCAGTGGATCGTAATGATGTGACTTTGTTAATTGTACGCATTTACTACATAGTTTGTACAGTGGAACATTCTTATTAACTAATGTACAGATTGATAAATGTCATTAGCTCCTATTCTCTGATGTTTCGAGAGAATAGACCGGAGCAAATTGATACAGGGGTACTATAAATGCAGAATGCGAACCAAGATGTTATTTGCTAAAGCCTTCATTTCGACTGCGTGCACGTTTGCGAACTTGTACACTAGCAGAATTTAAATTATTTCGGTTTTCCATATTGAAAAGGTACATTTTTATGTTGGTTTTTGAAAGGGCACAAAACTTTGTGATCCGAATTAGTTTGATTTCATGTTAAGATAAGGCAACTACGTTGTCTTCAATTGTTTGTGTGTTTCACTCTTCTTTGTGTTTGCTTTCGTACAATAGTGACTTGTAGGGTACGTTGATACAATGTATGAATGCTTTTAATGGAATTTTCTTCGATTCTTTACAAGAAAATAGTCAATCAAGTCCGGCACATTTGGAAGAATTCTAAAATTGCATCACCCGAGTGGTGTAGTGGGCATATAAAAAAAAACAATGCTTCACAGATATCATTTTGCCCCGTAGTGGAGTAAGCTGATACATGCTCTAGTGTTCCTGATTTTTATAGTTAGAGTATCTAACTATAAAGATCGGGAACACTATTAAAATCAATCATACTTTTAATGAATGTTCTCATTCTTTGAGGAATAAGTGTAACGTGAAGTGTACCAATTCCAATAATCTCTGATTTTTAAAGTAGCATACAGTTCTGATGATATATTCTTATCATTGTAAAGTACACTACTTTGATTTCCTGTTCCTTCATACAATAGAGTGGAGTGGTGAGATAAAGCAACGCATCAAGAGGGCATACCACCAAGGAAAAAATGCCACTCCAGGAAAGATTTTCTATGGAAAAATGCTCCTATTTACGTGTTAGACACGCGAATAGAACTGGAAAACTCTATGTAGACAAGCCATTGGTGAGGCGCGAACCAACGATCTACGTTTAGTGGTTTTTATTAACTATTCCACTGTGGGACCTTTCTTCGTGTACAGTAAGAAACTGTTAAAAGTAAGAGGCACAATGAAAGAAATCATTAATAATGTTTCGGCATTGTGGAGGGACGTGTTAAACGTCAAGACACCTTTAAAATTTAAATTATTTAACTTTCTTAATCATCAGCAACCGTCCATAGATAGCCTTTAAAGTGAAGAGAATAATCTTACATCAATTAATTCTATTCTGATGCTCATTTGATAATTTAAATTGAGTTTAGAGCTAAATTTACGATACTTAATTAACACAATTTAATTTAAAAACAGATAATTTCTTAGAAAATCCTTACAAATCACGGACAAGGTGAGGGAATCTCTAATGCACGTTGCAGGCCTTCAGGGAATATCAAATTAAACCAATTTAACAAGTAAATAACTTTAAATTTGCCCAAAATAAGACATATTATCGCTAATTCTTCGAATTTTATCATCATTAATCGAGCGTAATGTTTTTTAAATCTGCAATAAACTGGCATAAAAAGGTGTGGAACTTGGCATGGTGTGGTTAAGTGGGAATTACAGATTACCTACGTTACACGGTTTATCAATATATAACGAGAATTTAATTTGTTAAATCTCAACTCTACAATTATCTGATGAAACCTTCGATAGAGCAAAAGGACAGGAAGCTTAAGAAGAGAGGGAATCTTTAATGGTTTTCATTTGTATATTAATGAAGAAATATGATCTTTAGTTCAGTTAATATTTCATTTAAGAGGTTACAATTTAAAAATGAAAATATATGTTAAAAAATATGGAAATAATCACTTTTACATGAGGGATGTCCATTGTTTTTTTCTAATTTCTCCGAAGAATTAATCGATCATTTATAGATTAATGATCCTTCTGCATCATTTATTACAACCGAAACAACTATTAGATGTATGAAACTTTTACAATTCAATTATAAATGCCTCTTGGAGGAAAAGGCCATCCATCAATGACTGCTGAGACACTGTAGACCGCTTTTTATTCAATAGTTTTTCAATGATGCTTCCTTCTTTCCTTCGTTGAGTGATGCCCATTTTAACGAGGAAGATTTTTAAATAATTAAACAAACAGAAATCATTTAGCTCTCTGCTGATGCCTGCGAAACGAAATTTACCATCAATTCTATGGAACTAGCGGAAATTTAACTGCAATTCCATCGAAGTTTCCGATCAGGAGACCTTTCTAAATGCGATTTTAGAGGAAAGAATTAAGAAATTTTTCATCTTAAAACCCTTTGAACCTCAGTAACAACGCGTTACGTGCCATAGATTTACGCATGTTCATGATTTACAGCATAAAGTGTTATGAAACATTGAATGGCAGCACGACAGTGACATAAACAGCGTGTCGTTTCGAAGACAAACATGATTTACAAGTACAAATTACAACAAAATTGATAAACCAGAAGAGAAAAAAATCATGTTCTCGTCACGCGTTAAGGCGCAGGCAAACTATTTTCCACTTTGCCAATTTGTTTTAATAATTTCGCACATAATAACTAAAGTTTATCATCTCTACCATCATCATCAGTTCGATCACGATGAAGTAAAACATTTAACTTTGTACTTTTCTCTCAAAAACTCGATTGTTTATTGACACGAGTAATAGAAGGATGATGAGGTCCCCTTGGAGTAATTATCGGGATGATGGTGTGTTTCTATGCTTCAGATACAGATAGATAAATCTGGTGATGGAAGGCATCATTGTTAAGTAGTGGCAATACAAAGGTTTTAGTGCTAAGTATCATTGAAAATACAAAGCTTCTCTTTGTTGCTGTTTTTCTTGACATTAGAGATGAACTTTTGGAGAACAGCTTGAGGTAAAGATGTCGAATAAAATAAAAAAAACTTAAAAATTACAAAAAAGAAAAGAAAGTCAGGAAAGGTTTGATCGTAATTCCTCAAATGCCATCTAGAATGTGTGGTCATGTGTACAGGAAACAGCGCTATAAATGATTATGAGAGAGCATCTACTCAACTAAATTTGGTATTGTTGATATTAGCAGACTAAGGATAAAATAGATGGAGAGAGATAAAGATATAGTGAGTAGGGAGGAGTGAAAGCTACGAGGACATCCAAGTGTTTAAATGAGGCGTTTCCTACTAGAATTTAGTAGTAAGCAATGGATAAAAATGTACATTTTCATATAACTTCCATGCATGATGTATACGGTGTCTAGACAATAGTTTTCAGTTTTATTCCGTTGAAATCTGTACGTATCGACAGTAAAGTTGTATGTACACTGACTAACGACTAGCATATGTATAAGTGTATGCGTAGGTTACAACTTCGTAACAATACAACTAAAAAAACAACACTTCATCGGTATCAGTATGTACTGTACATTTAAGTATATTATACTCGTAGTATAGTATCTGAATAATACAATTTTCATTCATGCTTATACTGTATAAGCAGTAACAGTTTAACCCATTGTTATGCACATCAGCATAAGAATATACAGTTTTTAATGTTAAAACACACCGTAAACTCCATACAAGTAAAGAGTTCACTTTATTATCTGACTTGTGACTGTATAATGTAACATGAGAGTGTCATTTAACTGAATATACATATGAATGCATTCCTCCCACACACATCTAACACATGTTAACACGCATCACAACTGTGTCCCTTCGGGTGGCACGTACTTTGTATGGAGCACCGAATCACCTGTACATTTTTATATTTATTATGTAACTAGTTAACAATGTCATACTTATAATTTTTAATGATTATATAAGCAGAGGTTGGCCCAAAATCAGTTTTATCCCTTTTTCATGCAGAATTTTACGAATTAATAGTTGAACTGGCTAAAAAAATGAGAAAAATACTGTTATGTGTTTTATGTAGACGTGTGTGTGTATACTGTGTGTCGTGTATTTTGTGTGTATAGAATTTCCCCTCGCATTTTTCGCATAGGCAGACGGACGGATTACGAAAATCTTCAGCTTAACCAATAAAACTTGGGACTTCTTATACTGGCAGCAGACCCAAGAAAGTATCATTTTACACGAGAAAATTTGTAGTTATACCTTAATACACTAGAGTGCAGACGTCTGAATATTTTCTTTTAAAGGGGGAACAGAAGTTTTTATGGTATAAAAAGGATATGAAGTAGCTAGTAATTACAGTCTGAAAAGATGAGGTTAGATGCCGATAACATCTACAACGATACACGTTTTATATGATTGCGTTTTATTCAAGCGGAAATAGGAAATCATAAAATAATATCTCCAAGGGCGATTTTCTTGTCAAAAGTACGAAATATTCTTCTATTGACATCTCTATTAAGCATAAAATCTCTCTCTTGTTACATAACACCAGAAAAACAAGAAAATTTTCCTAAAAAACTCGTCGTTTTTTCTTCCTGCTTCAAGTATATCCAGCGATTTTTCCCCGAGGCCAATTGTTTTAAATAATAAACAAATGAAATTTTCCGATCGTCTGCGCCAGTTTCGTTTAACATACGGGGTGGCCCAAAAGTGGATTAACCGACAAAGTTTAATTATTTCGAAGTTTCGTAGATGGGGGCGTTTAAGAGAAGAATCGAAATCAACTCAATTCAATTAGAAACTGTCGTTTTCTTACTCTTGATGTTGGTTAACCGAGGACCACCCTGTATTGTCTACAATTATAATTATTAAGAGTCTGTGTTTATCAGGAAAGCCAACAGAAAATAGTCTTTCTGTAAAGTTAAAAGTTGAGAATTAGACTCAGAAATTTGTAATTTCATAATTAAAATTTAGAAAGGCAAATTTTAGAAAGGGAAAATTAAAAAAGGGAATTTTAATAAGAGAAAATTAAGAAAGGGAATTTTAGAGGGGAAAAGTTAAAAGAAATTTGAAAGGAGAGAGAAATTTCAGAAGGGAAAAATTAAGAAAGGGAATTTCAGAAAGAAAAAATTAAGAAAGGGATTTTAGAAAGAAAAATTAACAAAGGGATTTTAGAAGGAAAAATTAAGAAAGGGATTTTAGAGGGAAAAAAATAAAGGGAATTTTAAAGGGGAAAAATTAAGAAAGGGAATTTTAGAGGGAGAAAAATAAAGGAATTTTAGAGGGAGAAAATTAACAAAGGAGAATTTTAGAGGGAGAAAATTAAGAAAGGGATTTTAGAAGGAAAAATTAAGAAAGGATTTTAGAGGAAAAAAATAAAAAGAATTTTAGAAGGGAAAAATTAAGAAAGGGAATTTCAGAAAAAAAAAATTAAGAAAGGGATTTTAGAGGGAGAAAATTAACAAAGGGATTTTAGAAGGAAAAATTAAGAAAGGGATTTTAGAGGGAAAAAAATAAAGGGAATTTTAAAGGGGAAAAATTAAGAAAGGGAATTTTAGAGGGAGAAAAATAAAGGAAATTTTAGAGGAGAAAATTAACAAAGGAAATTTTAGAGGGAGAAAATTAAGAAAGGGATTTTAGAAGGAAAAATTAAGAAAGGGATTTTAGAGGAAAAAAATAAAAAGAATTTTAGAAGGGAAAAATTAAGAAAGGAAATTTTAGAGAAGAAAAATTAAGAAAGGGATTTTAGAGGGAAAAAATTAATAAAGGGATTTTAGAGGGAAAAAATTAAAAAGGGAATTTTAGAGGAAAAAAATTAAGAAAGGGAATTTTAGAGGGGAAAAGTTAAGAAAGGGAATTTTAAAGGAAAGAGAAATTTCAAAAGGGAAAAATTGAAAAAGGGAATTTCAGAAGGAAAAAATTAAGAAAGAGAATTTTAGAGGGGAAAAATTAAGAAAAACAAATTTTAAAGGTGAAGAATTAACAGTAATTTTAGAAGTGAAAAATTCCAGAAAAGAAATTTTAGATATAAAATCGTTGTTTTCTAAATTTTTTCTAATTAAATGGTAACAGAAAATTTCTTAAACTGAAAAGTATAATAAAATTTTCGTATATTTTAATTAATATAAAATTATAGGAAACAAAATAAAACTTTTAAAATTGTAGTTTCCCCACCTCCTTTTTAATCTTATAATAGCATTTTCTTTTTGTTTTATTTAAAAAATTTTTGAAATTATTATTATAAAACCGAAAAATAAGTTATTCGTTTTGATGTGTAAAAATTCTGCGAAATGATATATTAAATAAAAATTGAAATCTTTCTATTTTTATGAAAGATTAAGTCATTTCTAAAATTAAATATTAAGTGAGAAGAAAGGGCCTTTCCCTTTCTATTTCTCGTTTTCTATTGTTAAATTTCCTATATTCTGTTATTAGAAAGCATTTCACTTTCACTGTTTCATTATTATTATTATTATTATTATTTTAATTTCGGACAGATAGGTAGAACAGCATTTTCTCTCTTGTTTTCTTCTAAAATTCAGAAAAATATTTAATTTTCCATTAAACAGAAACAAAAAAGTTACCTTATAAAAATATAAATAAATTCCTGTTTTTCTCTTACTTGTTGTAGCAAAACCTCTGAACGACGACCCTGACAAACACAGGAAAAATGGCCGTTGTTCGGAGGTGTACGTTGCTTGGAAATTATTATTTTACGCGCATTTTTGCGAAAAAAGTTTCCTGAAAAAAATGGCAGCGTTTATAGGTGTCCGCCATTACAGGTTCGACTGTACTTTTCTGGTTAGAGGAGTTTTTCAAAAATATTCATTTTTAGTAGTAAAAAACAGCATTTAAAACATACTACCACGCATTTGTGTGTGTTTTTGCAAATTAAAACCTGTCCGCTTATATAATTAGCTTCATTAATTTACTCGGTATTTAAATCAGTAACTTTATAGCCTTAAAATTGGATTTAGAAAAGGCACAAAAACAAATAAAACTGTTAAAAGTTAAAGATTTCAAGGCGATAAACACATTTATACACGAAAAAATGAAATTTTTAACGTGTAAAGACGTTTGTTACTCTAAAAAGGTGTGACGTCTAGATCGGCAGATAATGCGCCTACACTGTATAGTACATACGGGGGTTGGCATGCCAGTTGAAAGATAATTAACTTCAGTTTTATCGTGCATACCTGAAAAAATCTCACCCTTAATCATTAATTCATAACTACCAATCTCTCGCCGCCATTTTGTTAGTGTTAAAACATGGTTGCCTGCAACGGAATTTAAGTTATTCCTGTTTTTAATAACCCTCCCTTATCTGATGGTAAATAATTAAGTTATAAAATTACTACTTGTTGAATGGGTAGTGGGCTTTTCGACATGGTGGGTGTAACAGTTTAAGTATGCCCCGCCAGCTCAAAGCGGTTATTCATTTAAGCTGGTGTATATGCATGTTGCATTGGGTTTGGCATCGTTACGACGGTTAAAAAATAAGTAACACTGGTTATGCTTGTTATTTATAATACGTTTAAGTGAATAACATCTGTAAAAGAATTATAGACAATCGGTATTTTTCTAGAAGAGTCGAGGTCATCTGCTTCTACACTTCTAACATTAATGGATTTTGTAGCGAACAATGGATTCTTGTAATGTATACAATACGTACGTTTTTTCCTATACCACTGTATATAAATTACAGTCTCGATTATTATTTATACTGAAAGGTAGCCTAAACAAGTTGTAACCTCAGTTACGTTTTTAATATAAATTACTTTACCGAATTTTTTATGCTGTAAGCTATAAGGAGCCCTTTCCCTCAATCAAGTGATGATATATGTAAAAATGTTAGACCCTAAACTGCATCCAGTTTAGCTTATGCCTCTGATTTTCAAGTGTACAAGTGACAGTAGTCTGTGAAACGTTTAATTAATAATAAGTACAAGCTGCACACTGTATGCTGCTCCTAACCGTGGGCAAAACACTTACGCCTTTGTCACTCTTTCCACGTCACTACATTCACGTTACACTTACTAAGAATTAGAAAAGAACGCTTCTGAACACAGCCAATAAGGATCAAAAATTGTAATTTTCTATTATAAACAACCAGCAAGAAAATCAGTCTGTAAGTTTCCCTCAGTTCCTGGTCACGTTATACAACGTGTTACAAAAACAAAATTTAAGAAGGAACGCAGGGGTGGCCCTGTAATCACCAGAATACGCAACAGGAAACAGTTGGATGCACAGATAATAAATGGCAGAGTGCAAGAACTTAAGTGACACGTGATGGTGTAAACACTCTCCCGGCTTGTCTGGCGTTCTTTGTGACACATAAATGAAAAAAAGGGGGGAGAGATCACTCACCTGCAACGTCACCGAAAATATGACTACGTGGGCGTAACCGATAGATCTTCGATATTATTGATTGGTTCTAGCAGTCAGTCAACTCGGTAATTTCCTCATTGTGTGGGAAAAGTCGTCTCTCCATTCAATCGATGAGTTAAAAGGAGTGGAAAGGACGATCTGACGGTTCCCCTGATAATCAGTAGGCCTCTTTTCTTCCTCCTAATGTATTTTCCGTGTTCGACTCCGAACTGTGACATGTGTTCCTGCAGACCAGCTCCTCTTGTCGCCAGTTGGACATGGCTTTTCACTACAAGCGACACATTACTGTTTTTTGGGCTACTTGTTGTGTTCTCCGGTCCAAGCGAAGACATGTGTAAAGTTTTACTGTTCCTTATCGTCCCCCTATTTTCGTTCTCATTCCTCCCACTGTCGCCACTGACTTGACGAATTATACTCGACGTCAATTGTCATCAATTGAGTTTATCTAGAGGGAGTGACAGCCGAAAAAAAGCGACATGTCAAGCTAGATGCCCTATTAGATAGAGAAACCGAGAGTGAAAAATTAGGGGAAATATTTCCTTACATCATATATTTTCTCGTGTTTTTTTACACAATAGAAACTTGTGTATTTTGGTTTCAATCCTAGCTGTTTTTCAAATTTCGCAAATGAAAAGAATGATGGAAGCAATAAATCGTGAGCGTAATCGCCAGCGATTCAGCTACAAATCGCAAAATCGCTAGCGATTAAGCTTGCGATTTTTAGCATAAAACTGACACCAGTAAATAGTGATTTTTATCGCTAGCATTTGAGCACGCGATTTCTTGTATAAAACTGACACTAGTAAATAGTAATTTTCTCGCTAGCGATTTCGCGATACATCGCAAAATCGCTTGCGAGAAAATCATTATTAGTGTCAGTTTTATATTCTCTCCAGATAAGTAATCAAACTACTATCCTTTATAAACTCGACTAAACTATATCAGCAATGAATAAATACAGCAATTTATCGCAAAATCGCTTGCGAGAAAAATCACTACCTTTTTTGGTTTACGTAACTCCTAGCGATTTGTCGCATAATCTCAAGCTGTTTAATTATTGTTTTGAACATTTAATTTTAGTTACTTTTGTACAGTACTTGGTATAAAGAGTAGTTTATTAATTGCAAGAAACTGTTTCTCTTTTACACCACTTTACAAGCGAAATAGCTATTTTTCACTCCATTTTATCTTTCTGTATTTACAGAAACATTGATAAATCGCTAAATCGCTAGCGAATTAATTATTCTACTACGCTTAATTTAGTCGCTTTTCCAAGTGACTCAATGTATGCGAGAAACTGCTTACTTTCTCGCCATTTTCTTGGTATTTTAGCGTTGCATTAACAAAAAATTCGCTAATTTTTGTAGAATTTCAAGCAAACTGCGACCGACTCTCGCTAAGCGTGGCGGCGATTTCTGGACTCCATACTTTATCAAAAACTCGATTGAAAAAAGAAAAAAATAGCAAGAGATTGTTGTACAGTCATAAAAGAAAGAGAAATTTAGTCTTCTTTCTAGTTTTCCTGCCAATTTAATAACTAGTTACTTACGTAAGAAGACATTTGGAGAAAGTTTGCTTATTTTAGTACTTCTTAAGAGAGCTGCCAGCTGCTTAATTTCAGCTGCTTCTACACTAGTTACTCGGCTTTGTCTTACTAGATTAATGCTTTAAAATAAAATAATGCCTCTACTAAACCTATAATTATGTATAATACATAGTAAATTAATCAAAACTTTAATGCAAGTAAACAGTTGAATGTTTATTGATCTTTACGGCGCGACTGTATGACGCCTACGTTTTGCACTGCACTTTCAAAAGTTTCATTAAATTCTTACTACACACGTTTATATAGACACACCAAGTATGAAAAAATAAAAGCGAGAAAATCGCAGATGTAACCAACGATAACTTTTAAATCGCGAAAGCACGTTAAATCGCTTCTACTTGAATTACCTAGCGAGTAATTTAATTTTTTCTAAGAAATCGCGCGAAATAAGTGTAATTAAGTAATATTTTCGCTTCCTAAGTTAATAGCTTCAGCAGGAATTCAAGCGAAGTGGCTAAATACAGAGATAATCGCGAATGGCAAGTGAAGCACAGGAGCGGAGATAAAGAGGGGCATAAAATATAAATTTATACATTTAAAAATATAATAATATTCAATAAACAATGTTTAATTTATTTATTTTTAATTTATTTAATTGGATTTTGTCCATATTTTTTTGTGTTTTAATTTGAGGAAGACAAACAAGTCGCTTGCTGACTTCAGCTTTATGCCAGTTTATACAAACAAACAAACATGTTTTTCTTTTATGCCATGCAAATATTTGCCGTAAAAAATGCCATACGTCACTAAATGATTTACGATTATTTACTTAAAATTTAAGAAGTTTTATGCATAAAATTGACCTTATAACCTTAAAATTATATAATTTATAAATGGAAAGAGTAAACGAGTGGATAAAACCACTCAAGTGTTGGTCGTGGTTCGCGATTGATAACGTAGAGTTTCAGGGTTATTTTCACCTTTTAACACTTAAATAGGGTCTAGTTTCCCTATAGAAAGTCCTACCCCTTCGGTAATCATCCACGTGTCGCATTATAGTGTACAAACAAACAGAAGAGATCCTATAAGTCTTACCTTAGGTACTAATTTAGTACCTTATACGTCCTTTGTCACGGATAATACAACTAATCTCAAAGTTTCATCGAGCAAAATTTAGTTTAAACTAATAAAATTTTAACTTTTATAACCCCTTATGTACTGGTTACAATACCAAATGTACACTACAATTTAAAAAAAGGAATAATTGTCACTTCATAAGAATGTAAAAGTTTTAACTTATCTCGTTCTACAAGGCTATAAAATAACTATTAAAAGTATAGACTTGATTATAATCAATTCTGTGTAAAACAAACAAAAACATGCACTTTTATTGTATTTTACGAACAGAAGTTCATTTATATAAAGTAAAAAGCAGTACTAGTTTGAGTTTTTATTAATATGGAAGTGCGCTTTACAACTACTGTTGCACTCACTGTAGATGTGCCGTTAACAATAGTAAATTGTGGAAAACAGTAAAATTGTGGGCAGTAGGAAAATGTAGAAAATAGTAAATTGTGGGCAGGAAAATGTATAGACAGTCGTAAATTGTGCGAAGGAAAATGTGTAGACAGTAATAAATTGTGCGAAGGAATATGTATAGACAGTAGTAAATTGTGCGAAGGAAAATGTATAGACAGTAGTAAATTGTGCGAAGAAAAATGTGTAGACAGTAATAAATTGTGCGAAGGAAAATGTATAGACAGTAGTAAATTGTGCGAAGGAAAATGTATAGACAGTAGTAAATTGTGCGAAGGAAAATGTATAGACAGTAGTAAATTGTGCGAAGGAAAATGTGTAGACAGTAATAAATTGTGCGAAGGAAAATGTATAGACAGTAGTAAATTGTGCGAAGGAAAATGTGTAGACAGTAATAAATTGTGGGTAGGAAAAAGTGTAGACAGTAGTAAATTGTAGGCAGTAGAAAATAGTAAATTCTGAGCGTGGAAAAATGTAGAAAGTAGTAGATTGTGGATGTAGAAAAATGTAGAAAACAATAAATTGTGGGCAGTAGGAAAACGTAGACAGTAGGAAACTGCAAACAGAAATACATTTATAAAGAAAACTGTAGCAAATTATAGTATAAAAAAGTTAAAAAATTAATGATAGAGAAAAAGCACAAAAATAGAATAAAATTTATCACACTGTTGCACTCTTCCAAAGAGATCGCAACAGTGTAACAAATTTTATTACAATGTTTAAAGTGTTGCAGTGTGTTTAAAATTTTATAAAATATTAAATTTAAACTAAAACACACAAAACGTGCTTTAAAATACAGTAATAAAAAATTTAACAAGAGAAGTTTAGTACAGACATTTCGCTGCATCATTCTCAATATGAGTAATTTATGGATCACGTGTATTAGGAATTTTAAAAGATTTACAGAATCAGGTAAATTTTTCAGTTTTTACGTTACAATTCATGCGTGTAACTTATATATTTCAAACCAGATTTGCATAATTAATTAACACAGGAAGCCTGAATAATAATAGCCCAACTATAATTTAAACTTACACTTTAAGGATACAAGAAACTATGCTGAGAGTTTAGTCTTAAAAACTTGAGGCCTGCAAAGAAAACTGCAATTCCAGACCTTCAGTTGTTTTGCATATTTGTAAATTTTTGGACGTGACGATGAAACTGCAATCCAAAGCTGCGCTTAGACTATGGCCACGTTATTTAATAGCAAGATCGGTGGAGGCAAGTAGATAAGTTGTGTACGAGTCACGATTTAGTCATTGAATGACCAGAGGCGCAAAGTGTTATGAAGAACAGGGACGGGCTTTTCTTGGTAGATCGTTGGAGGAGGCCTCTCTCAAATCCAATGGAGTAAAACTATCATCATAAAGGTGGAGGGAGCATAAATTTATGTTTATCAAGTAGTGGTGCTGTGATTTTTACGACACAGAGGTACCTTTATTATGATTTCGTAGTGTGAAATGCAGTAGTATCGTAAGATGCAGTTATGATACTACAAAATCCTTGTTTTCAATTGTAAGAGATGCGAGATACTTAAGGATTTTGCAGGTTTACCAGCAGTGAGATAGATTGAGGGCCTGTTTGTTGTAATTTACAAGGCACAGGCCTGTAAAACTAAGTGGCCAGGAACTTTGTAACAGAATAGATCTGATTGATTTTATGCAAATTTATTGTCGAATTTTAAATTCCCTGAAGGTATAGTGGCTAAAACCAATGAATACTGATAGTTGGTTCACGCTTCATCAATATACAGTTTTTTGGAGTTTTCTGTGTTTACGTGTGAATATTTAAATATTGGCAGTTTTTCCGTTTACGATTTTAATTATCAACATGCGAGATAAACAATTGTTTCCTCTTAACTTTTGCATGAAAGCATACATAAAATTTGCATATGAAATTTATCATGTAAATTTCGAAGGCCTCAAAATAATATTACACTTATCTCGGAATATTATCTCATTGACGTCATTTTCTAGACTGAAACACGTATTATAAATCAAAAGGGAATTAATTATTTGACATATATAATACGTTAAAAACAAATATATTTGGAAAACTGCCTGCATTGTGGCAACACATACCACAAAGTATAAATATGATTACACTTCGGAAAGGAAAATTTTGACAATCGGGCGTGGTAGGTTTCGCAATTTCAAATATTTTTTCTTAAAAGGGGGAAATTTGTAACCCTTTGTGTTTATAAATCGCACTCTTTGTATTCATTGCACACCTTTTATGCATATACTTCACAGTCCTGTCACAGGAGGACATACGCATCACAGAAGATTACCATAAAGACCATTTTTAAACTGACTTACCATACACATAAGGTAGGTGGGTCTAAGAATAAAATAGTGAAAACTGTTTGTAGTTTAATACGTAAAAACATTTAAAAAAACAGTTGTAACCAGGGTTTTAACTATTCGAAATGTGTAAACCCGTTTGAAAAACAATCAGAAAACACTCTTCACACACCTAGAAAAATGTGGAGAGATGTTTCTGCAGCTCGTGACGTAACACCAATTATTTACAACCATTTATGTAAAAACTGTTTCGACTTAGACACTCGCTCTGGGATATAACTTTACAACACATAATATAACCTTTACGATATCACAAGTAACTTCGGGCCATCCGTTAATAATGTGTACAGTTCAAGAGGGAGGGGGTCGCAAAAAGTACATCATTGTAAACAATAGGTCGGAGGGGTTCAACAGTGGCTCAAAAAAATGCACGCGTAAGTAACGGACTGCCATTTGTAGTGTGATTTTCTAGTGTGATTACAATTGTGCAGCTTACGACACTACTGTACAAGTATGTCTTTACTTTATAGGATTTTTATAATGTCACAACCTAAACAGTAGTGAGACTGTACTAAACAGTATCACTAATGTCTCGAGTCTGGTCAGTAGTGTCGCAAGGCTGAACAATACTGTCGCGAGGCTGATTCGCCGATTAGCCTGCGACACTAATGCTTATATGATTTATTATTTACAAAAATCAGTCAACAATTTAATTGGGGATTAAACTATTAAAAAATAATATATTTTTGCAATTTGTTTCGAATTGTGTCCCGTTCTATAAATCACAGCACCGGGAGGGATGGAAATGCAAATTTTTAAAAACGAAAGTAATAGAATTTTTACTATTTCTCCTCCCCCCTTTCATAACCGCACACAGCAGAGAATATAAGAGTAAAACGCCCATAACACTCATCATTAATGGAGGTGCCGGAAAAGGTCAAATCTCCCATTTCAAAGTAATTACTTTTAATCACAAAATGACAAGTATCGACAAATGGAAATTAACTGACTCGAATTATTCTGTCGACGATTTAAAATGAATATTTTATGACTCTATTAATGGAATTGCTGCTGGAGATGGAATTCCGAGAATGGCTCCGAAAAAAAGGTTAAAAAAAAAAAAGCAGTAATGGTGGGTAGGGAGGAGAAAGAAAGAAAGGAAAGGAGGAAAAAAAAAGAGGAAGAGGCTGCTGTTAAACTTGTTTATAGTATATTTTGGCGAGAGTAGAAAATAAATGATCGGGAGGGATTCCACAGATGGGATTTGCTTCTTCATCAATAACTGTCTTGATTGAGGCACTTGATGATCTTTTTGTTGCTTGTTTCGGCTTTGGCTTGATGTACAAGGATTTGATTTAGTCGATTTACTGTTTGTTGGGGATGATGTGGTTAATTTTTCTCTTTAATCTTTCCCTCTCGGTTGAATTGCTGCTGTACAGAAGTGTATACCGTTTGAAAAATGCTTTACGATAAAGTTTTCTCATCGAGATTTTTAGAGAAATTTGGATTTAAATGGTATAAATCGTGGCAAATTTTGGAAGTTTCTTTTACTAGACAATTTTGTATTTTTTAAATTAAACGTGATCTACAGTACATTTGCAAATATTTTCTGCTACTTACATTTATTTAACGTTAAAAATATAAATATTTTTTTTACAATGTCAGCACTATTTTTAACTCCTGTATACTTTCTGCACACTCTTTTGTGCACTTTCTGACCACTCCTGGGTATTGTTCAGTCTCGTGCACTTTTTACTCTCCTGTGTACTTTCTGCTCATTCTCGTGCACTTTTTACACACTCTCCTGTGTACTTTCTGCCCATTCTCGTGCATTTTCTGCCCAATATCGTACAATTACTACTCACTACTGTACTTATTTTCTAAAAATTCGTGTTTAGAAATTTACAAAAATGGCATATATACCAGTACATACTCTTTGTATAAGTTTCTTAAACATTATCTCGTTTTGCTTAAATCACAACCGAAACTTCCAAAACGAAAAAAAACGAAGGTCAGAAATAAAGATTGAAATAATTTGATATAATTTAAATAATAAGTTTCCATAACAACAGTCCATTTTCCCTAAAATTTAAGGACATTTTTTATACTTTCCCTACAGCACTATTATTATTATTATTTAATTATTCATAAATTTGAAAAGACGTAATATTTACTACACTTTACACACACAAAAAGAAAGAAATTCGGTTATAAAATTAGAATTCGACCGTGTAAAAGGAGGACAAATTAAAAAATAAATAAATAAATAAATAAAGAAACGAGAAAAAGGAAGGTTGACGAAAGTTAATAAAAATTTAATTTATTCCCTTCATTTGCATGTGTTCACTTTTACGGAAAAGTCTGCAAAAGGATATTTTTAATTACAGGCCTTTTTTTGATTTATCATATGATGTACATGATTATTGAATTTTTGATTACTGATGTAAAACGAATTTTTGGAGCGGTGCCATTTTTAAACGACTGAAAATTGTCGTGATTTAAAAGTAAAACTATAATTAAAATTGAGTTATGTTTATGGTTGACTAAGTCAATTTGCTCCTTCCAGCAGAATCAGAAAGTTGGCTGACTAAAAAAAAAATGGCGCCATTAAAATTAGTTCATTATCCACTTAACGATAAACTATAAAAATATAGGAGCGTCACTTCAAAAAGGTTTTATTTCAAATACACCAACAATGATCGGGCTAAATTTTAAATAAATGATTATAGATTAGAAATAAATTTGGTACTTGAATTAGGCGTTTCTTCCAGTTTAATCTAAATTAATTAATTAAATATTATAATTATTAATTCTAATAAGAGATGGCGCCTAACTCTAGGCCAAATTTATTTCTAATCTATAATCATTTGTCTAAAATTTAGCCCGATCATTTACGACAGTTGTTGGTGTATTTGCTTATGATATCGGGTTTCGTTTGATGTAGGTTTTATGAAAGCGTGACCGGGGTGAGGCCCAGGAGGCCCTCTTACCTTTGTAAATAAATAAAGCTCTGTGGTACAGGGGTGAAGTGGGTTTGCACGTTGTAATTCGGGCCTCCTCCAATAACGGCTTTAGTTACGCTACTGTGTGAAAGATAGTTCAGCAAAGGTATTCGTTACTCTTATTGACTATCCATTTGGGCAGGGCTAACAATTAACTTTTGAAACGTAGCAATTATCTAGTATCAAATTTACTAATTAAAAATAGATTTGGCCCACTCACGCATTTAATAAATGGTCACTGCTTGATTTTATACTAAAGTTTATAGCTTAACTGAGGGTTAGTTACAGAATTTTATGTAGTTTCCTAATAAAAAAAAACGAGGTCTGGATGTATGTAATTTGTACGTGTACGTTGGAGTAAAGAAAATTCTTTACTCCAAGTCACACTTATCCATTATCATCTCCCCAATCCCAACGTTTAATAGAATGAGAAGATTAAGAATTCCAGGATTAAACACAAGGGGGAGAGAGTATAACAAAAGCTTTTTATCTAAAATAATCGTGGTTAAGAGGTAGATGCTTCTTCGTGTCATTAGATACCAGGTGGAAGAGAGTATACATTCCCTGTGGCATTCGAAAGGGAGATAAAGAAGTGCAGTTCGGTAGCAATGCTCTCCCTTAATTACACTTGAACGTGGTAGACAACTACACACCCCATACTTTACTATTGTACAAAAGTACACATGTATAATACTTAATACGCGGTTACGGACGAGTATACACGCCAATATTGTTACGCGCACTTAACACTAAAAAAAGCTTAAAAAATACGTACCCAAAACACATCCAACGCTTTACGTAAAACACCAGATTAACAGATACTTTATTTAATTCCGAATGACGTATTCGACGGTGTTATTGTTTGAATTACACATTTATTTACTTATTTTAACAAATGTTTTAAAAATTCGAATAGAATCTGTAAACACAAACGAAACGACTTAAAAATTCTTAAAAATGGCGCCCAATTTGGGCTTTACGCATAATTAATCACGCGATTCGATTAGTATTAGAGACTAGTTTCGAATTAACGTTTTGTTTTTTTTTTACGTTAAAACCACGATTTTTTTCGTAAACTTTCACTATACAGGGGTAGATGATGATAATTTATTAACGCAAAATATGTATATGAGGTTAGTCACGTGACTCGAGAATCGACGTCACGCTACCAGATGTCACTTCAGTCGTCATCGAATTCGCGTGAGGCACTATATCATGACAAATGCTGTTCATTCGCATGCAAGAAAAAGAATAAATTTTTATTCTTCTCTTTTTTATTTTTATTTTATTTCTCCCAATTTCCTCACGCTACTTGGATAAAGCTAACTTCTCAATCAGTCGGGCGTGGGGGCCACTTCTGCTCCCCTCCTCCATACTTTTTTTTTGCATTTTTATATTCAATATCGCCGAGTAATTTTTATTATTCTTTCCTAGTTACAAATTGAATTACACTTTTTTTTTTACAAATTACACAATTTACAAATTTTTCCTACACTTTTAATGCGGAAAAACTCTGGAAAATGCCCTCCTGTAAACATTTAAATCCCAGTGTTTACTTAGTGGAATGAAGAATTTGCAATTGGTAATTTCACACAGTAAAATCGCAATTACAATTTTCGAAAACTGTTATAATTGCTACCAGATGGCGATAATAACCACCAATAAGCGAACAGATTTTTTGAATTCAAATTTAACGGTTTTAACGGATTTCGGCAGCCATTTTACAGAATTTTAAGTAAAAAATTATATAAAATTCAGTAAAATCACGTTAAATTTTCTTATGTTAAATAAAGTACATCAAAGAATTTCGAATGGGACTGAAACTTCGTAGAAAATCAAGAATATATTTTGATCGCTGCTTTTCCGCTCGTACCGGGAAGCGGGAGGAGCGGGGAATCCTCCCAAATTCGAGTAAAGTAGGGGGAAATTCGGGCGAAACACAAAAATAAAAGAGATAAAAGATCGGACAGAGAAAGCGAAAAGGTAAATGGGTGCTTGTAATTTTATTTGTGCAAAATTTCGGGCATTTCTGCCCCCTTAACTAGAAAGCCCCTATACGACCGTATCTGTTGTTTCCTTTTTCAACCTTTAAAATGTCGAAAAAATCAATATGGCGCCAGAAAAGTTTCACATGATTAAAAAAAAAGAAGGTAGTGATATGCAATTTTAATAAACTACATGCAGGCAAAAATTGAATAAATTGTTAGCTTGTCTATCCTTTCGTTTTTGCTTCTATTAATAGAAATTTTTTCCACTTAAGTCTATGATTTTAATGAAAATTTAACCTTTAGTAGGTTAAGGTTTAATTGATCTGAATACATATTAATTTGAAATGTAATATATATTTTAATAACCGGGCATAATTATACCTTTCGATTGAAAGAAAAATATGAATAAATCTGACAGATATTAATGCGAAGCATAAAATTTTCATTAAAATATCTCGTTAAGAGTTATGGGGCCTAGTATAACTAATAACATTTTTAATTTCCTTCTTGTGAGAGATGCAAATATGCATATATGTGCCTTTAGTACACTTATGTACATATAAACTACACCTAACTTGATGTATTCTGCACGTTCTAATTAAGCACCCCCCTAATATCGTTTCTAGTTATGTGACTTCATTAACAGAACCGATATTAGGAGGCCCGAATCAGAACGTGCAAACCTAATTCTTGCCATTTATCATTGCGGTTGTAGATACAAGCGCTGTTATTTACGTGTTTACAGAAATAAGGGGCCCGGGCCCTTCTGGTTACGCTATTATCTCCACTCCCAGAAAAATTCAAAAACTGCACAGTATTCAGTTAAGTACAGTAGAAGCAAAGATAATTCGTACACCTTTCACTTATACATTTTGTCTTATTTATAACAGAAGAAATGCGTTCGAATAAATCTTTCTTGTAGTGTCTATAAGACACTTTATTGTTTAAGATATTCATTTTTAAATATTCTCTTTGTGTACCGTGAAGTATAGAATAACGAAGTATAAAATAAAGTTTTTCTCTTCCTTAAAATGAAATAATAAAATTAAAGGCATGTCACTTTTCGTATAGACACCCGACGTGGCTGCTTCACTATCAATGACAGGTTAAATAGATTTTCCATTTATATTAAGAAAGAAAAAAGTTTCGTCAGTCCTTATGTTTATTTTTCTGAATACTCTAAATTAAGCTTTCTTAATAGATCCTAATCTGAAAGAGTCATAACCCAAAAGAACCTAACACGAAGCGCTAAATCGACCCTTAATCTGCGAGATAAAGGCGGAAAAAATTGATTAAGGCGACGAAGAAGTTATCAATAGAGAAGGCAGAAGTGATGCTTCTGTGACAGAGACAGATGACCCGCATTTAGAATCGGGACAGATGGAAGGTGGTCGGTGACGATGACAATTTGCGACACACCTGTCTACCCCTGGGGAGGAACACTTTCGCCCGCAGTCATTTGTGAGGATGCGTGCTGAATACTTGATCAGAGTAATGACTCTTCCAACCAGGAGTAATTGGACGATCGTGCCTTCTCCATATCTGCACTTTTGACAGGTGTTTGTCTTGCGCAAGAACGCTTCCTGCTGTTAAAGCTCGCTAATTGGTCGCTTCACTTCTCCACCTCACTCAATAATCTATATGGCTCGGTACTTCAGCTATTTTATCTACAAGAGGCCCACTGAAATGATTGAGAAAATCTTAATGAGAGTTTACTCAAGTAAAAATTCCTTCTTCGCATTTTGCTTTCTGAATTTCACTTACGTCACAATTAACTTAACAGAACAGTGACGACATAATTGACCTTCAGCTAAAGAAAAAAAGTATTTGTGAATTAGAAATTAGCCATCGTCTAAAAATTATGTTACACCTTTCTTCGTTATTACCGAGGAAAATTGATCTGTGATGATAAGATGTTTGAAGGCCTTGGTGATCATAAAAAGTCTATCCTTATAATTAATAGAATCAGCAAGATCTCGGCCGATAAGACAAAATAATTTTTTAAAAAATTAATATTTTTCAATTTATAGAAAGTCTCGTTTTAAATGAATTTATTCATCTGAAACCACAATCGATAAGGATTTCATGGCCACCTTTGAACCGTTACAAATTAGAATTTATGGGACCGAAGCTGTTAAGGAGCCAACCTACCGCTCTAGGGGGACCCGGAATCAAATTCGGGAGGTCGAAATACCCTAGGAATTTCCCGGGAGTAAAGTCGGGCCCCGTATCTCAATATCATGCTGGGCCCTATCCTTCACCACCTTGGTTAAACCCACGGTAGGCTCGAAAAAGCCTTCTCAGTCCCCACAGAACAGAGAGTGTCCCTCTTAAAACATTAAATATTTCGAGGGAAATGAAACCGCAATCGATAAGGATTTCGTGACTACCTTTGTATCGTTTACGAATCAAATTTTTATGGGGCCAAGGCTGTTAAGGATTAAGCCTACCATTCTGGCGGATCCGGAATCGAATTCGAAAGTCAAAATATTCCGGGTATGAGGGCCCAGTCCTTCGCTATTCTCTCCATTGTGGGGCCTGGCTGAACCCACGACAAACGGCCCTCTTAGTGCCCACAAGAAGTGTGTCCTCCAAAAAGTTCGAATTTGCAGCAAGATCTTTTATAATTCTTCATTAAAATAATTTTATTTCTGAAATCGCCAATCTCCCCTGCCTTTTCTTCATGCGACTGGAAAACCCCTTCTTTCCTCGACACGACCGCAATCTACCAATAGAAGAGATTAAGCCCTTTAATCCTACGAAACAGGCAAGCAAACCATAATTCACCTGACGGGGGAGGAAGTAGAAACGATTGAGACCGAATGACATTCTTAATGGCAGAACATCGTTTGTACATGTCAATAAATAGAAAGATAGCAGTTGGGAGTGTGCACAGCATACAAACCAGAAAGAACTTAACTAATTGAGGACCACAGCTCGGGAGTGAATGTAAAACAGTTAGGTGTGGACTGCCGTGCTTCCTCTAATGCGTTTATCTTTACAAATTACATCTACATTTGATTGTTGGACATGTTACCGCAATCGTTGACAAAACTGCCCTTTTTCTCTTTGAAAAATGACCTTGTTTTTCGTGACAGATGGAGAAATATCGTGTTTGTGTTATTACTATTGCTGAGCTTCTCCCCTTTTCTGTGTAATTTAATTTATTTCTTGTTAATCGTATTGTAAATGCCCTGTTATTTTCGTTCCCACTTTTTCGCATTATTTCTCTGTACCTTTCCATTAAGAGAAAAGAATGATATGCCTCCGCTCTTGGGGCCCTTCAAACGATACTGTTCTAAAAGGGCAGAACTTGGCTCTTTGAAGCTTTAAAAGAGTGCACCCGACGAAATCAATCATCATTATTGCCTTCCTACCGAATACGCCCCTGTAGCAGCAGTTTAAAGTATCGTTTTCATTTGTAAGGGATGAACTTTTCAGTTATAAAAAAAAGGTCTAGGAAAATCCCTAAGGGCAAGAGAAAGTTGAAGAATCTTCCAAAGTCTACTTCGTGGATGATCTCAGCACTTCAGGTTCTTAAGGTGCATGAAACAGGTGAAAAAACAATAATTCTGTGAAAGCCCTTTATATAAGGATCTATCAGTACCAAAAGAAGACTTCAGAATATTTATCCTGAAACTTCTTATGGCACTGATTTATCCTTTCTGCCGGATACGCCCCTGTTGCAACAGTTTAGCATATTGTTTTCATTTGTAAGGGATGAGTTTTTCCGTTATAAAAAATTCTAGAAAAATCCTTAAGGGTAAGAGAAAGTTGAAGGATCTTCTAAAGTCTTCTTCGTGTGTGATCTCAGCACTTCAAGCTTTTTAGGTGCATAAAACGAGTGAAAAAACAACAATTTTCTGAAGGCTCTTTATAAGGATTCATCAGTACCATAAGAAGTTTTCAGGATATTTATCCTATGTTCAACATAGGGCCCTGAATACAAACTTAACAGATAGATTACTAAATGAATTATTTAGATAAAGGGCAATTTTAGTGTCAAAAGGGCGCACAAGCGCAAAGAAGGTTAACTTATAACTTACCAAATAGAAGTGGAGTGATTGCCGAGCCATTTAGAGTTATTAAACTCCATTAATTTTATTTAGGGAGAGAAAGATCTATCAAAAGGCGTGGTTGAGAGAGAACATCTCTTTAATTGAGAAGATTCATTTAGAAGTCTCCCTTCATGTAAATTTTGTCTGTCATCGGACGAAAATTGATTCGCAAACAGACCGCCTATGTCTTGTAATAAGCCCAGATTAGATTTTTCTCATTTGCGCCCCCTAGGTTGGCCCCCTTTCTGGTTAATAAAATTTTTCCAGCCTCCTCCCCTTCTTTAAACCTCTGACTCACGTGACATAATTGATTTCCCGTGTCTCCACCCCCCACCCGCGTCCGGTTATGACTTGACTCTGTGGGTCGTTCTTCCTTCTAGGAGGCCCTTCGCCGGTTTAGCAGTAGGATCACATGATACACAGCAGCAAGGGCATATAAAAACGCGACTTTATAAATACGTTTCGAAGGTTATCGCCTTGTTTTCTCAGATGAAAGAGCAGACAGTTTCCATGTGGGGGAGCAGTTTTGTAATTTTTCTGTAGTTTCCTGAAGGCCTAACACGAAACGAGCTTTGCAGCTCTCTGGCTCTTAAAAAAAAAGAGGAGAAAAAGCATTCTGGTAAAAGGGTAGCTAAAGTGCTCCACGGGTCTGTAGGTTCTTTTATCGATCCTTGCTCCCGCTGCACAAAATGCACGATTCGTGATCGGCTTGCATGATGCACAAGCAATGTCGAAGAATATGGGGAACGACCCAAATGCGCCTCGCAAACTTGTTAACAGTCAGAAACGCCCCTGAATTACAAATTCGGCCCTTATATATAGATATATAAGTTATCCATTCTTTAAAGTACACTTGATTTTTCTCAGTGTTCTCACATGCCACAAGGGGTACCACTTGGCCAAACGAGGCCATTAAATGATATCTTTAATGGAGCGCGAACCCTTATTAGAACCGCCTGGTGTTAAAATTTTTAAGATTTCTCTCACGCGTCACTTAAATATCCACGTTTTCTACGCGTAACCTTCAGTAAACTCGATTATACCAAGCCCATACGCCAGGTCATTGAAGGTTAGTTAAAGATCACCTTCCTCGAATTCGTACCACAGAAGTCGCGTCTATGTTACGTATGTCTTCAATAGAAATAACGTAAAAGGGTATACTTAGATTTATAAAGGTATTTAAGAAAGGATAATTTAAAAGTATGTAAAAATGTTTTAAAAAGGTAACAGGCAGGTAACATTAACATACGCGAAAAAACAGTAATAATGAATTACAGAAAGTTACACAATTAGTACACAAAGACACACAAGAAAGTGTAGCAGGTACACAAAGACATACAAAAAATGGTATAAAGGATAGAAGAAAAGATAAGACAAAAGTACCGAAAGGGTATCAAATATACAATAAACAACGATACAAATGCACACAGGTATACAAAAGACTGATACAAAGACACAAAATATACATAAAATGATAACACAATATAGGCGTAAGGATAAATCAAAGATACAAGAGTGAAGGTATCAAAGATATACAGGAGTAAGGGTAAATAAAAAATACACAGGAGTAAGAATAGTTCGAAGATATACATAAGTAAGGGTAAATTAAAGACATATAGGAATAAGGGTGAATTAGACATACAGGGATAAGGGTAAATTAAAGACATACAGGAGTAAGAATAGATCGAAGATATACATAAGTAAGGGTAAGTTAAAGACATACAGGAAGAAGGGTGAATTAGACATACAGGAATAAGAGTAAATAAAAAACGTAACCGCGTTAAGGTAAATGAACGATATACACTCATAAGGGTAAATTAAAGATATACATACAGTACGTAAACGGTAAATCAAATGTATACGCGCGTAACGGCAATATACACGCGTAACACAAATACGCGAGGGAAACAAAGTATAGAATACCAAACGCGCTTACTCACAGTGGCATTTCACGACACCACCGAAAAAACGTGACCTCAAAAAGAAAAAAAAACACGTGGAAAATAAACACACAAGACACTGACAGAGATATAATTTCTGGAGACGTTTATTAGTCTACACCTTGACTGAGTGATGACATAAATCACATTTTTTGTATTGTTTTTTTTCTGATTTTTTTTATCATGTGAATCTACACCAAACAAGGAGAAGTGCAGTAGGATCTACACTTACTCGATAACTTCTATAATATATGAACAATGAAAGCAAATCTCCTTGTGTGCTGAAGACCCCCTTTTTAGGGTCGTGCTATACACAATTATATAAACTCTATATTTACAAAAAAATTAATTCAATTAATTAATTAATTAAATTCTTCTGTGTATTTTTTTCCTCTCTCTCTCTCTCTCTCTTTTTAAATTTTTGCTTCCTAAACATAAAATTTTTGAATGTAAATAAACATATTTAATTTTTTTTTTTAAAGTTTATATCACAATAAACATTTCTTCAGCTTCGATTCTTCTGAACGAAACATTTTTATTTATTTATTTTTTTGTGTACTGACTCCTTCACAAAAAAGAAAAAATTTGAGCAAAAATTAAGTTGTTTACTGCACATATTTTTTCCCCGAAATCCCCCACCATTTTTCGTGAAGGGACTCCGGCCCCCCACCATGTTTACTTCTATTTTTTTTTTTTTTTTTTTTTTTTGCAAACGTTCCTTAAACTGCAGGATCACTAAAATAGGGAGAGAGAAGGGGTGAAAGAGGGAGATTAAAAGAGAGATTAAAATCGAGGTGTGGATAAGAATCACGAACGTCACTCACCTCTTAGTTATCAGGGGCCTAAAGGATGCTGGTTCGTATCCGCTGTTTATTGGATACGTGCGTGGTGGTGCCTGGTAGACATTAAGGTCGTTTAGTGGTCCTAAAAATAAAAAATAAATAAATAAATAAATTTCTTCGAAGAAATTCGAAGTTTCTTGTGAAGTACACGAAGTGCTTTACGTGTTAATAAATAGGGTTTTTGAGACTTTTACGAGGTTTTTTTTTTAATTGGTGTGTTTTTGGACGAAAAGGGTTTCAGATTGTTTTAGAAATTCGGTGCTTTTGGAGCATAAAATAATTTATTAGAGTGTAGGATTGTCTATTTTAAAGTCTGTCCACGATTTTTTTTCTATAGAAAATAGTTGTTAAATGGGTATTTTTAGAAACTTTAATTCACATGAAGTATTCCCAGTTTCCTTCACGTGCCTAACACCTAAACAGGGGCAAATTTCCCATAGAGATTTGCACCTCCCCCTCGAAAGGTGGCCCACGTCATGCCTTATTTCATCATTTTCGGATCCAGGTTCACGTATTTCAGAAAAAACAAAATGCGAAGTGTATGAACACATCTTTAACTCCAGGCTTATTACTCAGGCGAATTTTGGGCCTAGAGTACTCGTAGTTGCAATTCCAGTTTGGCACGACGAAACTAATGGGCCAAGACAGCATTTTTTGTGCTGGAAGTAGGAAGTTACGCGTAAACCTTCAGGTTTTAGTGCCTTTTGATAACAATCACTCGACAACAGGATGAGAAAAAATCGCGAGTGGAACCCACAAAATACACCTTTGTGCACCTGAAGGCGCTTCAGGTACACAGACTCGAAGAGATTACGTGATAAGAACCCACGACTTTATAGCTTTAGTAAGAAACACGCAAAGTGAGTGACTGCTTAATAAAAAAATTCAAAAGTTCCCCTCCTTTTTTAAGTGTCTACGATAGTGCTGTAGCAGCACGAAGCGTGTTACTACCAAACGTGACACTTCAGATGCTATCCAAGTAACAATAAAAGTCGATAGAGTAACAAGCAAAGTTCCAATCAATCAATTCTGATCGATGGAACTCTTAATTAACGTAACTTAAACCTTTCCTCTAACTTGTCACCCTAACAGTATCATACTAGATGCGTATACTACTAGAGTAATAATTTCGATAAATTATCTTAATCTTTCTGCGAAGGGGCGTGCTGTTACACAGTTTAACTTAAGATTAATTATCTGACAACCCAACAGGTGATAACACACTAACAATCTGTTACAGTAATAAATTTGATAGTGCGGACCCATTTGAACTGCTACAGTACATTAACACCAGCAAGACGGAAACTTGACTGGTTTTTTGGTGTGGTAGCATTGTTATTGTATCAACATTCAGCAGCACCATTTCCTCGTTAAGGATAACATACTAATGCATTAATAATTGATACATTAACCCTTTTAATATGCGATAAGTTTGGGCCAACGGCATGCTGTTACGGCACTAAAGATGAAAGATTAGTTCTTTCACACGGCATTTTTGCTTACTGCATTAATATACTACGACTTTAACAAGTGCAACAGTTAATACTTGCTGTAATTGCATCATTAGCACAAGCTGGCATGAAGCAGCACTAACACAATCTGGTATGATGCAGCACTAACACACTGTGGCATAAAACAGCATAACCTTTCATGCTGCTACAGAAGCAACGTGCTTGTTATGTAGAAAGATGGAAGCGTAAATATTGATCTCAGTTTGTGATACTGCATAGGAGACAGGGGATATTTTACTTTTATTAGAGTAAGTTACGCTTATGTTACGCGAAGTGTTACGAATTCTCAACGTTATCCTAACTCGGAGACTGTAAACACACATTCTATTGATAGTAATTTATGCTAATATATTAATATACTATTACAGTAACAAAGGTAATAAATCACATAACCTTAACGTGACACTACAGTTACAAGGCACGCATGTTAACAAACTTAAGTAATGCTACTATACGAACAAATTGGGATACTTACTGGGAGGACCGGGGTCGTCTTGGCAGTACCTGAGATTAGAAGTGGGCATAAGAGAGGGACAGTTGGCCATTTCCGCTTCCGGGGAATCCTTCAGCTCGTTCTTGACCCAGGGATAGCCTACCAAGACCGAATTTTCCAAATAGTGATCACTGGGAGACCTTCTCAATATGGGCGGACTGTTAGAGGTTGCCGTATGGGCCAAAGACCAGATTTTTGGACGTTCGGTAGTCAGGCAATCCGTACTCGAACCTAAGTAAGGGCCCAGAGGGAGTGTCTGACCCTCTGGATCACTGGAGGGTGACTCTGTGTACATGACTTTCGACTCTTCGTACTTTGACTCCTCATTTGTGCCTGTAAAGAAAGAGAGGGACACTTTAAAAACAAACACTTCATTTAACTGTTACGGTAACAACCGATAGCTATTGATTAATTAATGCAGTTAATAAGAAACTATTTAGTTGCTACTCTTTTGTATGCAACCAAAGTAGCATTTTTTAAATATTATTAACAAACCCGATAAATCTTATAGCCTCATTCAAACAGTTACTCTTTCCAGCTTCATTTATACAGTTACACTTACACCCTTTCCAGTCTCACTTAGTCACACCCACCGTTCCATCCTCACTATTTAGTCATAACTCAAAGTCTTTTCAAACCTTACTTAGTCACAATCAAATCATTTTCAGACTTACTTAAACAGTAACATTTACACACTTTCTAGCCTGACTTATATAGTGACCCTTAGACTTTTTCAGCCTTATTTAAATAGTTATTCTTACCCTCTTTCCAGCCTCACATAGTCACATTCGCTGACTTTCCAACCTCACTAATTCCCTTACAAGTCTCACGTATTTAGTTACACTCACCCCCTATCAAGCCTTAGTTAGGCAGCACACTCAAATCCTTTCAAATCTTTACTTAGGCAGTCACACTTACACCCTTTCTAGCCTCATTTAGTTACTCATGCTTTTTCTAGCCTCACTTAGACTTAATGCAAAATTTAATGGATGCTTATTTAATAGCTACTATTATAACAATACTAATATAATATTGTATTAAAGCCTCGCACGTTTCAATTTCTCTAATTTTTCCTAATGCAGCACGACTGCACGACACTTTCCACTTTCAATCCATCATCTCTCGGTTATACGTAACTAATACTTTAAACCTGTAGAAGCATCTCCATGCGATTAAACATTACAAATGACACATTTCATTATCACGTTGCACTTGTTCCAACAGCAGCATAAAAACCTCCCAACTACACGTCTCCGAACTATTTAAATTTAAACAAAATGGCTGACAAAACTGTAACACAACAGGGTAGCGCGTCTATTCTAGTACTAAAGGAGTATGGCATATAAGACTAATACTGCAGCGGCATCTGTTAAAATCCAGCTTTAGTAACACCTTTTAACAGAAAAAGACAGTTTAATGCCATTGACTAAGGTTTAGTATAACAACAACGTTAGTACTGTAATAGCGACAATATTGTAGATGCTTGCACAGTACTAAACCTTACAGTAGATGCCATATTGTTAGAGTTGTTGCTACAATGCTAAATCTGTAGGTGTTGCTATAGTACTAGACGCTGTAGTAGATATGCTATACTACTAAATGTTGTAGTAGATGTGCTATACTACTAAATGTTGTAGTAGATGTCATCTTGTAGGAGTTATTGCTGCAATACTAAATACTGTAGATGCTGCTACAGTACTAAACATTATAGTAAATGCTGCTATAGTACTAGACACTGTAGTAAATGCTGCTATAGTACTAGTACTATACTAGTAGATATGCTATACTACTAAATGCATTATGTCATGTAGTAGTTATTGCTACAGTACTAAACGTCTTAGTAGATACTTTTACAGTACTAAACATTGTAGTAGATGTCATGTTAAGTGGTTGTTGGCACAGTACTTAAATTTTGTAGATGCTGCTACAATAATAAACGTTCAAGTAGATGCCATTATAGTACTAGACACTGTATTAGATGTTCTATGCTACTAAACGTTGTAGTGATTACTGTTACAGTACTAAACGTTATAGTAGATGTTGCTGTTGTCGCGGAATAGCTTTCTTACTAAAGCAGCACATGCTCCAAACCACTTCGGCTCTTAAAGCAGCAGACGCCTTAACAACATTCAGCATTACAACAGTGTTTGACCCTAAACTAATTTCGCATCCACTCTATCAAATAGTTAAATATTTAAACACGTAGTAGCATTGACAGATGTTACAAAGGGATTTTTCAGGAGTCTCCCCCTTGTTCCTCTGGATCACCAGGAAGAAGTTTTTGGGGTTAATGATAGGCTTTGCTCTCATATGAGGTGTGTAATAGAGGTCAATACAACTTTCATGCCAGAAGAGAGACTAATACCTTAATAATACCCTAGAAGCATCCCGGGCTCGCTCCTCTTATCTAGCCAAGGAGAAAGACTATTTTGAATAAGAAACATAAAGTGGTGGCCAAGGGCCATAATGATAGGGGCAGTTTATGGGGAACTGTTCCATTGGAGAGAAAGTGCCAAGAAGGGAAAGTTTTGGAAGAATTTTAGGGAATGTTTCAGGATATCTTCAATTCTTTAAGATGTCTATTAACTACAATTTAACGGAGAACACAGAATTTTGGGAATATTTCTATTTGTTTAAGGCTATCCAGTAGTTAAGCTTTAAGAGGAATACAAAGAATTTGGGGATATTTTTAATGTTTGTAAAACTATCCAGTGGTCAGAGTTTAAGGAAGAGCAAATTCTCTTCTGATTTTGGGGATATTTTTAATTGTTTAGGACTATCTAGCACTTAGCCTTTAAAGGAGAAAACAAGGAATTTAGGGTTATTTTACAAGCATCAAGACTTAGACAGGGCAAGAACTGAAGGCTGTTATTAATCTTCGATTAAAAAAAGCTGGATGCTTCTAAAATACCCTGAAATTGCCTTCCCCTTTAAATTCTACGCACTAGAAAGTCTTAAATAATTAAAATATAGCCTTAAAAAGTCCTTAAAACTCTTTAAACTCTACTCTCTTACTAGCTTTCTCATTAGTAGGGTACTTTATGCACTGTATCTATCATTAGAAAGATGCTAACAAGGCAATTATTTATATTAAAATAGAAAGAAAGGAAGGTTAATATAGTAGGAGGCATAACATTGAAGAAAAGAGTTAAAAAAGAAGGCCCTAAGTTAAGAAAATAGAATAAAATTCTCTTCTAGGCTCTTTAACTCTTGAAAGCAGAATAGTATGCAGATCTACTAAACCGGGGTATGCTGTAGAGAGACACAAAAATGTCCTATAAAGAAGGCATAAAATTTAGAAAACGTATTAAAAATTAAATTATAAGTGGATATTTTAGGAAGTTAAATCCATTGTAACGTCTCGAAGTGTTACATCTTAAACAATAAGTTAACTCTGGATTTAACGCAACGTAATCAAATTATTACCTAAAGAAGCGCTAAAACGGGGGATCCAGCAAACAAAATTGGCATGCAAAATCGAATGGGCCAGAAATCTTTATGGGGGAAAGAAGAAATAATACAATACCTGAGATACCAGGCTTTAATCGAGGGAAAAAAACCCTCCAAATTGGGGGGGTTGCGGCTGCATCTTGAGCACCCCTAAACCCTTCCTCCCACGCAGACATAATCACTATCAGAAGGCGAAACAGCGCGCTACTTGTGACATGTATAAGAAATGGGTGCGAGAGAGCGATAGGTCAATGGAGTCAACTGATGAAGAATGGCGGAAAATGGTGCTAGCCACTAATCCCAACTAATACCTTACAAATCCGGCCTTCCTGCCCCTATGATTTGTTTGTGGCCGATCTTTGCTTCACCCCCCGATCGATGGCGGGTTATTGTTTCCCTGAATGGCAGAGGGTATTACCTTCCCTCATAACTGCAACCGTGATGGATGCGCTACGGGTCTCCATATTAGACACGTCATTGAGGGATTTCTGTCGGCTGAAGGGCTCCAGATTAGTTTCCTTCTATGATGGACGACTTAGGCTTGGTGTTCTGCTTCTCGACCCCGAGCCAATGGGCCTAAGTACACTTAAGGTCTGGCCCTAAATTTTGGAATAAACGCCCGAAGCACTAGCAGCAATTCAAGATTTCAAGTTAGAGCTGTGTCTTTATGGGTGTGAAGACTGCAAGTTTATCACTATTTTTTTCTTCCTAAACCTCCCTTTTCTTTTGAGTCTTTTTACTCAACATCTCAATCATCTGATCTTAGTGGAGGCCTGCCTGGCTTTCGTTTGATACCAGGCTTGCTAAATCAGGCTAATTTGAAGTACAGGCCCGTCATTTTGCTGCGAGAACTCGTACTTGCACATCTTTCTAGTTTTACGATCGCCTTCTCGAGCCTTTCTCTCTTAAATTTACGGCTAACACCGGTATAAAAAGCGATTCTGAGTCTTTAAAAATTAATTTAGAGGCTAAACAAATAAAAATCTGTAAAGGAATCAGGCTTATGCGAGTTATCTTTAGCGCATCATTCAATAGAACCAAGCTGATCTTGAATTATTTCGTGTTTTTCTGAGCCTGAACGGTAAAAAAATCGCCTTAAATTTAAAAATTAAAAAAAGAAAAAACTTCGGAAAGAGGCCTAAATGGTGTTTGGAAGGCCAAAAAACATTTTATTTTCCTTAAAGGCTGATAAAACTTTCGATATGTAAACTTCAATTAAGGTTAGTTAAATGTACTGTAAGCGGGGTATTATATTATAAGGCACCCTTAATATAACTGGCTTGAAAAGCTTTATAGAAAGTTTTAGGCTATGTAAATGCATTAAAATTTCAAGCCTTATTTTAAGATCAGATGTTTGGAGAGTTTAGTAAAGATAAAAAGGCTCTCGCGCGCATTCTTAAGCATATATTTAAAGGCTCTGCAACTACTTCTAAATTTAGAGTCTATGCCTCTTCTACACGCTCTTATATCGAGATTTAAAAGCTCTTTCACTTGCAGAGATTTAAAAATTCTCCTTAAAATAAGAATTAAAGGCTAAATTTATACAGTCAACTTACCCTCCCTCTCATCTTCACTATCGTCGCTGTCACTAGACTTCTTCTTGGACTCCCTTCCACTCGCAGCATTCTCCTGTTTGCATTCGTTCTCGGACCCTTCTGCTCCCTTATTACGAGGTTCCCACGTCATCTTGTTTTCTTTCTTCAATCTCCTTCTAGCATTAGCGAACCACGTGGATACCTGAGTCAACGTCATCTTGGTGATGATGGCCAACATGATCTTCTCACCTTTGGTGGGGTAAGGGTTCTTTCTGTGTTCGTAAAGCCACGCTTTGAGGGTGTTGGTTGTTTCCCTAGTAGCATTCTTCCTTCTGGCCACGCTATCCATGCTTCCATACCTGGTATACGTAATTATTGACGTTAAAAAGGGGGAAGGTTTGTCAACGTGTAATTAGGTTAAAGGCCCCCCGGGTAAAGCGCCTCCGATAAGGGATAAGTACTGCAGAATGGCACTTTTTTCTTCGGGTTTTAACCCGCGGCTAAAGAGGGTAAACCTCTGTCGTGGTATTTTACAGGAGTCGAAATTTTCCTATTTGTCAATGGAATTATTCATTACAACGTAACACAGGGCATGAATTGTATGTTACAGTGTTTTGTTCTTGGCGTTTTCTTAGCTTAAACTCTCTCGAAGGGGTTGTCTGAGGGTTATAAACCACTTTCGACACGAGGCCTAGGAAAAGATTTCAAGATTCTATTTGAATTTTATGGCATTCTGTCAAAGACATTAACCAAAAAATATCATTTAATGTTGTGACTTTAGAACATTTTTAGCACTCAAGGCTGTAAAACCTTTTTTATAGTAGAGAGCCTTTGCTGATTTAATCACATTTCTGCACCCTATAATAATAATAAGAAACTTCCAGGGCCTCCAGAAATTTAAGGTGAAGGCCCAAATTTCTATCCCTATATTAAAATCATTTTTGGTTAGGATCCTATAAGTAAAAGGACTCTGTAATTATACTAGATAAATTGATATATCTAGAACAAGTGGGCATTGTAAAGGTTCCATTTAAACACGTAGGGCCTCTCAGCTAAAATTGTAGCTTTACTTTAAAAAATTAAGCAGAAACTAAACCAATTAGATTATCGTCAAGGCCTACTCCATTATTTGTGAAAGGTGATTTTTCAGAACCTGTGGTTCTGGGTACACCAAGAAATGAATTGTTTAAGGTCAGAGATTCTCCTTTACAATTCTGCATGGTGTAGGCCTTTCTAGGCATTATAAAAGCCTAAACTATGCAGTATTATAAAGTGGGATCTATGGCACACAGAAGATTTAGATTTTCCCATAGAAAAAGTGTGAACACCCTAACAATTTATTCGGTTTTCTGGCTTTAAATAAGGCAAAAGAAGTCTGTTGCCAGGTAACCTGAGTGTTATCAGCACATTTAATTAGTAGAAATGCTCATTCCGGTTGTGTTCTCGAAGATGGGCATTGACTTCACGTTTACAAACTTCCCAAAAGTTAATTGTAAAGGTTTTTTTTCTTTCCTTTGGAGCAAACTTACCTTTCGCCGTAAGGTCCATAAGCAGCCAAAGCAGGATCGTATGTATAACATGTTGCCTGAGGTAGTGGAGTCCAGTTTCCAGGGCCATCTTTCATGTTGTAAGGACCAGGCTGAAGGAAAAGAAGAAAATGATCCGTGACAAATTTGTCGAATTTTTCGTTAAGGCTTGTTTATGTTTCGTTCTTTAATACCAACAAGAAAGATCTGTATCTTTTCTGTTCAGTCACACAGCTCGTCGGATCGGCCATTTATCTAAGCGTAGTCACTTGCGAGCCGTTTTCGCGCATTCAGACTACCAACTCGAAATTGCTTAAATCCGTGCGTAATTTATGTGACAGGTACAATCGAAATTCCCGTACGTTCCACATTGAAAGCGCATTTGGTAAATTATAAATAAGTCGCGTAACGGATTGCGCGTAATAAAACGTGTTTCGGGCACGCTGTTTCGAAGTTGGTCGGAAGGGATTGCTTGACGTTATGCTGTACAAATATGAGGCCTGTCGCGTGTGTAGGCGAAAAGGGCAATTCTCCAGCGATAGAATAAGGAGGTCACTTAAGACGAATGGAAGCTTGTCAGGCGACAATGTTTTGGGTGGTTCCAACAACCAAGCTAATTTAGTCTTTAATTACCATTAAGTCATCAAGCATTTTGCCATCGATGAGACCAATTGAGAACCGAACATAAGGCAACCGGACGTAAGTTTATCGAATTTCTTTCATAATATATGCAAATTAAGCCTGCTTTTAAGTCATTAAATACGTATAAACCACAATATAAGAACCTAAGTAAATTGTAATGGCATATAATGGAATTATCTTGCCGTAGCCTTAATGCTGCCTTATTTAAAGGTTTATGAGGCTGTTTCAAGTATACAGAACGTAAATTCGAGTCTGATTTGGGTTCTAGCGGATTTTTATAAGAGAAAATGCAATTAAGATTACTCGTAACCCGTAATATGCCTTGTTTTGCCCTTCTAAATTTCAAAATTTACGCATCTTACAGGCTTTTAAACTACGTTTAATTCTTTAAATGCCTCTTTAGAAGCTGGAAAGTACATAAATACATATTTAAAAAAGCATAAAACTGTGGTTTTCAAAGACATCATTTTACAAGCTATCCCTGAAACATGAGGGATCATTAATGTTCTCATACAATAGAAGACTTCTAATCGTACAAAAAAAGAAAAAAAAAGCAGGATAAAGTCTGGACAATCGATAAACATTCATGGAATGATTCACTTAGTTGACTCTGTACTCTTGCTAACAATCAATCTTCGATGCTGAACCCGTCTCACGTGATCAAAATTGAAACTTTAGTCATGCAAAATTTGAAATTGTAAAGCAATCATGGAAGGTAAGATCGAACGATCTTCTATATCACATTTAAATCGAGCCTTAGTCAAGCCTGAATTTACATTAAACTCAACTTTTACGGTACCCATATCAAGGCCTTGATTAAATAAGTAATGCCTAGGTTCGCTTAATCACATTAGAAAATGCCTGAAGCCTTCTATTTAGAGAACATTTTACTGCAGCCATTCATAAAGTAAGCCTGGCTGTAGGCCTTGGTACAGAGATGTAATTCTGAGCCTTATGTAGCTCAGTATTACAAGTCTAAATACTAAGGCCTACATAAAAGGTTTACTTAATGAATTACAGTCAAATTCTCTAATTACAAGGCTTCAGGCACTTTTGTTGTAATTAAGCGAGCCTTGATGTACTAAATGACAATAAATATAAAAGCATGAGTCCAGCCTACACCCCTGTATCCTATCATAAAGTAGCCTGTGGACCTAATTAAAAAATTTATTTTATGAAAACTATAGTAGAATCGCAAGGCCTTAATACAGGGATGGATTTAGGCGTGTACCCCTAAGTTATATTATATAAGAGGCTGTAAATAACAATAAATTTAAAAGCACGAGGCCTTAAACTGTAGTTTTGTTTAGATCCTACTCAATCAGTACGGGTTGAAGGATCGTGTCATAAAGTATCCAAAGTCCCATTTATAATTTATTTTATGAAAATTATGGTACAATTTAGTATTTACCATAAAAATTTATGACCTTTTATAGAAAAAAAAACTCCATTGATTTTGAGTTGAAAGCTCCTAAAATAACCGAAGGAAAGACACGAAAACGTTAAAAAATGCTGACCTTGGATCGATTAAAAAAAACAGCTCCAAAATGGTTTAAGGCTAGGAAAAACCTTTAAAAAAAATTAAATTTTTAAAAGTTTTCACTAAAAAATCTTCCAGTTTTATTGCCAGAATTTAATTTTATTGCTTACAACTATATGGGACTACATCAGCACTTCAAGGTCTCAATTATCTTAAAAGGATATCAAAAATCTATTGTTCTGTTGACGCCTGAATTTTAAATTTTATTAGAAATGTGCTTTTATACGTATATTTTTCGAAAAAAGACTTAAGTAAAGCCATAAAATTCACGACCAAGGTTATTTAATCTCTTGCGTGAAGAGCATTTAAAAAAATACAGTACCACACAAACAATAAACTCTCGCATGTAGCATTGCATAAATCTAATGATAATGCAATGTCATTCATTTAAAACTGTAACAACTGTACTGTACTAATGCCCTGATATTACTAAAGAGAAATTTCTTTATTACATTTTACTTTCTCCCCTGTTATATATAAAACGGCCAGGTAAGTATGGCGTGTGGTGTGAGGACTTTGTTCGCCTAATTTGAAGCTTAATAACTCCCGTGACTTTTGTCCAAAATTTATGAAATTTTTCAAGAAGGTTAGTGTGCTAAAAGGTGATGTTCGTAGAAATTTTCAGGAAAATCGTACTGTTCGTTCGGGAGATATGGCCCTCACCCTGTTTATATCTTCCGAGCCAATCCGATGACTTAAATGGTAACGGTAAGCAATTATTAGGGATGAAAACAAATAATGAATGTTTGGAAAGTCTAGTAGAAATGTTGTCAGCTTTTTTAAAAGTTGTTTATTGTAATTGTTGCTGTAACAGTATTTTTACAGTGTTGTTTTCTACACTGGGAGAATTTTGGCACTTGTTTCTGACTCGAAAAGAGCCAAAAATTGTTAAATAAATCACTTAAACAGATCAAAATAACACTTCTAAACAAATATCTATAGTGATTTTGTTATTGTAGTCGCATTTACGATACCGACGGGCGTTGTTTAATTAAAAGAAAATCTATTTTTCTCTCTCAATCTCTCGAAAATGTAAAGTTTGCTACAATTTCGTGACGAAATAAGATCGATGGATGGATTGCTACACCTTCAAGATAAAAGAAATAAAGAAAATTCATCAAGAAATGACTAATTTCACTTCTCTGTATGAAAAATTACTATTCACGAAGGCCTTAGCCATCTGTAATATGGCAAGGAGGCCACATAAATTCACAACAGGCCTTGACCTCTTATAGTAATTGCTAGACTAATAATTGTTGTAAACGTTTTTAATGGCCAAAGTTTCTGGTCTATAAAAATAATAGAAGGCATAAATTAGTTAGGTATCCAGGGAGACCATTTTGTTGTTCAAATATAGGGCTATAAAAATGCCTCTGAGGGAAACCTCGGATAAATATGCAAAAGCCTTAACATAATTCGCTTATAATCTCCTTTTAAGTTACTGTATTTAGCCTGAACGGTGTCGTAAATATAACAGAGGATAGGAAACTAACACAGGATTTAAAATTCAAATTTTTACAGTTAAATTGGCAGGAACTGTAATAAATTCTAAGCCTTTCATAGGATTCTCGGTTTGAGTGAATGTAATCTAATCCTTGTCAATCCTACTCTGTTGGACTTTTAAGGTGAACAAACTGTAGAACGGTCAATTGTCATTGTTCAGATCCATACTTGCTCACCCAAAATTGTCTAAATTTGCATTTATGAAAGGCTTTTCACGTAGGCTACTCATATTTCAGGCCTGAAAGTCTACAGTTCAAGTGTACAGTTGAATGTATTGTACAGTACCTATACACGAAGAAATTTATGCTGGTGTGTAACAGTCAGGCCTGATATTCATACATACACTAGCCATTATCAATGTAGCCAACGCACAAAGCAGAATTGTAACAGATTTCTGTAAGAGTTTCACAAGGTTTAAACATCTTACAAGGCAGTGGGGTTACACTTAATGAAACCCTCAAACTCCTCTCCAAAATATGCTTTATGGATGTGCTTAGTGGAATGGGCAAGTTACAGAAATCGTAAGCCAACAGAATATTCTACATTGAATTCCCCTAACAGTTTACGTGTTCTATAATGTTACATAGGGTAGTTACTTACCAAAGAAGAGTAGAAAGTTGGTGGATTGGTGCGAATGCGGTGACATGTTCAGGATAGGAAGGACTGTAAACTGCGAGGCCCGACGGCAGACGAGGGAAGGGAGACAACAGACGACTGTCATACGCACCGGACAGGGTGCAAACGGCTGGATTGGGCTGAGTTTCTCCTGGTTGGTAGCAGGAATTGGCCGGATGTTGTCCCGTCATCAGCAACTGTAAAACATAAGACGATCTCTCAAATGGTCCCGCTTCAACTTTCACTGGCTAACCCCCACTAGCTACTGCAGGTAAGTTTCATTGGAACACTTCTATCGAATGAAACTGCATGAAAATTGATAACTTCCTTATCATATTTGAGGAAAAATCACGAGGAATGCCCTCGAGGAATGAGAACTACTTAAGAAAAAACACACTTCGATGCAGTGCGTAAACCCTTTTAGGCCTTAGTATCTCGGGCCTTACACCAAGCTAATTCATGCTTCCTGATTAAAAAAGTAACGAAAGATATCCCTACAGAGTGATAGCTGATTTCAATGATAAGACTTATTTACTCAAAAATGATTAATGGTGCTTATATCCCAAGGCTCATGCCATACTTTAACATTTTGTATAATTTATAAAATGAATTTTATGAATTAAGCAAAGGGCATATCGCTTCGATAGATAACAATCTGTTAGACAGAATATGTCAACGATCTTGTTTACATTTTTATGCTACCAAAATGTTTTATGTTATCTCTAAACTCTGATTGTTTTTCTAATTCTACAAGTGTTGAATGTAATTTATATTCTCGAAAACCATTATTTTTAACCTTCTTAACCATTTTTTAAAGCTCCAAAAGGCAAAAAAGGGCGCAAAATTAGAAGAAATTTGCCTAAAATTGAAATCATTTGCTACAAGACAGTGCTCCGTGCAATAAAGTTTCCATACCTTAAAAGTTTTACTAGCGATAAACATTAATACAATTCCAAATTTCAATATTATACAATGCACATTATACGAAGAATTCAACAATACGCTTTCCCCATAATCATGTACAGTACGTTATTCGAAAAAAACAATTTATATTCTTGCAGTTAAGAACGGAAAAAAGAAGAGTTAAACAATAGTAAACAATAGTAAACACTAAACAATTTGAGGTGCAGTGAAAAAATATTCTGCAGGCATATATAAACCTAAACTTACCTGAGAAGAAGGGGGATAAGTATAGCCAAACTGGGGGTAGGACATGCTACGAAGCCCACGCTGGAGGGGCACCACCAGGCAAACACACCATCGAACACTTTGCTTTTTTCATACTATTGGTCAGATAGTTTAAAAAATTGGGTAAACTCGGCACTTTCAACTACTATCAGAGTCGCATTTATTCCCCTTTTACGGCGATTTATATCCCATGCTAAGAGTAATGTCCAGAGATGTGATGCTGCACTTGACGACTTGTTAACATGCGTGCCGCTTATCCATTGCTGGCTACTGTATCTGTCGCGATATCTTGGCCACTCCCCAGATCACGTGATTGGCAGCAGGAAGTAACGCCTCTGCACCGCCTCGCTACTACCTTATCGGTTTGTCGAGTTGTAAACAGTGAAATTTTTATCACTGTTGTGTCACTTTTACAGGCTTTGTTTGCTTGTAGTGTGGTAATGAGTTGTTTGGCGGTTTTCGCTGTTAGGTGACACACAGAAACGAATGAATTGGAGCTTAATAATTAACACCTTTTGGGCTTTTCTCAACTTTGTTAAAGTACCGAACAATATACAAAAAGATTCAGTTTTTTATTTTTTACAACAACACCCACTTTATATGGTGAAATCTGCAAGTTCTAACGTACACACAGCACAACTACACACACTTGTCTTCTGTGTGTAGTGTAGTGTTCGCAGAAGACAAGCATAAACAATACACTACTACCATCTACTGGTCATTTACACACTTCGAATATGGCACAACGCGTATATATACAGACAATTAGACTGTAACTACTGTTTAAGGTGTTAAAAAACTTAACTCAGAATAATACAGAATTTTTAGAAAAATTATCGAAAATTAATTAAAATATAAATAGATAAGTACATAAAACGAATTATTTCTTAAAAACTAAACAGAAATTTACATAATAATGCCAAGTTACCCGCTTAACACTTTAAAATGTAAAAAACATAACTCCCGCCATCTGTTGGCATCCGTTTGCATAATAATACAGTATTATTGCGGGATTGACATGCATTTTGAATTGGACGGATTTTTATTTTAAATTTCCTACAGGATATATTTCATACAGTTTATTTTATGCTTATGGAATTATATTAATCATTTAGATTGATGTAATTCTAATTACACGCATACATGTATAGAATATTATAATAAATAAATACATACACATGATATTTGCATAATTTTAATTTATGAAAAATAATTATCTGACGTAAATATTTTTGTAAGTACTTTAATTGTTATGTTTTTCTATATTTTGATAGTATCAGCAATTTAATGATAAGTACAGCATTGCAATTTTGAATTTGTAAATAATTTTATCATTATTATTATTATTCCTGAATAATTCTTGAATATAGAAAAGGCAGTGATTAAGTGTAAATATGAAAGAAAGTAAAGGTACTAATAAAACATTTGAAAATCACTATTATATTCTTAGATTATACAGCATTTTATTTATTCTAACCTTGCCATTCATGTAAAGCATGAAAATGCCATTATTTGTGTATGTAAATAGAGAAAATTTACGACACCCGAGAATTGCCTTGTTATAATTATAGTGTTCAGACAATATTAAATATCAAAAATATATAGTAGTAGTAAATGAAGGATGCAGAATAATAAAGAGAAATGAAAAGGGGAAAATTTCTGCTCCATCATTTTCAGGTGTGTTAATTTCCTTACCTCTTCTAATAAAATATATTTTATTATTGAATTTAACAATAGGTGAGAAAATCTTGATTACCTGAAATATACGTGTGAAAATTAATTTTCTAGAGATGCTATTAATAAAACGTTGCACGTGAGATGAAAACGTGAAGAAGATTATTATAGAAATTGTCTTATAACTGATTTTTTAATACTTTCTACTGGACTGATTACAATATTTTCATTCATAATGTCCTTTGAAACGTATACGTTAAGATTTCTAATCAGTAGCGTAACTAGAACCGAAATTTGAGGGGGTGAGTCAGAACGTGCAAGCTACATCCACCCCTATACCATTGTGGATAAAGAATAAACCCTTATATACTGAATATACGTGTATATGTAAAAGGGCCCGATTATGAATTGTACATTGCGCCCTAACATAAGTACTGTATTTGTTTGTGTTAAATTAAAAATAAAAATATCTTAACAATTCTAAGAAAACCTTAGGTAAACAATGTCTTTCCTCATACTTTGTATAGAAATTTTAAAAATATTTAAAATATTTTAAAATTTACGCGCATTTATTATTCATTATGTATTAACTTCTACGCCTCCTGGAAAAAATTTATCCGAGAAATATTTTATTTTTACACTTAAATGATTAATAGTGTAAAACATAAGTGGAGGGGGGTATTGGTAACTTAATGCGTTGAAAGGATATAAAGTTACTCAGTGGTTTTAACAGAAAACTATTGATTGCAAGAGCCATCTTGAAAAAAAGGGAGAACAGAAAGCCTCCCTGCACCACCCACTCTACTCATTTTAGCAAAACAATTCGAAAAACAATAAAAAACATCAATAAATTCCATGAGATCGATTTAACGCGACATACCAATCATCCAACATGTAAAATGACCTTTAGATGACCCTACACGATTTCATTAGCAATACCTATAAATAACCGCTCTTTCATTCTGTTCGGACACTAGAAATTCCGGACGATTGTGTAGTGGAACCATTAAAAATCAACGTTTAATGAAGGCGGGCATCGAGGCAAGTGTGAGCACGTGTAAAATGGGTAATTTATTATTTGTTTTATTTTTCTTTCAAATTTTTAATTGGACAAGGGGGTAGGTAAGACGATATACTCGTCGTGATTTCGTTTGCTTTACATGACAACTTGGAATCGAGTAGCACTTATAGGAATTAATGCCGTTTGATGCGTGTTTAAATTGTCAATCAAAGCGTTTGCATGTTCAAAGGCCATTAAGGGGTTGAAAATCTATCGGAAAATTGGTAGAAATTACACAGGCTTTCATTACAATGAAACTTTTTAAAAATTAATTTGTGCTGGTGTTCTTTGTTAATGATTCTTATAGTACTAATTATAAGGGCCTCCAAATTGAGTGAGCATGTATGGTTCCAGTAAGACTATAACGGAACTAAAAAGTTCAAGTTTCTGTCAAAGTCTTCTTACTAAAACTAAGATACTTCCAGGTTTTGTCAAAGCCTTATTAAAACTAAGATGCCTCCAGATCCTGTTAAAACCTTCTTAGTAAAACTAAGATTTCTCCAGGTTTTGTCAAAGCCTTCTTATTAAAACTAAGATGCCTCTTGGTTCTGAAAGCAATCTTACTAAAACTAAAAAACCTCCAGATTCTGTTAAAGCCTTCTTAAATGCCTCCAGATGCTGTTAAAGCCTGCTAACTAACACTAAGAAACCTCCAGATCCTGGTAAATCCATCTTACTAAAACTAAGAAGGCTCCATATCCTGGTAAAGCCTTTTTACTAAAACTAAAGACGCTCCGGTTTCTATGAAAGACTTTTTAGTTTTTTTGAGGTACCCCCAAACGTATCCATCTTTTTTAACTTCAATAAGTGTTCAAAATGCCTTAAAATTTAAAACAAATATTAGTTTTATTGTTGCTTAACCTGTTAAAGACAGATAATGGTCCAATTGTTAAGTTTCAGTAAAAAAGCTTTAGCAGAATCTGAACCCTTCTTAGATTTATTAAGAAGAGTTTTTCAGAATCTGGAGCCTTCTTAGTTTCTATATATGACTTGCAATAGCCTACTGTAAAATACCATTTTAAACTTGTCAATGTGTGTTAGAAAGGTTGTTAACATCAGAAATATTTAAGGCACTCACCTAATCCACATTGAACCTTACTTAAATGAGTAGATCCTAACAGAATTAAAATAAATCAGGCTGTCGTTGCCAAAGTATTTGTGTAAGTGGTAAACTACAGTTAGTGTTAGTGTACAGGTAAGTGGCAAAGAACTAGCAATTTGAAACAACCCAATGTAATTTAATCATTAAAACCTGTATACAAAGGCCAAGCAGGGGGGGGTTCGTTCGAAAGTAAAAACTTTGCGATATCGTTTAATTCGGTGCATAAAATCGCGCATAAGTCGCCCTCTTTCGATTTCGGTCACGTCTAACGAAAATAAGGCATACTTTCTAATGTCTAAACAGGGACATCAATCATGGGTGGCCCTCTCCCACGTGACCAGGCGGAGGGGGGTACGACGGCATGGGAATGGGTGGATCCGGCGAATAATTACTTCTTCCACGGAAATAAGTCTACATTCGCGTTTTTAACTTCATTAGTATGCGCTAGATGGCGCTTTGTTTGCTGGGTGTAAGGGTCTTAGTGCGCTTAGGGGGGAAACCCCTATCAATTTTATTTTCTTAAAACCTTATTAGGGAGTGTTAATAATCGTCGTCAGTTCAGACTGTGGAGTTAATCAAAATAACTTAACTAATTTTAATTAATTTTCTTTTTAAAAAATTGGGTATGCTGTTATAAGGGGGGTGGAATTTTAAAACATGAGTTAATAATTAGTTAATTCTTGGGGGGTGCCACCCAACACCGAAACCAGAAAGGCACGTGTTAATTTAATGTTCAAACTTAAACTGTTAACGTGTGCCCTTCTGAAACCTTCGAAAGCTCTGGTGCAACTCTCAGTGTAAGAGGAGTTTTTTGATGTTTGAATGGAATTAAAACCACCATAATTCTGCAAAAGTACCATTTTAAAATGATTTAGCGATACTTCCTCATATAACGACTTCTGGCAAGGGTGATCAAGAGGGGGCCAGCAAGTTCAAATACCTCCAAGCAATCGGCGTCACTCTCTGTTATGTTAATAACCATTTAAAGAATTGGCTCTTTACGTCACTTCTTCAAGTAAGACACTAAATTAATCAAGCGGTAAAATCCGCCATTTTCTGCCAAATTGTCTTGTTAATGTTAAATTAGTGTCGCATTGTCAGTCTCGCTACGTATTACTGTCATTTAATTGTGAGGGGTTGCGTAGCCAAAAAGTGTTCTCACACTCACTATGTTCGTCCCGTCACATACAGGGTGGTCCAAAACTCTTTTGAACTTAATGCTTACAGCCGAATCCCTGAATAACGGCCACTGTAGGAAATATAAAATGCCCGTTGTTCGGAAATTATTTTATATGCATTTTGAATGGAAACGTTCTTTAAACAAAATGACCGCCCTTAAATGGCGGCCATTATCGGAGGGAGTTTCACAATTTGGAATGCTGTCGTTATAAACTACAGTAATTGTTTTAACTGGCTTTTGGGTGAACGTGGGGGTTTTTTTTATGCCTTTATCTTATTATATTGTACTTTTTAATTTAAACTGTGTTAATTTATTTTATTTGTATTAAAGATTCTGTTCGAGTTTTATTACGCCGCAGAATGGCTGACGTTTAAATGTCATCACGCGTTAAAGATGTTTATTTAAATTAATTTGAAGCATTAAATAAATTTGTTTGCAAGTCATTTATTTTCTGTAGAAAATCAATGACTTGCAGAAAAGAAAGTTTGTTATTGTGTGTATATTCTTAGGAAAAAAAATTAAATATTATATTTTGTTAATATTATTATTTTAATTTCAGAGCATAAAAACCTTCTAGGCACTCTATAATCCTGCAGATATTTTGACCTCACGATCATACAGAACCATGGCACCATAAAGACCAATGCCATACGATCATGTGGCTCCTGATTGTGTCCTTACGACCATGGTATGGTTTGGTGTTTAAGCGTAAAATACACTTACACGCGAAGACTGATGCTTTAGCGTTTTTATGATCAAATAGCCCCTTTTCATTTACACACCATACCACCATAGAAGCATAAAGACTGATGTTTTTGTTACTGTAATTACTTCAATAAAAGAAGTGGAATTAATTTAATAAGTTCAAGACCTGCAGTAGTTAATGACCGAACAGAACAGGATTTAAAGAAAAGGAAGCAAAATCTTAGATAACCACTTTTAAACTGGTCTTTTATTTACTTTTTTCATAATACCCCACTTTGTTCGGACAGATAAACGCATATAATTATTTCTATCCATCTATCTATAGTTCATTTTATCATTAAATAGCGATTAGAAGATAGCTGATGTAATTGTTATATCCTTTAACTTCGGACAGGTATTCTTACCCTTGGGCACAAAATGGCGGATTATATCTCGCTTTGTCTTTTTATTCTCCTTATCTCGAAGTAATCCGCGCAAGAAAAAGAAAAAAAAAAGAAGCGGCACGAGGAGTCGACTCGAAATTTGCATAATTTCTAACCGAACTCACGCGACTCCACGAGCTTGTTAATTACAAACGTTCTTTCCCATCACGCAATTGTCATTTTCCGCGCGTTCTCGTACTTCGTCCCTGATTGGTCGGTTTCAAATTTATTCTCCGACCGTTAGACGATTATCCGCCAATAATTAAGGATAATTTACAAATTTGAATACACAAGTCCAGTTGTGTTTGCATATTCACGGTGATGGCTGCTACGAAGAAATGGAAAAAAAAAAGTATGGTGCTGTATACATTTTTCTTGATGTGTAATTATCAATTTCGACCTTATCTATGTTCCGCGAGGGTACATAACACGTGACTTTTTAAATATAATAGAATTTTATATTATACGCTTACAAGGGGATTATTAATCGACTTATAATGGTGACGATGACCTTTTGGATTTGAGAGTTACTGGATATAATCACTATGGCATTGGTGGGTTATAGCTTTACGGGGACCGGGCAAATTTGAATTAGAGGGCATCGCGTATAGACATTTTCTTATAAAAGATTGGTTTGGGGCTCCTGTTGGTGGGTGCCCCAGAAAATCGCCGTTTTTGCCTAGAGAATAACACCCCATTGCGCTATAGAATACAATTATGCAATGATGCTCTGATACTTTTCTTACACACATAGCTCCTGATATTACTTATAAACGCATATACACTTGCATACAGGAAATTATGCTCTCTTGAAGCACTTGTGCTAAGACATACCATAACTGAGGGAGCCATGGCCCCCTTATACACGTGTATATAAGAGTATGCTCTCCATCAGCAGCAATATTGGCCACACCCACGCTAGTACCGGGGTGAATTTAAGTTTGCAAGTTTTAATTCACACGAATTGCTTAATTGTAAATATTTGGCATTGCACGCTACCGTCTAAAAAACAATTAAAAACACTATAACAGTTAGGTAAGAGCTTTTTACGGCCCGGATGTGAAGTCATTTATGATCAGGTGACCTAAGCAATAGGTGCCAGCAGAAATTTCGACAGTTGTAAGCTTTTATTACTCGCACGTGACCTATCAGGAACGAAATTCGGTAGTTGTTAGCGAGTCACGTGACGAGAAATCAGCGCATTTTAGACGAAAAGAAAAAAACACTGCGTACTCTTATTATACGGATGGGTAGCTCAGTTCCGATAAATCTTGCTCACTGTCAACTGATGGCCTAACAGCTTATTCACGTGAAGAAGTTTCGCTGTTTCCGCCCGCAAATTTGGAGGCCCCATCGTTTCACTGCACTTAATTATCTATCCCTAATCACCGGTTTGTTCTCCAACGTGAGTTGCCTCCCTACAAGGCCAGGAAAAAAAGAGAAAAAGGTAACTTCTATCCCTTTCGTTCCTCGGAGGAGGGAGACTGTCACGTGACCGAGCAGACATTTGAACGCTGATGTCAAACAGATTAATGTTAACAGATGTCTCTCTAAAAGGCGTGTAATTTTTGAACGGTGTGTCATCGTGGTAGATGCAGAGATTATTTTTTAACATTTATAAATTAAATTAATAATAAATTATTTAAAACTAAATAAAGATTTACTTAAAAAAAAGTTAAATATATATTTTTTAAAGTAAAATCTCGGATGTTTTGTTTCCTCTTTTTGCTAATAGATGGCTCTTGCTAACTATGCTATGCAGTACGCAGTTTTATGTCCACACGAGAAGTGGAGCCAGGTGACGTCACCGGAAGTTTGGACAAAGTTTGCTGATCTCGCGGTTAATTACACGACAGATCGGATGAGACAGAAAGTGAGAAATTATGCAAAATTTTTGACCCAAAATCGGCATCCTGTTGGGATGGCGATTTTGGGTCCCAATAGGATGCAGATTTTGGGCTTATTAACATATTTAGCATACAAGTAAAGCATATAACAGCTTATACACTTATTATTATCTCTGGCATGGCCATCTTTGATGTGTTACACTCTACACCGAACGATTTGAGAGTGTATAATCTTAATCTTGTAATTTAGTGGCATATCCGCGCCCTAAAGACGACTTTCACTGCTTACTGAAGTATTTCTCACTGAAAGAACGTAATGAGGTCAGTGAGAAAGCGAGAATGAAATGAGAGACAGCAGAAACCCCAAAGGATGTTCGGTTTCACATTCTTCATAGTTAGCTATATAAATCAAACTTTCTACAGTTTATAAACATTTAATTTGTTTTATTCACGTCATTTATCAACCTGTCTTCCACGGCCACCATTGGGACCTGAAAGTTTAAGCTGAAGTCAAACTTACACAAATCAAATCCAGTTGCTGACGTTATTACATTTATCACTAGTCTGTGAATATCAAATTACAGGATAAAAATTGAGCAACAATTTGTTAAGTGGTATCTGTCTGTAATGCTCTTATATCTCAAAAATTAATTGTATGCAATAATATTAAAGTTCGAAATAAATATACGCGTACAGGTGATATATCAGTTGCAGTATTAATATACACAACGTACGCCTTAAAATTTGAGTATGTACTGTACGTGTATATAATCATACACAGCAGTTGTAAGGTATATATATATTTCATATAACATATATACAGTTATTTGTATGCAAACTGAATACAGGTAGGTAGAGATGTATACAGTTCGTTTGATAACAATAATAATAACAGAGATAAAATAAATTGTACATGTAAACTTTATGAAAAAAGTTAGTACTGTCTCCTATACATACGTATTTTCATGTATAGTATTTTAACAAAAATGCTGCATATCATAGCAGGTACTGTCTTCCATGCCTGACCACCTACTATAAGACACCTGTTTTTATGGTACACCATGTATTTTACTTTGTAGTAGTAGCAGCAGCATTTTGCCTACATTTGAATTATATTGAAACGTATGCAACATGCCGCTACTACTGAAAAGTAGAGTTGTAGGCAAGAGAAGCAAGTACAAGTTAAGTCGTTTTCAAGGTCACCACTATCAAAAGTAATAATTCATTCAGCCATATTTGATTTGCATATGAAACGTAATATGCAAAATATCAAGTAGGCTACAAAAGTATTTTGTAGCCTAGTAAAGTACAGTGTTATCTAACACTGTACTTTAGTACAAGATGAGTTGACGTATGCCACCCTTTTTAAAATTAATGTACTTTACGAGTTATTTATTATTTTTAATAAATTATGCAATCTTAGTGTGGAAAGACTTGACAACTGAAAATATATGAATGTATCTTGGCCGAAATTTCAATTAGTTTTACGACAATAAATTAACAAACAGGTTGTTACACAGTAAACAAGTTTAATTAATTTGTTTTGGAAATTTCAAAGAAAATTATACTTTTTTCTGGAATTTAATTTACTAATTTAGAATAAAAATTGCTAAAACACTCGAGCAATATCGAGAACTTTATAATATAAATAACAATTAATTAATAAAGAGTGATTTAAACGAGCTCTATGAAACGTTACTTAAGAAACCACGCTGTATAAAATGAAATCTGTACAAGTAACACACGAGATAACGGTTAAAAAATTTAATTTATCACATAAAAAATCAAAGTTTTAATAAAAATAGACTTATCTCGAAATCTGACCAAATAAAAAATCCAAGAAAAAATAAAATCAAACCTCGATATAACGCGATTTATTCCCAAATAGCGCCACTCTCTTATAGCGCCAGTAAATTATTAAATAAACATAAACACTACTTGATATAATTCTTGTTATTTGAGTTACTTCAATTTAGCGCTATTTTCAGAAGCGTTAAATCGACGTTTTACCGTATTTTTTATGTCAAAGAAATGCAAATAATGAGCTTAATTTCTAGCCGCAAGAGGGCATTGTATTATAAAAAGACAGCGGAAGACACGAATTCTATTGTTACTTCGGTTACAGTACACTGGAATTCTCGTGAATTAATTCAAATATAAAAATATTTAATTATAAAAAACAACATTGTATTGTTTATTAATATTTGTAGTGTTAATTAACTTAATAAAACTTAAGTACGCAATAAAACTAGCTACGTAAATAAACAAGAGAGTAGCTAGTAGCGCCATCTGGAGACATTTATAAAAACTTTCGACTGATAAAGAAAAATGAATAATTAAACCTTTATTAAAAGTTTTATTATTGTTAAAATTGTTATTATTTAATTGCTAATTAATATTAATAAGAAAGGAATTATAAAACCGAATTAACGAGTTTTTGAAAAATTAACAGAGTTTTATGAATAGCGTAAAAAAAGCTGCTGCAGGTGGTGATATGACATATGCTAATTATCCGATTTTATGACTTTTGATACTGATTTAATTATTTAAATTAAATATCTTTAAGTAAATTAGTAGCAAAGTAATTGCTTTATTAAAATATCGTTACAAGGATAGTGTTTTTGTAAAAATTAATTAAATTTTGGGTACATGAATATTTATACACCAGAAATATTATTAATTCTTCCTGTATTTAAGTTCATCAACGTGTAGTGTATTAAATTTCATTGTGAGAAAGGTAAGCGTTTCTTCTTTATTGTTTTGAATAAGTTAAGTGATCTGATTTGAGGTTGTTACGCGTAACGTACAGTTGCACGCACACTTTCGGGGGCAGGGTTTACGCGGTGGTGAGGAAGGGGAGCGTGCGTTACACGGTTTGGTCTGGGATGGGTGTGTTACGCGTTGAGAAGAATCTTATGTACGAAGTGTTACCAACTGTTTTAATAACACTTACGTATCCAATTGTTAGCGTTACAGCTGGAATGTTAGTGATTAAGAACATTAAAAGCTTAACAAGGAGACAGTTATAGAGGGTAAGAACCGCATTGGAAGACGGGAAAACCAATAGCTTCGCATTGTTCCATTGTCTTGTTTAGTTTGCCAGTTCACATCTGTTAAGTTGTCAGCGACCACCAGGATATCTGTTGACAGCTTGGATCCGATTCTGACGAATTAGGTTTTGTCACACAACACAATGGAAGGAAGATAGAAATTAAGAGAATTGCAGCTCTCTTAAACAAGTACTTGTCTTTAATCTCATAATGAGAAAATTTGCTGCTTCTATACTATTCGATTGTAAGCAGCAGGGGCGTATCCAAGTAGGGGGTACTTCTACAGCACCCCATTAATACCGAAGCAATCAGTTTTGTTACTCTGAAATAAAAGTAAATATAACAACTCATATCGCATGATTTTGATTAAGAAGCTAAAATAATTCTAGAGTAATCAGTAAGAGTGTGTGAAAAAACCATAGGGGTACATACCTTGGTCCTCCTAAATCTGCGTGAAGGAGCACCCACTGGATAAGACACTGGTAGGTAGATTGGAAGATTTATGAAAAACTTATTACATACTCGGGCGTTCTAAGCATAAAATTTAGAACTTTCCCAGCTTTTTTTGTCTGTCTGTAACGCCTTCCCGAAGAAACCATGATGTTATATGGGAATTTTATTGAATTTGAGTTTATAAGGATACTTCTAGCTATTAAGAGGTCACGTTTCATGGATAAGGTATCCTTTTTTTGAGTTTATGACATTTTCTTAGATCTGGGTCCGTGATATTTTATTAACTCTGGTTTCGAGCTACCCGTAACATTTCGTTGATGATTAGATGACTGCACGAGCTGACATTTTCTATGCTTATGGTAAATTTTATTATATTTAAATGACTTAATTCTGTACTTCGTATGGTGATCGGTCAAATTTTGACCGTCCCAAAGTTTCTGCGTTTCTCGACGTTTTCGCCTTCCAGAAGCACAAAAAAGTAATAGACAAATCCCTCACAAATTCTGTGTGTGGGGGCATGTCGGCATCTATTTTCTATTATATCTCAACACTGGACGAACTAAAAATTCTTAAATTTGGCAGGATTCTTTCTATATAGGAGGCATTGATGCTGTTAAATTTTGATGGTTAAAGGTCAGGGGATTGGGGAGATAGAGGTCATATCATATTTAGAGTAGAGTCAGACAATGAAAATTTTACTCGTTATTAGCATTTTCAATTTCTGTATAAAATCACTCCTATCCCGAAAGTGAGCCTTGGCCTTTTTATAATAATTAATAATATAAAAATTATTTTTTAATAACATTCGAATTACATCCTTGTGTTTTTGCTTGTGTTCAGCTCTCAAGTAAGTAGATTAAATGCCGAAATGAATTCGTGTGAATTTATCTGTGCTTCCTCTGTTTATAAACAAGGCCAAGTTCTCCAAACATGCTAAATTTGCATTTATTGGCCCACATTTCTTTTTTTTACTTTAAACCTCTCATTGCCCCACCTTTTTCTCTTGATAGAAAATCCTGATACATCTGGATGCCATACAACCGGTTAGGCCCTTTTCCAGGACACGTGTGAAGTGTCATACTCGACTGCATTCTCAACAGCTTCCCAAAAATAATTTTTTTTTTCCTTCTCTGAGGAAGGAAATGTAACTCGTTTTAAGTTCTTTCTAGAAAAACTTTTTAAATTCTAATTTTGGAACACGTGAAAATAGCGTAATTTCTTCTCTCGCTGTTTCCACCCCTCTGCTCACGATTAGAATTTGGCATTTATCATTTTGATTGCTGCTAAGAAGTTGGTTAGGTTCTACTACTAGTGATTTCTGTAAGGTCTGCCACTAAGTAATAGGCCTAATTTCTGTCTGGGCTGCTCTAAAATCGAAGAAGCTAGGAATATTTTTACAGCATCGGTGTGTCACGCTGAACAGCTTAAAGTGATTCGTAAAGGCCTAAATTCCACGATGTAGAGGCAGCACATTATTATTATAAGGGTAGAAGTTTAGCCCTGAGGGGAAGGTGTTTTTGTTGCGGGGGCGGGCGCATCCTTTCCAGAGCCGGAACGCGTTAATGGATAAACGTGACAATATGAGGTCTGTAACACTTCTTTTGACCTCGGCTGCAAGGCTAGCCTTCCTTTTTTCCCCTCTTTTTTTAAGTAACGAGAAGAGCAATAGAGGAGAGGGCCCGATGCAGAATGTCAAGAAAAGTTGTCGAACAAAGGGAAGAAGTGTCTAGCCAAAAGCTAGAAAAGGTGAGGGTAACAAATGGACTACAGCATCGATACATGTAGCACATTTTACACGTTTATTTCGCTATCCCACAGGACAACAGAAGTGTATTGGGACTCACTGCATATCCCACATGGCTGCGCCCTACAAGCTTTTGCAATATAAGAACTGGATCGATGCATTTTTCTCCCTACTTTTAGAAACTTATCTAAATCCGCTGGTGATGCTCCCCTTTTTCTAATATCGGAGAGCACGTGATTGGAATTTTGGCCCCCCGTGAAAATAATTTTGGAGAAAACGTGATAAATTGTCATCTTCCGGATATCTCTCCTGACAGGTCGTACATGTCGGGATGAGTTTATGAGATCGCGGGTTCGGACCCTATTTGCGGTGTTCTAGAAAACTGCAGTGCTTCCACAGATACAGGAGTATTTCCGAATGTAGAAATTCCCCATTTGTATACACGAGTATATACATAAAGTGCTTTAGGAGCGTTGCAATAAATCATGTTCAAGCGTGATGATTTAATACTATGTTGCTACTTTGTACTAAAGCAAGGATACAGAATAAACGTGAAGGCAAAAAAAGAGAATGTTTTATGGTGTTATTCAGTCTGAACAAGTAAAAAATATGACTAAGATGAATTATGTACAAACAAACTTGAAAATATTATAATCCTACATAAATAAACCTTGAGGAAATTTAAGTAATAGCCTTAAACAAATAAACAATCTCACGTCTAGTTCTTTTACTATTGTTTATACACTGGTCAATGGTAATTTTTATTATTATTATTATTATTATTATTATTATTTTATTCTAGTAGTATGAAGCGTCACTACTGCAGAATTGCTGAACGTGAAAGCGTGTTACAAATGCTGATGAAATTCAAAATATGCAAATGTTTCGAGCGTGTTTGCGAAAGGAATACGAAAAATGTCCAATAAATTACACTGGCAAGTTACAAAAATGATTCCAAATTTTTAAAATTTGTGTCTTTGTGACGATGTAGTGTGACGTTTTGACATCAGTCGTGCGGATTATCACTACTTAAATTCGATTTCCCGTGCGTTACCCGAGCAGTAATAGAATAAACTACAAGTGAAGTTACAAGCAATGAACGTGTTATGCGTTACGCCAAGTTAATCGCACTCGATACGTCTCTAAATTGCGCGAATTTTTATCTGATCGTTTCGCGTTACACGTGGTTACACCAACGTTTCTACTACGTTGTCCTATGGACTAGAAGGGTCCTCACCGACGGGGGGCCTCAAACCAATTTTTTATTAAAAAAAAAATAAGTATTTTCCAACAGAGAGCTGTCTGAAGTCAACACTATACACGAAGCCCCCTAATTCAAATTCGCCTGGGTCCCACGAAGCTGGTTATTTCTATTAAGCCCGCTGTACTCCACATACGTCACACGACTAGTAATTGAACGACAATACCACAAAGGCGCTAGAGTTTGGCGGGGAAAAATGTGGTGTTTCCGGGGGTCTTTTTTGAATTTGACAAGTATAATATAACTCGTTTTCTTAAACTCTTCCCGTTGTCTAGGGAGGAGAAGGCTATACCGATTTATGAAGTGACTTTTCATCTGCTACTGCACGCTCGGATAGATGCACTTCTCCCTAATCCAGAAGCATCACCACAGATACAGAACCTCCTAGGGCTCTTTACTCATTTATCTCTCTCTCCTGCGGGTGTCCCAACCGTCTTCCCTTCTTTCATGCTCGGATTAGTGGTGACTACGTTGAAAGTGGATAGTGGAAACTGTTGAAAGATGACTCCACCTTCCCCCCTCTACGCTCTAGAAAATAGCAGCCCCGTGTATCCTACACCAGAAAATTGGTAAAATGCTATAAACTCTGGTACGGTAGAATAAAAATTTTTAAGGTTTATTTATACTGCCTTTAAGTACTTTTTCGGGACAGTTGCCGTAATTTGAAATCGCCGCTCTTTGGTGGTGAAGATCTCGCATGGTTCCCTCGCATCAGCACAAAATGCTGATGCGGTGCTGCGACGGGGGAAAGCTGAGTAAAAAAACGCGCAGCAATGAATAAATTTTGAAAATAAAAGGATGCAAAACGAAAAATATTCAAACTTCCTATGTAAATTTCGAGGTAGGACCACGGGAATCATTCGGAATTATTAAAATTTTATAGATTATGTAAAGTACAGGGGTGGTTCTGTAGTAATTTTAATGTGATTATGAGTTAGGACTCAACTGACAGTTTCAGTAGTAACGATAATAACAATAACTACTAGTACCAGTTCTTCTAGTAGTAACACTACTAGAAGAACTATCACTAGGTTCAGCACTATCAGGACTAGTACTAGCATTAGCACGCAGACATAGTAGTGACACTACTAGAGAATCGGAACCAGTAGGTCTATGATTGACACAAGTAGAACTATAATTCACTCTAGTAGGGCTAGGATCGCTCTTGTAGGGCTGGAATCGGCTCTAGTAAAGTTAAGATCCGTACTAATAGAACTAGGTTTGGAAGTGTAGACCTACGATCTGCGCTAGTACAGCTAGGATCGGAAGTATAGAGCTATAATTGACACTAGTAGGTCTATGATTGACACAAGTAGAACTATAATTCACTCTAGTAGGGCTAGGATCGTTCTAGTAGGGCTGGAATCGGCTCTAGTAAAGTTAGGATCCGTACTAATAGAACTAGGTTTGGAAGTGTAGACCTACGATCTGCACTAGTACAGCTAGGATCGGAAGTATAGAGCTATAATTGATACTAGTAGGTCTATGATTGACACGAGTAGAACTATAATTCACTCTAGTAGGGCTAGGATCGTTCTAGTAGGGCTGGAATCGGCTCTAGTAAAGTTAGGATCCGTACTAATAGAACTAGGTTTGGAAGTGGAGACCTAGGATCTGCGCTAGTACAGCTAGGATCGGAAGTATAGAACTATAATTGACACTAGTAGGTCTATGATTGACACAGTAGAACTATAATTCACTCTAGTAGGGTTGGAATCGGCTCTAGTAAAGTTAGGATCCGTACTAATAGAACTAGGTTTGGAAGTGTAGACCTACGATCTGCGCTAGTACAGCTAGGATCGGAAGTATAGAACTATAATTGACACTAGTAGGACTAGGTTTGACACAAGTAGGACTATAATTCGCACTTGTAGAGCTAGGATAGACTCTAGTAAGGCTAGAATCGGCTCTTGTAGGGTTAGGATCGGTACTAATACAGCTAGGTTTATAAGTATAGACCTAGGATCTGCACTAGTACAGATAGGATCTGAAGTATAGAGCTAGAATTGGCACTAGTAGGAACGACGTTAGTAGTACTAGAACTAATAGTAACATTACTAGAACTAAACTAATAATTTATTAATAGTTAATGCATAGCATAAACCTTTTAACGTTAATAAATTGATTTTTATTGAGTTATACATTCCAGATAATCTACGTTTCTAGAATTTAATTATCTAGAACGAGTTAAAATATAAGCATGAGTAGCTTCTCTTCTTTCTTAAGGTATTGGAACGCAAAAATATGCTCCCACTGCATGAAAAATTTAGGAATGTAGGTCTTAAACTTGAATTTAATAATATAAATAATAAACAAGACACGTATAATCTAATCTGCATCTTGTACAAATGAAATTTTTTGTAGGGAAGGAGGAAAACTGGAACCACGTTCCGAAGGATTACAGGAAAAGTTATTACGAGAAATTCATCAGGAATAAAGTTAACTTTTCAGGTAAGCATATTTTTTATATGCTTCATTTAACATGGGAATTTTTATTAATAATGTAAAATTTCTGAGGCATAGAATCTAGAATTGTTTCACATGATTAGGAAAATTTCTTAGGCATAAATTTAGCGGAGAACAACAAGTCAATTGAAAGATTCTCGAGATATTTTTCATGTAATTGTAACATTTTACAAAAAGCTTTGGTAAAATATTTTATTAAATAAACCATAATTCTTAGGAAAAGTAAGGGTAGATCAGCATTTAGAACATTCATTAAATGTACATAAGCTATAGTAAGAACATTGATTAAGCATGGGATAAAGTAGGAAGAACACAAATTACGTGTAAAGCTGGAGGTAGAAAGAACACAAATTATGCGTAAAGCTGGAGGTAGAAAGAACACAAATTATGCGTAAAGCTGGAGGTAGGAAGAACACAAATTATGTGTAAAGCTGGAGGTAGGAAGAACACAAATTATGCGTAAAGCTGGAGGTAGGAAGAACACAAATTATGTGTAAAGCTGGAGGTAGGAAGAACACAAATTATGCGTAAAGCTGGAGGTAGGAAGAACACAAATTATGTGTAAAGCTGGAGGTAGGAAGAACACAAATTATGTGTAAAGCTGGAGGTAGGAAGAACACAAATTATGCGTAAAGCTGGAGGTAGGAAGAACACAAATTATGTGTAAAGCTGGAGGTAGAAAGAACACAAATTATGCGTAAAGCTGGAGGTAGGAAAAACACAAATTATGTGTAAAGCTGGGGGTAGGAAGAACACAAATTATGTGTAAAGCTGGAGGTAGGAAGAACACAAATTATGCGTAAAGCTGGAGGTAGGAAGAACACAAATTATGTGTAAAGCTGGAGGTAGGAAGAACACAAATTATGTGTAAAGCTGGAGGTAGAAAGAACACAAATTATGCGTAAAGCTGGAGGTAGGAAAAACACAAATTATGTGTAAAGCTGGGGGTAGGAAGAACACAAATTATGTGTAAAGCTGGAGGTAGGAAGAACACAAATTATGTGTAAAGCTGGGGGTAGGAAGAACACAAATTATGTGTAAAGCTGGAGGTAGGAAGAACACAAATTTTGTGTAAAGCTGGAGGTAGGAAGAACACAAATTATGTGTAAAGCTGGGGGTAAGAAGAACACAAATTATGTGTAAAGCTGGAGGTAGGAAGAACACAAATTAGATGTAAAAATGAAGCTAAGAACAACATAAATTAGGTGTGGAACTGAGAATGGGGATAACACAGATTAACGTGGAACAGAAGATAAAGAGAACATAAATTGAGCATGGAACAGAAAGCAAGGACCTAAATTAACTTGGAACAAATGGTAGGAAGACCTAAATTAAACAAAGAAGAAAAAATAGAAAGAACATATACTAGTATATAGACAGAAAGCTAATATAACATAAATTAATTTTACACTCAGCAGAAAGAAAATAATTTAAAAATTAAAGAATCAAATTTAGGACCCCTATTACTTTGAAATAAAAAGATCAATAAATATTTGTAAGCATACTTTTAGGCATAAAATAGAAAACTGAGACGTTTTTCCTTGTATACAAAGAAAACTTTTTCTGGTAAACAGAAAGTTTTCAGTTTAATTTTCTGGATATCCACAAAGGAATTCCCGCATTCTACGTGGAACGTTTTAAAGAAGGATACTTGTCCTATCTGCATGGGAATGTCCTTAGGACGATAAACCGTTAGCGTGTCTACAGACGTCTGGTTCCTCAGCAGTTACCGGATCACACTTTTGTTCCCCCACAATGGATCTGTTTACTACATTATGATGTCTGTTAAAGCGATCAATCCGAGTCACATAAGTACCCATCGCAGAGCTAACTGCAGCACCAAAATTACTTTTAAGCACCATATTGGAATTACATGTTGGAAAGAATCCAATTTCCTTTTTTTCCTTTGTCTTATAAACGTCTACGAGTCTTTATATCTTTAGAAAATTCACAATATCAGAATTGATTTTTTTCTATATTTTCTTCTATATTCATCTTCACCCCCTGATTAACCTTATAAATAGATTCATAAAGTATAGTTTTTTAGGCCTTCTGTTTATATTTATAGATAATGCCCACATCTATCGTGTAGATTATAAATATAAGGGTACATATAAAGATTTACAGATCAGATCTGTGTGCGATAAGATGACCAATCTAGTTTTATAGAAACAAGTGGGATAGTTTGTTCTGCACACATAGCTAGCATATTACTGAGATAAGAGCATAAAAATAGAGTATGGGGGTTGCCTTTAGGTGTGACTTATCTTCTATTGCCTAGTAGAAATGAGGCCTAAGCAGGCACTTATAGTAGCAGCATACTTAATATTGTGTTAATATCAAGTCTTGTTGCCTAGTGAGGCTTAAATATGCAGTAACACTGCACTTGATATAGGATAAAAAGGGATGAATGTAAAGGAATTTGCATAAATTTTGTCTTTTCTTTTGCATGAAAATCTGTTGTCGAATAACAAGTAGACTGGCCAGCAATCTCGTTATACTTCCAAGCATCTTTAAAGGCCTGTAAGAGGCCTGTGTATACTATAACCATCCCACAATACTTATGCTTGTGTAATATGGACTAACCAGCAGTCAGAATTATGGACCAGTTATATAATATCATACATCTTCAGAGGCCTGCAAGAGGCCTGTTTTTACTAAAGCCAACCCACAACAGTTACTAACGCGTGTATAATTGTTACACGGGAGTTTGCACGAGTCATAACCATCCCAGATTTACGCAAGAAAGACTTATATCAGAAAACATAATAGAAAACACGATAGGACGGAAGGGAAAAAAAATGGAGAACGTTAAATGGGGGGAAGCAAACCAATCAGCGCAACGCCGAGAGAGCAAGATAAGCATAACGATCGACACGGAGAACATCTCCATTCAAATCAATGGAAAGCATGTCACAATATCTGAAAAGGAAATTAATAAATGCCGAGCAGAAGAGATTTGTATCGATGGATTCAAGTAATCAAAGATGGCCCGTATCATTACCGTCTGTCCGTCCTCTTTCTTGTCTTCTCCCTGATTGGATCCGCCCAAACCTTGTCCTTTGCCAGACTGGCCTGACAGACCTCAACAACCGGCGGCCCTTATCCCCAAACAAAATTAACCATGTCAACATCGGCAAGCAATTACTAAAACTTACAATATGAATTTCCGCCCTCCTTTTGTTACTACGTCAGCATCTTGGCCCGTTTTGTTTCATAAGTAGCCATCGCTACCCAACAGGTAGTTTTTCTTCACCTGTTACTACTATCGGGAGAAAAAAAATTCCCCCTGTACGCAAGGAAGAGCACACTGCAGTGTCTTTCCTCCTGTATATTTACAGGCCATACAATGATTTAGGCCTGTATTAACTAAGTGTAATTTTTAACGACCTAACAGAAGGCCTAGCCTGTAGGGGTGGAGAAAAAAGGCTACGTTTTCTGGTTTAGTGGGATACGGGTGGATCTTTTATGGAAGAGTGGCTCCTATTTAGTTGAAATAAATCCATCCAGTCGGGTACGAACCCGCGACTAACTGCAAGCCTTAAGCCTTCACGCCTGCATATTTTATCCTTAGAGGAGAGCTTTATATAAACTACCGCGCGCTTCATTAACACAACTTAACTGTTCCTAAAAGTAGTGTCCCCAGAGACTGTGTGAAGAGGAACGACCCAGCACTTTTATGAACTTGTCAGGTGCAGAAAGTGCAAATGTCAGTTAACCTTTTTTTTTCTCCTCCTGTTCCCTGTCGATAGTGACGAAAGAAAGAAAGATTACCTGCGATGATAATTCATATCACGCACTACGTTTTTATCAACTCGCTTCGATATTGTTATCACTTAATGGACGATTACTCCGAGTAACTTCTCTTCTGCGGACAAACCCCCCCTAACGAAACTTCACGCGCGTGAGACCTTCTATCTAATCAAGTTTGCATGTAACGATAAATCCTATTAGAATCGCCGTAACTCGATACTGCGAATGAATTGCAATCGTACTGAGTAGCGAGGTTTCTTTGGTGCAGCAAACCTCAATACTATGCAAGATGATCCGCAGTACAGGTACTTATTGAGGTTTCTAGTACTAAAGTACGAGCTGAGTACTGAGGTTTTCTAGTTCACAATACTGAAAAGCGTGGTTTATTTAGTGTCATAAACCTCAGTACTCTGCCAGAAAACCGTAATAAGAAAATTAGGAACCTCAGTCGTTACACACTAACGCTGTTAATCTGGCAGAGTAGTGAGACGTCTGGCACTACAGAAACCTCACCATTTAGTCAGTATTGTGAATTAGGAACCTCAGTAGTCCGCTTGTAGTTTAATAATAGAAACTGCAGTTCATCTAGCAGAGCACTGCGTTAAAGAAACCTCGTTATTGGGTATTGTGATGCATCTAGAAGATTACAGGGGTTTTTGGTACTACAGAAACCCCTGTAATCTGCTAGATGAACCTCTGTAGAATACATAATAGGAGTACAGGGGGTATGTATTGTTATTCATTAGTAACTGTAGGATTTATTACGAGAATCATTATCATGGTTTCACTTATCACCAGGCAAATTAAATATTCAATCTGACTTAATTAGTATAATATCTGACTAATGGATCAATTCCGTAACAGCGATTCTTTCCCTCGTTATTACGTATTTTGTTCCTATTTTTAAATCGTAATAACGGGGTTTTTTTACAATGAAACTTTATAGGGAGCTTTCTATTAAATTTTGCTTGATTTTTGAATAAAAATTCATTCGCTTATAACGTTTTATAACCGCTTCTTAAATCGCGGTTTTAAATTCGCAAATTTTAGTTTTCTCGTCTAAAATGAGGAAAAATTATTATTAATATTTACGTTATACAAACTTTTAGCAAAACTTTATTCGTTATAACGAGGGAATTGCATAGTTTAATGCATAAATACTTCGTTTAATTGGGGAAGTTTCCAAAAATTTTCTCGTTATAACGTGGCCGCGTAAGTAGTAAACTTAATATAATGTTAGATGTTAAGCTTTCTCTTATAACGAGGTCTGGCGATTCACGTTTATACGCTGAAAAGGCATTTTTCTCGGGATAACTTTATGTGAAAGTAATTTGCCTTTCTTTTTTCTTCTTTTCTTTTTAGTGGCAATGGGAAAGGAACCCGAAAACCGACGTCTTTTCGCAGAAATGCAGTTAAAATACACCCCGAAAAAACGCAGAAAATCACCTCAAAATAACAATTTAATTGGAAACTTATCTCAAACTCCATCAGTGAATAACCTGTGTCGCCTTTATTTTTATCTTTCTTTCGCTCCTTTCTCCTTGCTCCACCGAAATGACACTTACACTTCACGGAAAAGGAACCACAAAAAATAAATAAATAATAAATAAATAAAAAATCACGTTTCGGCATCTTTATTTTCGGGTGGAGAAACTTTAGTGTTCAGTAAAGAAGAACGGAAAATGACCACCGTGAGGTCATTACTGCGGTTAAAGTCCGCCATCTTGGCGCCTTCATTTATAGATAAGGTTCGATCACGTGAACAAGGTGTAGGGGGACATCCTGCCGGGCCTTCTTGACGTCCCCACAACTGTCATTTGCGTCTGACCATAATTATTAGGCGCTAAATACTCCTCCATCTCTTATCAGCAGGGGGGTGGGAAGAGTTGAAACGACCTCCGACCCTCGTAAAAAACAGTCTAATTATTAATACTTTGTATGACCTATAGCTTACAGGTAAGTTATCGTATGTCACTCTCGTTTTATGTCCGTCACGTGATGCGAAATTCACCCCATAACTGAAGTGGGTTTTACGAATGAAAGGCACAAACACACACACACACCCTCACGCATCTTGCGATATTAAAGGCTATTATAAACCTGAATAATGTGCCTGTAGTGATAGGAATGAGCCTGTAGGTAAACAGACTCATTTCTCTTATGTAAGGTTCGGGGTCGTGTGAGGAACCATGATAAATTTTGGGAGGGAGAGGTGAAGCTGTGTTTTCTGTTCTCTAGGGTTTCTTTGTAACTTATTTTAAGTTTTAATAAAAGAACAATATGCAAAATTTCTATAAGCCTACTTTATTTTATGTTTCTGTGCCTTTAACGCCTAATTTTAGCTTTTCCGGAGCCTTAATTTCTCCGTTCTGACTGTTCTCCTCCATGAGCTGTATCTTCTGGTTCGGCATTTTCTTCACAAGTTTAGCCTTATTTTGTTGGGTGAGCCTTAATTTCGATTTAAATCACTTCTAATTTTCGTCTAGAGCCTTAATTTCTCAGAAAATATACAAACATTGGAAATTTTTATTTGGTTTTATAAATGAGTTCGATTTTATTACCGCAGGCTACAAGGTGGTTTAAGACCTCGAGGCCTTAAACCACGAGGTTGAGGCTTGAGGTCTTACGCTTTTCACTTATAGGCGGTCTCTCCTTCTACCAAATAAAACGTTAATTTGTGCCTCAACAAAACCTAAATCCAACTATTTGTCAGGGATTAAACCTTATTTTTTGGCAAAAATATACAATAATTCCGGTGTTAGAACCTCTAGGAACCAATAAATAATAATGGTATATTGTTAATTATGTTCAAACACAGTCTAGGAGCTGACAACGTCCTACAAAGATAGCTTTTGAGTGTCCTTCCGATAAGTTAACAGTTGAAACCAAATCCAGTTAATAAGGTTATCTTTAGCCCCAGGTCCTGACCACACACAAGTTTTTTGTTCCCAGGACAACTTCTCCAATATCTTCTACCTTATCAGCCCTCAAAATTGCTCAAACAACTAAGAGACGGGGCCAAAAAAAAAGTTATTGTTTAGTGTTTAAAAATACACATCAAAGTATTGGTGCAATTGAATTTCACGCTTCTTGTAATCGAGAAGAAATGGAAGAGCGGCAATACGTGGGGTGTTTTTATAATTAATCACCGAAAAATTTCGCGAGGAATCACGCGAAAAGACTTATTTGGGAAATAACCGAGTGGTTGGGTGAAAGAACATCGTTTTTCTTGAAGAAAATAGATTAAGTCGAGTCAGTCGCGCGTTACGGGTGGTAACACAAATCAATCGTTTCGGGGGGTGGGAGATGCGAAAATTCGATAAAACGCTTTAAAAAAGAGTGAAAGGAGACGTTGTAAATTCTCTTCTTTATAAAGGAAAAAGCTAATTTAATTTGTCAACCGTCCCCTTAAAAGTTTGTAATCCACTTAGTGAGGTGCACTTCATCTTGGTTTGCAGGTGTTCGCGTGTCATTCTACATCTGGAGTCACATCCGAGCAACAGTTACCATTGAAGAAAAAGGGAAGAACAAGGCCAAGGCAGGTGTAAAAGTGATTTTAGAAGGTCCTCCACAACATGATTGAATATCGTGTCTCGGTCGAACATGGCAGCGTTGAGTGATGCACGATCCTGGGTGGAGCCCGGTCTTGACCAAAGAATACACTTAACAAAAGGTGCAACATGCGACTCTTTCACCCCCTACGCTTCCCCCGGGAGAAGAGAGGAACACTTTAAAAAAAAAACACGTGGTGAATTGGTTAGTAGAGACGTCTCCAATTCGGGGTCGTGTACACTTGTGATGCATATATCAGGTGTAATGACTTCTCCTTGTGCAGCTGCTGTCTTAATGTGGATAACAAAGAAGTGGCTTTGGGGGGGAATACCAGGAGCGGTTGTAAAGTCGAGTGGAAGTTTGACCTTTTAACACGTTACTTAGCTTTAAAATTCTGCAGGGGTTCGCTGGTGCCAAAAAAACCTTTCCCGAAGGCTTAATTAGTAGATGAATCAAAGGCATTTTTTTGCGTGGTTTGAAGGTGCGGAGATGGGTTTGTTAATGTTTTAAGTGGGCTCTAAAGACTCAAATCGGAGCCTTAACCTGGGAGTCTCTTATAAACAGAGCCTGTGTCTTATTTCTATATTAAAATCAGGCTATAATTCGAACTTAAGCTAGTAAACAGTAAGTAAAACTGTTTTAATTTTAAGGCTCAGAGTATAATTACCCGACAATTTATTATAAATTAAGATTAAGCTGAGTTCTTTTATGATTAAAGCTCACTACAAAATTCATTTTATGAGTCTTTGGTGCTTATTTTCAGGCATTTACGATCCGAACAAGCCTAGTTTTTAGCCTACTTTTTTCATTTACACGCACAGAAGCCACATGTGATACCAGGAGAAGGGTGGTTTGGACGATCAAAAAACGTTTTATATCGAAGGGGATCGAGTGTCATACGAGATAAAAAATTGTTTACGCGTTTAGATAACATAAAAACTGATCCCGAGACCTCTTTACCCCCTAAAAAATGCACCTTTTTTAGGGGGAAAATAACACAAGAAAGGAGGCAATATTTGGCGTTTTTCTTGCTGTTGACGAAGTAGTGACGAGTCATTGATGATTATCTTCCTCCCTGATGCAATACAAAACGTTCTGAATATCAAGACACGTAAGTAGAGTTACAAATTATACACGAAAAAGGCCTCCAACAAACCGCAAAGATTTTATCAGTCTCCCCCCCAAAAAAAACCAGTCGATGATTGCTCTTACGAGGGCAGATGTTCCAAGGACATCTGCCAAAAAATGAATATCTCTACCGCTTCTACAGGAAGACAGATTTAGACCCCTAAATATTGTTTAAGGGGTTGGCAGGAGGACCTACTTATAGCTACATTTTTAGAATTTTGTGTACCTAACACCCGCATCTTCGATGCTATATAGAACCTGATACCCTCATCCTCAATGTAGAATATTAGAGATTTGTCTTAATAAAAAAGGCCTCTTTGCAGATTTAGATGTGATGAATACTATAGAAGGCCCTTCGCACGTTTACTTTTTGGTTCCAGATGTATATTGTTTTACGCTAAGGTGCTATATGGGCCCACCTGGCGTTAGTTTATTAGAGTGCAGAGGCCTAAGTAGCTATGCCTGCTAATTACGGAAGGCCTAAATTACTTGTGAATTATATATTATAGAAAGTAAATCACAGGCGCCACAATTGTTAGCTGATACGTTTTATGCCTTACATTACCAAGTGGGCCTATAACTAATGTACATTTGCCAACATTCGGTGGTTCTTTGCATAGAAAGGCTCTTCAACCAGAACCTTTCGTGCCTTTTGCAGCTAAAGGAGACTTTGAAAATGTACCAGAGGTCCTTCAACAAACAAGGAAGTTCTGACGCAATGTATCGTCTCCAGGATCCCCTGAAATTCCCTAATGGGAGTTATGAGTTGACAACCAACGAGAAGATTAAGAGTTTGACAAAAAGTCCTGTTTAAAATCAACCCTCCACTGTCGTTTTTGTCAACCGGAAGAGGCCAGGATTATAAATTAATAGAAGGCTTCATTGCACTCTTCGTTTTTCTTTCTTGGTGCCTGCTCCTACTTTGCAACGATTGCTACCCCCATTTTGATTTATTAGTTTCCCTTCAATGGTTACCGATTACAGAAAAACTCTCAGAATAGGGATATTTCTGCCTCGGGGGCCTTCTATTTCCGATTCTGAAGTTAAATTTAGACCCCCCCTCACGTTATGCACATCGATAATCCATGCTAGAATGGCTCCTCGTCTTATACGTCCTCGTAAGTGCGAGGCCGCAACGACAGAAAAGACGACATTTCAACTTTCTAGGGCCTTCGAAAGGGTATAAAATCGTAAGAAGCGCGGCCTTCCTGGACTGGATTTTAGTCTCTCAGGCTATCAGATAGGAAGCTGGAAACTAACACTAACACGTGGTATTTTTCTCAGAGGCCTCTGTCCACCCCATAATAGGAAGATATGCGGTTTCGGATGGCGTATAGAAGCATAATAGTCTACTATCCGAAAGGCCCTAAAATTGTAAAAACGTGGCCTTCCTGAATTAGAACGTTTCCTCATCTTACAAGGCCTGGAAAGTGCCAGGTTAGACCAAATACGGCAGAAGAGGCGCCATTTTAATCTTCTAGGGCCTCCGAGAGGCCCTAAATACGTAAAAAGTGGCCTTTCCGGATTGGATTGGCTTATTTTGAGCATGAATCGGAACCTTTATCAGATAGGGAGCTCGAAACTAACACGTGGCGTTTTTCACAGGGGCCTTTGTCCACCCGCCGACGAGACCTCATAATAGGAAAATATGCGGTTTCGGATGGCGTATAGAAGCATAATAGGCTACTTAACTATTAAACAAACTTATACAGTAACATTAGACATCACATGTCATCGCATCGACCTCACAAGGGGGTGAAAGGATACCACAAAACAGATGGCAGAAGCCACGAAAGATTGAGTTACTTCATCACAGGGGGAAGGGGGCGTTTTTTTAGTGTCCTATCGACCATCCTTTAGTACAGACATTCGGACAGGCGGATTTTTTAGCGTTTATAAATCGATAAGAAAGTGATTATCAAGTGTTTTCAGTGGGTCTTTAATCTTTAATGTACCAATTGGTAACGAGGAAGATAATAGATGAATGCTCTAATGCAAAAACGTGAGGGAAGGGAGAAGCATATTCGTTGAAGCATCACCCAGACGTGTTTGGAATACGTGATAAAATTTAAAATAGAAAATCGATCAAGTTGTAAACGCCAAAGGGTATATCGGCATTAAATTGTTAAAAATAGGGGGCGAAATTTACTTTTCAAAAGGCTTTCTCACTTCCTTATGTAGGCCTTACAACCCCTCTTACTAAAAAGACTTTCTAACTAAGCTCTAACAGCCCTTTTCTTACTGCTACGAGCCTTTGTTATTAATTTTGCAAGGCTCTGCCCTCGTAAAATTCCACACGTTCAGGCTTTCGAGCGTGTCTTCTATAAAACTAGCGTCTTCTTCTATAACTAATAGCGTAGTAAGTGGTTTGAGTACACACGGTCGAGCATTTTTCTTGATCTTATTAGCCTTTATAGTTTTATAAGGCTTTCTATTATAAACCAACCCTTAACAGTATATCGTTACTAACGTAAAAAACGGAAGAAAAATTTACATGTTTCAAAGGCTTTTTGACCCTTCTATAAGCCTTATCTCTTTAAATCTTCACCCTTATCACTTACTGCTACAAGCCTTCTATTCTCTTACTGCTACAAGCCTTTCTGGTTTTTGTTTTGCAAGCCTTCCTGTTAAATGCCAACCTTAAAGCTAAGCCTTCGTGAAATTCAAGCGTTCAGGCTTTCACAAAACTAGCCTTTATTCTAAAACCACTTAGGCTGCTAGTAGTAGAGAAACACAGCCGAGCTTTTTTCTTGATATCCTTAGTCTTTACATTCATACTTTTTATTAGGCTTTCTATTAGAAAGTAAGCTTTCAGGCTTCAAGGATAAGAAACTTCCTTGCTCGTGTTAGCCTTTAAATTCTTAGTTTTACAAGCCTTTCTCTTTGAGATTAAATTTCTGCTAAATGTCCAAGTTTTAAGGTTCAAATTTTTCTTTAGAACGTTAGAATTTATCACACAAGAAGCATTAGCCACCTTAACAAGAAGAATATGCCTATTAATAACGAACAAAGAAGAGATTAAGGCTCAAAACACATGTTACCTTACCGAAGGCTCTTATTAACGTTATCGAAAGCCATTTATTAGCCTTTAATTTATATTAAAACCAGTTAAATCCGTGATAAATTGCGCTAGAATTTATCACGTGAGAAGCATTACACACCCCTCCCTAACAAGAACTAAAGGCCTATTAATAAGGAACAAAGGTGAGAGTTCTCTCAGGAGAATCAACCAGCCCAGAATTCACACAAATGAGAAGAATGCCCAACGCTTAGCGTCACATATGAGGCCTGTACTCATATTTTAAAGGTTAATGAAGCAGGCAGAAAGTGGGGTAGCCAACATTAATTGTTCGGTTAGTAGTGTATGCAGTTAGATAGATGACGAGTAGGTGTCAATTGGGAAACAAGCCCACTATTTATATCTTCCCCTGACAGTTTCTCATCTGAGAGAATAGATGATCGCTTCCAATGCAAAGTCTCCACCCACCACACGCATTCATCTAGCACACCACCCATCCATCTTCTGTCTAATATTATCCCAATTTGATCTATGAATCACAATACCAGGGCTCCTTCTCCTATTAAACCCCAACTTCCGGGCCTTAAAATTAATTTCTGATACCTTTCGCCTGATAGATTCAAGTGTACTTACGTCTCCTATCTGTTTGACACCCCTTCTGAATGCGTCGAAGGCCGCCCTACTTGAAGGCCTTAGAAAGATTTTTATCTATAATACCAGGAGGATAATCTTTTTATTTTCGAAGGCCCTAAAGGCCTGTTTGAATATACGTTATGTGAGGCATCTGCATTTATTCAGAAGGGGAGAAAGTCAGACTACTCATCCATTTCTCGTCTAATATTATCCCAATTTGATCTATGAATTACAATACGAGGGCTCCTCGCCCTATTAAACTCGACTTCCGGGCCTTAAAATTAATTTTTGACACCCTTCGTCTGATAAAAGTGCTGAAAGGACACCGGTTCTTAAATGGTCTTTAAATGAAATAAAAGCTCTGTCGTTTGAAAGCCTTGAAGGCCCTAAAGGCCCCTTTGAATGTACAGAAATGTTCTGCAGGGCCTCTGAATTTGTTCAGAATGTAAGATTAAAGTTTAAGCTGTGCCCTTTTGAAAAAAATGTAAGCTATGCCATCTAATTCCAATTTTTTCGGGGGGTCGAGGGTCCAGTTAGTTGTATTTATTAACTTTCTTCGACTGGGGGCCCGAAAACCTATCTGAAAACAACGAAGAGGCTCTAAAACCGAGAGCAAAGCCCTCCTAAAGGGGGAGGGGGAAGAAGTCTTACTTGTAACAGAAAGCGAAGGGTGATGAGGTCACTTCTGACACACCACACTTGTGTTTCTTACGAAAATATGAAAACCAGACTGAAGAGGGGATGCCCCACGATGCATTAGTGCGAGGAGGGGGCATATCTGACGTAATTAACATGCAGACAGACACCTCGAGATTGTCGAGGTGTCTGTCCGCTTGTTAATTGTCGAGGTGTCATGCCAACGTTCCGCAATTAACAAGTTACCGGAGGTGCGCACTATACGCCGCATACCCGGCAAGTGTGCATGTTTTTATAAGTAGAAAGAACGCACACTTCACACACATATATATGAGAGAATACCTGTTTATTGTCTCAACTCACCTGTGCAGCACGACCAAGGATTCTATATAAGTTTCTTATACAGGTTTTTTTTTATATGTCCGTTTTCCTCCACAAAACCGGATTTTATATATATATTTTTATATATATACACACGCACACACACACACACATACACAAAGTGCGGAAGGGGGATGGAGGCCTGCAGTTTTTCAGGACGTGTCCTGTTTAGGAACTTTCAAATTTCCGGCACTAGAGGGATCGTAATTCGTGGCGGCTGTCCTCAATCTGTTTAATGAATCACTGCCTGTCGGCGGGTTCGAGTTCGCGGTCACGTGACACCAGGCACTGGGGTTGGTCTTGCTGCTGTGGTGGTCCGAGGTGGCCATGTCGACGATCGACCAAATTCGCGGTTTCGTGGGCACCTTGCTGTCTGTTTGGTGGCTCGAATGGCCCTCTTCTGTTGACAAACTGGAGCAGGATCGTTTGCTTTCTTGCTCTTCCTTCTTCTCTTCCTCCCCTTTAAATCAGAAAAAATGGCGAGTGAGTCAGGCGAAAATTACTTATCCTGACTTAAAGGGCATGCTTATCTCCTATCCTGAGTGTCTGTATTGGGTGTATCCAGAAAAAATAGCGGGTATTAAGTATCTAAAGACTTACCATCCAGGCGTTTGTGCCTGAAGATAAAACATCTGCTTCTTCTAGAATTAATTGTTTTGGAGGGTATCTATATACAGAAATTAAGGCTGTGCCTCCTAAAAGAGGTACTTGTATGCAGAAATTAAGGCTGAGCTTTTCTCCTATAACCAAACTACAGATGCATTTGTATCTATAATTAAGGCTACACTTGCCTCCTAGACCTGAACTACAGAGGTATTTTATCTATAAATTAAGGCTACACTTGATTCCTAGGATTAACTAGAAAAATATGCTTAGCCAGAGTTAAGGTTTCTCTAATCTCCTAGGATTAGTGAGTATACAGGTGTTTGTATCCTAGGATTACAGCTGTATTTGTATCCAAGAAAATAACATTCATACTGGTTGTTAAGGCATTTGTATTCTGAAGTAAAAGTTGCACCTGCTCCTGTACGTAAAATATTCCTACTAATTTTGCTCTGGCATATGAAAAATCCTAGTATTTAGATCCTACTTTGTACAACTATGCTAGTAAAAATTCAACAATACTCACAGGCATGCTGACGTGCTCTAGTTCGATATAAATTGTTCCAATGAAGAAATATTTTCTCCCAAGAATGAGGATGCAAACCGTAACCAATCCTAGGATCTTATTTCTTAGGAATTCTTAATTCTATCCTGTGTGTTGTCGTAAATTATCCAGGAATACGACTGCTCCTCCCAACCTATCCTGAATAACCCTGAAAGTTGTAAGTTATAGTGATGCTGCAAGCAAAACGTGAGCATTTTCCTGATCAGTTGCGTCATCAGAAAGGTGCTGACAGCATCACGAAAGTCCTGAATATAAAGTGCTGAACCTAACCTATGTACAAATTACGTTCGTATCCTGCATTGAAAGCGTTTTATCCTGGAAAAAAGGAGCATTTGGGCGCTATGTATCCTGTGTAGATGTCTGCGTCGTCGTTATCCTATTTTGGTGCCTCATTTGCTATGCCTAATTCAATAGCATCACATAAAATTCCAACTTTTATATATCAATGCACTCCTATTATAAAGATGGTATTGTATCCTAAAATGCAAAGAAGCAGTCTACTGCTCCTGCACACTCTACAGCACACTCTAGTGCTCCTGTATACGTTGCGGCACACTCTACTGCTCCTTTATATCTTACGGCACTTTCTAGTGCTCCTGTGTACCTTACGACACACTTTAGTGCTCCTTTGTCTCTTTCATACAGTCTAGTGATCCTTCGCATCCTGTGCAGATATTGTCTACACAGGATACAATAGCATCTTTATAATAAGAGTAAACGTGAAGCTATTGAACCAGGCATGCCAATGGAACCACCAAAAAAAAAAAGGATAATGACTACATTCTACAAGGCGTGAATGTATCAATTAATAATAAGAAAATAATAATCTAGATGAGGAGGAAGATAGTTTCAGTCGAATTACAAGAGACTAATTAAGAAACTAATTTTTCACGGAATAAAAAAAAAAATACTTATTAACTCTTAAACGTGACGGACAGACATCCTGCAGAGCTAAAGGTAAAAGAATTCTTCCCTTACCTTCATCCTCGGAGTGGCATTCCTTATCGTCATCATCATCTTCGCATCTGCTACGCGGTTCCCACGTCATCTTGTTCTCCTTCTTCAGCCTCCTTCTGGCATTGGCAAACCACGTGGACACTTGCGTCAACGTCATTTTGGTGATGATGGCCAGCATGATCTTCTCCCCTTTGGTGGGGTAAGGGTTCTTCCTGTGCTCGTTCAACCAGGCCTTCAAGGTGCTGGTTGTTTCTCTGGTAGCATTCTTCCTTCTGGCCACGTTCAAGTCCATGTTGTAGCTGCAGTGGTATAATTTTTTTTAACTTTAAATCGTGCTAAAAGGGGTGCTGCATGCTTAAAAACTACGTGCTAGTTAGTAATTTTTGCTTCTGTAGCAGCATCCTGACATTGTTTACGTGTCTAATGTCAGCTTCAAATCGTCATGCAGCACCATTCTGGCATAGTTTACGTGTCTAATGTCAGCTTCACATCGTCATGCAGCACCATTCTGGCATAGTTTACGTGTCTAATGTCAGCTTCACATCGTCATGCAGCACCATTCTGGCATAGTTTACGTGTCTAATGTCAGCTTCACATCGTCATGCAGCACCATTCTGGCATAGTTTACGTGTCTAATGTCAGCTTCACATCGTCATGCAGCACCATTCTGGCATAGTTTACGTGTCTAATGTCAGCTTCAGTCATCGTGTAACAGCATCCCGACAGTTTCTGTGTGTAAAGTGGGCTTTAAATCATACTTTTTGTTTCTCTAGCAGCATCCGGAAAGTCTAACGGGTTCTAAAGATGTGGTCTAAATCCAAAAATATGAACAAGTATGCTCATTTAGCTTGTATTTTAATACTCTAGTAGCATTAGCAGCTTATATGCAGCTTATGAAAGGGCGTTCACATGCCAACGCACCCGTAAATATTGGATCGAATTTACATAATTCACTACAAAACCAGTAATTGCAGCACCCACCGACCCTATATAGCGGCTTTATCATCGTTATAACTGGGCAAAGCTTAATTTCTTCTTACGAGAGTGACAATTTTCTGAGAAAGTATTAAAGGGCCTACGACGCCTGGGCCTAAAAATACACACATAGTTTATCTAAACGGTAATAAATAAGGTCGAGAAGCCACTTAAATTTGGAGACTGGGGGAGGGTATTGGGGAAAGAAAGCGCGTGACACTTACAGTAAAGAGGGGGGCGTAATATCGGGGCTTACACCCACAATCGGGGGAGGGAAACACTTCCTTTATATCAATTGACAAAAACCAATGCTGCTAGGCGAACAATCACGCGGAAAGAATGGAAGTTGACTCCACGTTCTCCCCTTTGTGGGTTGGGTGTGACCCCGGGTGCAGCTGCCCCTATACCATTCACCAACCTCCAAATCAATTTCTGCTGTCAACTGCGGCCCTCGCAGGCGATTGTGCGATTGTCCGCGCGCACTGTCATCGCTTCTCCACGTCCCCGCACATTCGTCATTCCACCCCCTCCCCCAGCCGAACGCGTCCGCGAGTCCGTACGGCGCGCCAGGTGACGAAAGGTCAAATGTCACGAGTGTTTACTTACCCCGTGACGAAAGGGTACGCCACCCCCGTTGGGTCGTAGGGGGTGTAGATCGGGCAGCACAGGCTCCTCCAACCCTCTTGGCTTTCCTTGGCGGCAACACCCTAGAGGAATGGGAAGAAATTCGGGTGTGAGTGTGACAAGATGCAGGTGGACCCACGACGCGTCACGTGACTGCCGAAATTTTCTTAGAAATTGCCCATAATCAAGGCGTTGCTGTACCGCTGCAGCGTGAAAGCACCCCCTTGAGAGGAGATAAGTTGGAAGGTGAAGGTTCAACTTATCTCCTGCGAAATTCCCAATTTCTGCACCCCCTAAAAAATGAAATTTAGAAGAATTCGGCGTAAACAGGGCCAAAACTTCTCAAAATTTTCTGAAGATTCTACCTCGACATAGCGAAAATCGTAGAGAAAGGGCTCAAATTGCCCTCAAAATATTACAAAGGAAACCTGTTAAATATTCGCAAATAACGTCTCTTAAACCTCTAAATAGTGAATGTTTTGTAAAAATATATTCGAAAATAAAGTACTTTAAACCTTTAAGTAGTGAAATTTTTTGCTAAAACTATTAAATATTCGTAAATAACGTGTCTTAAACCTCTAAATAAGGAATTTTTTGTTAAAAATATCCGAAAATAACGTTTTTTAAACCCGTAAATAGCGAATGTTTCTTAATTAGCTAAAGGTTCACAAAATCTCTAAATATCGAATTTTTTGAAGCGTTATCTACCAGAAAAACCCGCATAAAGCGCATCTTCAAACATTTTATATTTAGTAAACTATATACACAAGAAAAAATTAAGTATTTAGAGTAAGCTTTGAAATGTTATTACGAGGATTATCTTGTCGTAAATCTAAAAATCTTTGTGTCTCTAAAAAGACCACAAACGCTTGAAAAGTTCATAAATTTCACGATATAACCGATATTTATCGTCTAAAAAACCTCGTAAAACCGTTTCTGAAGACGTTAGATTCATAAAACATCAAAAAAGTCACCCGTGTATAGCGCCATTCCGCAGCGAAGAACGTCAGAAAATGAAAGAAAATTTCACGATATAACCGATATTTATCGTCTAAAAAACCTCGTAAAACCGTTTCTGAAGACGTTAGATTCATAAAACATCAAAAAAGTCACCCGTGTATAGCGCCATTCCGCAGCGAAGAACGTCAGAAAATGAAAGAAATAATTTACAAAATTACTCGATTTTATAAAAATTTCACTCAAATTTCACTCAAAATAGCATCAATAATCGAACCTCGATATAGCGAATTCTTTCAAAAAAACACAAAGAGAACGAGTTGATCACGGTACAAATTTATTCGTTACTTTAAAATGCTTAAATACAATACATCGAGAACAAACCCTTATATAACGAATTTTTATAAATAACAACTAAAAGATAAGAGAATCATCACGTATGGCTTATAAGATGAAGAATCGATATACTGAACATGTGAAGATTAAGTTAAAGTGACCTTTATATAACGTTCTTAAAGGCAATTCAAAATAACACCGGAAATAACCTCTATATAACGAACAGTTGGAAAAAATAAGCGAAGTTTTTGTACTTATTATATTGCACTTATAAGATTGCAAATAAAAAATTAAAGATAAATGCCGGAGAAACTGCTTAAAATACTCAATATGGCATCGAAGATAAACCTCTATATAGTGATCCCCCCCCAAAAAAACAAAAACAAATTGAATTCTTGGTACCTTTAATGTGATTTTAAAACGGAAAATTTGGTAAGTATACAAAAATAAATCTAGATACATAAAATATCGAAATTAAACCCCTATATAGCGAATGTTTCGATAAAATCGAGGCGAAGAGAAGCCTTGATTCCATCGCTATATGCGGCTTCAGAAACCTAAAATTAAAAACGAAGGGACAAATACAATTATGAAATTAAAAGACAGACACTTGAGGCATTTTGAAATATTCAAAATTTCATGGGAAATTAACCCGCATATAGCGAAATAATAAAAAAAAAAAAAAACTAAAGAACAAGATAACGCCTTGGTGCTGTTGGTATGGTGCTTTAAAGAACAAATAGAAATTTAAAATCACAAAAATTAAAGATAAACGCTTAAAACACACCGACATATTCGAAATAACGCCAAAATCGAACCCCTATATAGCGAAATAAGAAAAAGATAAGCCTTGGCATGGCTTACGGAAACCGATTTACGGTGCCATAACACGTAAGAATGGAAACAATTCTGACCTCTGTTTAACGAAATATAAATGATGCCTTAAAGTTAATCACAGGATAGAAGGGCATCTAGTGTTATCGCGTGCGAGGAGAGTAAACAATCAAGAAGAGAAGAAGTGAAGCATCATCGATCGCTGGGCGGGGGGGGGGGTCGAGCTCCATCGAAGTTAACAGTAAATCGATTCTGCAGCTTAACAAAGAGCTGGACTAATGAAACCTTTAAGTGAGTAGATATCGCTTCAAGGGCTCTTACAAGACCTTTAACGTGTTCAAGGGCTCTTTAGAAGGAGAGAACATCCACTTCTACAATTTCTTATTCGCCTGTTCCTCAACTAATTTGTTAAGCATCCCAGGAGCTCTTTACTTTTGCCCAATTAAGGATGTGTCTTCTCCAGGATGGTTATGGCGTGTGATTTGCTTATTTTCCTTTGTTTTTTCGGCTAATTTCCCCCCTAAAAAGTCATTTTGTCAATGATAAGGAGCCTCCTCTACGCTAAGGAACCCTCTTTTGGCTCCTTAGGGCAATTAAGCTCCCACTTTAGAGGAGGCTGGGGCAATTTATGTTGTTTATAGGATGAAAACAGGCTTTTATTATTAATTAATCGAATTTTAGAAGGGATAAGGCTAGTAAGAGACTTAAACAGGCTTTGATTGCTATTTAAGGTTCATTCGAGAAAATGAATAAGGCTTGCAAGAAGACCTGTTTAATTATTAATTAAGGCTCATTCTAGGGACGATGCGAGGCTAGTAAAAAATTTACACGGATTTTAATTATGTGATAGATGTCTATGTGAAGAGTTTCAGCACTGCTCTTTTATGTAATTGTGAGAGGGCTCACATTCACATAAAATTTAAGGCTACTATAAGCCTTAAATATGTTTATAAGGCACACAATCAAATATTTTAATTATATAATTGGTCCTTGATTAGAAAGTTACACTAGTTTCCTATGTAGAAATTATTAATATAAGGCTTTATACGAGAAGGCTCACGCGTCAACCTTAGAAAACGTGTTAATCATGATTAAGGCTAAAATTTTCCACTACTTTTTTAAAATTCTAGTTTACCTCCTACTTATGAGACTTTAAAGCGAAGTTTCTCAACCAAATTTGTGTAGGGCCTACGTAGGCCCACAAGCCTTCAAGCTGCTACTGTACTTAAGGATTATAACACCTAAATCTTCATATTATTGAATTTCTGTACAAACTTTCAGCCTACTTTAAACCTTTTATGAGTTATGAACTGATACTTCGCGCATTTAGGCTCATAATTTACTATTAATTACATAATTAAGCTAGCGGAAGCCTTAATTATAATAATAGCTTACTTAAGGTTTGTAGACCTGTGTAGACCCTAAAATTTTAAGCCGTAAAAGTTAAATTAAACCTTAATAAGATAACTTGAAAGACTTAAATCACATAATCCCACCTATTGATTTGAAGGATCCTATAAATTAAGGCACACAACTTCTTAAACTAGTTATATGCCTTACACAACTATTTTTTCAAATCTACAGAAAACTGTAAAGGCTCATTAAAACCATGCCACACAAATTATGAGCCTTCTCATAGTACTGTATATCATGTAACATTTCATTGATGTAATCATGCAACTGTGTAGAACAGCCTTCTTGTGTGCACGCTGCAGCGTAACAAAGTATCCCATTGAGAAGAGTAGGCTAGTAATATAGCATAATTAAGGCTTTCACGAGTTGTTTACTTAAATTAAACCTGTTTACAGCGCTAGATAATTAAGATTTCCATCTGCTTATCGAAAAAAAGCGCCACTTACGCAACTTAATCAGATTTTAAAAAAGGCTATAGTTATTAATGTAGTGTAGCCTTTTTGTGAGGCAAATAATTACTTTCATTTATATTATTACATACAGAAAAATACACAGGTTTATCTCTCCCTTTCAGATCGATGTAACTTAATTAGCAAGGACGTTTTTTCCATTCACTGTAGAAGTAAGAGATGCGTCAATATGTCTGCCCGTTCGGACGTGACCTGATTATTTATTCGCGATTATGACAGGAAGTGGGCAGTTGTTACTACAGAAGTATGACAGTTATTAATTCGATGTTTAACTTCTTTAAAAAAAAACAAGGGGGGAAGAAGAGGAAGGATAAGCTCGCAATTAGCATGAAGTGTATCTCTTCTTCACCCTTCTGTATCCTGTTACTGGCCATTGTTGCTGGCTTTGTTTGGCCGCAAGCTGGAGCTAATTTCTGCCCTTTTTTTCCGGATAGTGGTCCTCAGACGTCACTACTCTTTATGACCTCTCCCTAATGCTCCGAGGGAGTAATTAGCCTCATTACTTCTATATCTCAATCTTTCTTATGGGCTCTTAAAGCCCCCATAACTTTTCCTACTCTGAATCGAATTTCGCCTTTATGAGGGCATTTTTATTTGAATAATACGACAAAAATCATATAATTCAGCTCCTGGGGGGCTTCTACAAGACTTAATTTCGTATCGAATGGTAACTTGAGACCGTCACTCGTATCAAATCTTAGATAAGAGGGTTTTAAAATGAGGTTTTTACTATTGATTCTAAGATTTCATATCTCGAATTGGAGAATCAATGAAGGTTTTATTGATTTCCTCCATGTTGAACTCCTGTTTTCTGAAGTTACACGCCAACCGCTTAATGTTGGTTTCATTCTTTGTCTTACCGATCTAAAAGGCATAATAAAATACCCGAATTTGATTAAATATACAAATTTATGCAAGTTTAGGCAAGGAGGGGCTTAAATTTCTCTTAGGAGGACCCAATACCAAGTGGAATCTTCAGGAGGATTAGTGCTAAGAGCCACTTGCCACAGCACAAAACCGCATTGTAATTTAATTCCATGGGATAAATTGTAGAAAATAATTTGCAACTTGAACACAAACTATATGGTGTATTTTCTCGGACACATGGCAAATTTCATCACTAAGTTTTCTTCAGTTGACTTAGTGATGAAATTTGCCATGTGTCCGAGAAAATACACCATATAGTTTGTGTTCAAGTTGCAGAATAAGCACCGGCACGGTTTCATAAACACTACTGTAGAAAATAATACCAAATCTACAACAAAAATAACATTTTTAAGGCTAAAATTGCCTTAATTTATTACATTTCTCACTCAACAAGGTGAAACCATACTATAACACTTGCTAATGAATACAGCTCACAGGCCTAAGAGATAAGCGGCATTAAATTAATTTTCGAATTTAAATTTACGAATTATTTTCACTTAATTACGATTAAATTGGCAATTAGAGCCTAAATTACACACTTGGAGCATTAGAAATCTTAAGTTACTTGTGAAATCTACGAAATGAAATTCAGATTCTTGAAGCTCCTGCTTCTACAATGCGATTCTAGAAGCAGGAGCTTCAGGAATCTGAACAGGAGCCTCATAACACTTCTACAAAAAGGCCTACGGATATTTTACAATATTTTAAAGTGTTTTAAGGCTTTACTGTTGTATATTTTATCTACAAGGAGCCGTAATTCTTCATACATCTCTATGAAGGCCATGTTAACTGTACCCATTTTAAACAATAAACAATGCGATATTTTACACCCAACCTTCAATTTAATCTTCAAGATACACAAAATACTTGTAAAAATCCGTAAAGTATTATATCAGAAGAAGAAATTATACAATAATTTACAGTATTATGCAAAAAAATCTATTGTAAGAGCACTTGAAGAGTGCCAATCTCCAACACTTTCGAGCGATAACTTAAATATCCTGACTTTTTATACGTTTAAACAAGAAAATTAATATTATTTTTAGTATATTATACTGTAAAACCTGTAAAAATTTCAAAAAATTTCCTACAGAAATGTCAGTTCTACATGGTACTTCAGCCTGTAAGCAGCACTCCCCAAAGCTCGATATTAATGGTAACTGTATACAATTTTGCAGTAAAATTTACGATTTTACGGTATTTTTAATGAAAAATAAATAAACTTTACGAGCAAACGAAGCGATAATACAATAAATACTTGAAATATCTTCAGACAAAACGTTACAATAAAAGAACAAAGAACTTTGTCTTGGTAGCAAATTATAAAATTGAGGTATGCGCCACCATTCAAAAGGATACGTAAAACTGCCGTAGTTAAAGACCGAAAGTAGGGCTCACTAAAGCCTTCTAATCGCAGTTAATTAAAAACTTTTTAATTGTTAAATATTTTATTCCCACAGAAAAGAATAAAGAAGAAATTCAAGGCATTGCTACTGCAAGCAATAAACGCCTTGGAAGTGTTACGCACAAACAAAACGTCAGTTCAAAAAGATAAAATAGATGTCTTCGATGTTTAAGAGGCCTCTTTGGATAATTTTAGTTAGTTATTTGAGTAACAACTGTCGTGACGCAGTTCCTCTTCTCGAATTCTTCAAGTTTTGTACTTTATACTTCACGGGTATTTACAGTAGCGATCGTAAAATGTCGTCAGAAGACATTTCCTCCCTTCAGAATTATTTAGAGCCACTGCTGCCAGTTGGACCCTTTTCAAAATCGGCCTTTTGCAATCCTTTAGTCTGTAAAAACATCCCTGTTCCCAGCGGAGTATCTGAATTTTGTTTTTTCATAGTGAACTTCAAGTTCGCTTCCTGAGTTTAATATTCCAAAAATTTTGATGTATATGTGACACTTTTAAGCTAATTTATCTTATTTTAGAGCAGCAGATCTTCTAGAATAATTAGAAAAAACCGTTTAATCGTGCTATTTTCTCGAATTCCAAAGTAAATTTCGTGAATTTGAAGCTTAGAGATTGAAATTCTTGAAGATCAATGCCCACCTCAACACGGCGATGGTTATTTTCAACATAATTTAAGTAACTGATCTATAACTTAGCTTCAAGAAAAGGGCTAGAAGACTAGAATCTAAAAGAGATCTTGCGAAATTTTCAAGAATTTCATGAAAAAACGAAATATCTCTTGTTTAACAATTCCCAGTTAAACCCGAAGCAATAGTAGTACCACACAGAGCCTTTGAAATCTTGGTACAGGGCCCGGTGTAGAACGGGCCTTTCACCCTTTTAATGACAAAATTAAATAGATAGAATGTTTATTAATAAAACGCGGGAGGCCCTACAGTCTCTCCGAGCCCGAGGAAAAATTCCCACTACCATCTCTGGTAACGCACGAAGGAAGGAAATCATTTGAGTATAACAAATAAACATATAAAGATATACTTACCGAATACAAGGGCTGCTCCTGCGACAGATAGGGCTCCGAGGGATACAAGGAGCCATTATAGAAATTAATCGGTGTAGGCATCCATTGATGGTAAAGATCGCAATGGCACGTGCAAGTGGGGCCCTGGACGGATTCGGTAAGGCCTGATCTTCCGTTATCACATAAATGGGAAGGTAAGATAGGAGGTTGGGCTCCTGACATCACCAACTACAGAGCAGAAGAAAAAAAACAAGTTTAAAGTAGCGCCGACAGATAATGTGTACATAAAAAAGTAATTTTAAATTATGTATAATTTCAAGGAGCAACTCAATTATCATTTTTTATTCAGCAGGAGCGAGCGAAGGAACAAAAAAAAACCCAAGGAATTTTTTTGTTACATCGATTATATTATCATTAATACAATCAATGTCAAGTACAGTTAGCGCCACCGCACTGGGAGAAATGCTTGTTACCGAGCGCCGTCTACCATTTTTTTTTGTTTTTTTTTAATTTTTTAAATTTCCATAAATGATATTCGTGAGTCAGAGAATTTCTTTCGCGTGCCACCAATCCGGTGGCATTTTACATTAAGTCCTTTTTACATAAAGGGGCGTCTTCTCGGAAGTATGAGCTAAATTTACATTCTCCACGCCACGCGATCGATACGAGAAGTCTTTAGATTTTAAAACGTGTAAAACGCAATCTGACACCCCCCAATTCGCGGCCTAAACTCTTTAAGAGGGTGTAAAAATGTTTATTTTTCGAAAATAACACTCGAACTAAATGCGTTTCTCGTAAAAAACCTGCGCCATCTTGGATAATTTTCAAGTTATACAACTGTAGTGTGCTTAAAGTAAACGAAAATTTAACTAGTGCGTGCGTTTAAAGCGGGTTTTTATGTAGAAATAATTACAATTAAACGTGCAACTCTGGTGTTTTGTGTTTCCAGCGTGTTAAACCTCGGTTTAACGCTAAAAATTTTTTAAAATTTCAATTGTTTTCGGTGTTAGAATAAACACAATAATGCCTCCCAATTACGACATATACGTAATTGATTTAACGCCTAAACAATCAATAAAGACTAACAATGCCCCGTGTAATAAGCCACATACCTAGTGTTAAGGCTTGTGTTTCGATACATAAAACAAGGTTACAGTAGTGTTAATACAAAGAATTTATGCTGCTGAACAAATATTGAACATCAGCATAAAGTTAATCAATGAACAAAACAGTGTTGAAATTTCAGCTTGACGGATGTAACACGTTCGTAAATATGTCTGCCTGTAATTAAATACAGCAAACTACTTGAGAGTAAATTATGCATGTAAATAGGCAAGATTTTCAAGTAGAAGGGAGGCGCTCGGTTTGATGTTTAACACGTTTAAATAGGAGAAAGAAAGAAGACTGAACATAAAATACTTCGTGTGTTTGTGTACAATACAATTAAAACAGATCGTAGGAGACAGACGGAGCGGAAATCCGTTTACACGCTAACGAATTCAAGAGTTACAACTTAACTTAAAAGCAAACGACTTTTATAAAAGAGATACTTACCTGTGGGGGCGTTTGGTAGTCATACTGAGAACATGCCATTGTTAAATCGGACACGAAAATCTTCTCCCCTCCATCGACCTCGACACTGCAATACTGCCAACTGGCACTAACATAGTCAGCGAACAAGCGCCGAGGTGACAACACGCTGAGCCAATCACATTAATTCATAGCAGGCGTGCGAGACGTCATATGGACGCCCCGCCTCCTCTGCCTATCATATTTTGTGTTACGCCGCAAATTAGCATGGTCTCTCGTACGAGTGTCGCGCTTCCCAACCCCCCCTCGCGTTCGCACCGCTCACGCTTATTAAGCGCCCCACCCACGCAGCCGACCCCAGCGCGCGCCCCAACTCACCTCTCAACTTCCAAACGGCGAATCATTCACGTACGCTTCACAACTTATTCTTAATGCAAAACTGACTCGACGATGTGAGGTGTGACCTTTCTCCGGCACCAGTTTTCGGCTAAAATTTTTTAAACTTTCCAAGATTAATCGGTTATTATATAATTAAAAACAATTACCCTACTAATTACACAGGTTAATTTCGTGAAATCGAATATTTTCGCTATTTAACCCCACATTTTTTTATAATGAATAACTGAAGGTTTGAAACGATTCGCGGTAGATGGCGCCAGTTGTAGGCTTCTTTTTTAATTAATTTTTTTGACTTTTTCACGTAATTTTTGAGTGGATCCTCTCTTAATTTATGTAAAATTAATGCGGAATTTCGCATTTTCATCCGGAATAAGGCTGTTCGTAATTGGTTTAACGAATTAGCTCAATTAGTGGCGTACTTGTTCCCACACCGTAATGCTTCTTTATAAGTAACGATATAAATTTTGGTTACGTAGGAGAGGTTTCTTTTACTGTGTTTTAAAAAGAAAAATCGCGTTTCTCCTTGTCATGTTTAAATTCAAGGTAAAACTAAAAATATTCAAGGACCTTCCTGATCATTAAGCTCAATTATAATGCTACAATTTCGCATGAAATTCGATAATTACGCTTCTGTTCACCAGATATGTGGACCAATGACTTATATCGATATACATGACCCATACACGAAATTAACGTGATTATTAAATTAATTATTTTTTTTGAAATTTCACGTCTTCAATAACGTTATGAAATACGAAATGAATCGCTTGAAATTTTATACATCTTGACAGATGAAAAATGCTTCCATTATCTTAAAAAAATAAACAAATGCTGAATAATCTTCCAAATTTCAATATTTGCTGGGATTACGTCAGGGTTTTGCACTTTAATCTACGTGAGAAAAAATTTTTACCTCACGAGCCTCACGTGAATTAAAGCGCAAAACTTCCTCACGATACGTGAATCACAAAGCGCAGGCTCTTAACCTCACAATTCTCGCGTGAATTAAAGCGCAAAACCTAAACTTAACGTGGATCAAAGTGAAAAACTTCAATGTGAAATTTCAACGCGAGATTTGAGGCAAGAAACATTTTGGCCAATACATTTTTCGTCTTTTACGGGAACAAACTCAATTTAGAGCTGTGCGGAAGGCAAAGACGCCGCCGGAAATCAGAGACTGTTAGGATCCTACCGGCATCCCCCACCCCCACTCGAACGCTAAAAGCACGCTTCTCGACTAATCCTCCTTCTAGAAGCGTGAAATTTGATTTTAAAAAACACCGTCCAGTGATTAAACGGGAGAGGGTGATACGGAAATACGTCAGACGCAGCGTATTCCCTTCTTATTATAATCCCGTGTAAAAGGCCGTTAAAAAAAGTCGTCCCCTCTCCTATTTGTAGGCGAATAACTTAACAAGGTTGAGTCAACTATTGATAATAAGCATCTCCTCTGCTGGCGGGGATATGAGGCCATATGTCAGAAAAGTCGCTGAGTAAACACGGTTAGCTACACATGTCTGTCATGTATATAAGAGTAGTTGGAGCCTTTGCCACCATTTAATTTACAGTGTCACTGAGCAACCGATGACAGCCAGACAGAAATAAACCTTCGGTCCTCCTATTGGGTTACCCCTCTTAACTATCCTCAATTACTCCAATGGCTTAGACCCTACTTAGTCGGGCCTTAGAGGGTCTTAAATTTAGTCGCGACCGAATTAAACTAGTGTCTACAAAGCATAAATAGGAAGAAGTTCCCAAGTTCACAGACCTCGTGCGTCCTCTTACACAGGTTTTCCGTTTTTTTTGGGAGCTGTTTAAGGCTATCTGATGTGGAAGGTCTCGGGTCGTTTGTAATCGTTAACGATTAAGAGGCCCCATCTAGGAATTTTCGGACCTCCGCCTAATAATACAAAGGCCAATCGAGTGGCGGGTTAAATTTTAATTTAATGAGGACCACAATGACTGTGAGATTCCTTGAAAACGTTTCCTTTCGAGGGTGATGTGGGACTTCGATAATAAACGTTAAACACTAGAGAAAACGTGTCGGAGAGCATGAATTATGCAATTTTCGATAGCAGCAGACTGCGGTGTTATAGTTTCTGGTGAATTTAAAGGAGATAACAATGAGATTTTAGCACGTAAACAATTAACAACAATGCCTGTAAACAGGGAAAGATAGCTTTTTTGTGTAGGAAAATAACGGGACAATATAATAAACTAATGAATAGAATGAGCTTATTTAGTGTAAAAGTAATTAATTTACAGTCCAATTAATTGTTTTCATACCTACAAGGCTCATTTGACTGTAGATTATTAGCATTAAGGTTTAGTTTACTGTAGATTTAACGCGAAAGCTTACTTTAGTGTAGATTTATTGACATGAAAGCTCATTTACTGTAGACTCGTCAACATTAAAGCTTAGTCTACTGTATATTTATTAATTTTAAAGCTTAGTTTAGTATACATTTATTAAAATTAAAGTACCGTTTACTGTAGACTTTACATAATTAATTAACATTAGAACCATTCTACTGTAAATTTACTAATAGTAAAGCTCAATTTACTGCAGAATTATAAACAATAAAGCTCACTACACTACATTTTTATCACTATTTTACTCTAAATATTTGTTAATTTTCATACCTACTCAGCTACTTTTATTAAGAAACACGCAGAAAGTAAGTGAAGGGGAGCGAAGTAAAAGCGAGTGCTTCAGAAAGCGCAGCGACATAAAAAAAATGAAAGTAGAAAAATTAAGTGTTAAAGTTGTCACATCGAATATAAAACTCACTCATTTACGAACCTCGTTAGGGATGCTCGTAATAATCCAGCATCAACACCCTCAACCATAGCACATTCGACATACTTACGAAACTCATTCACACCCTGGAAGAAAGTATCAGAAGCAGAAGCCCATCCATCATTCTAAAATAAGGAATATTCGGGGTATTTTCGGTAGCCGTTTACGACTGTTTTTCCTGTGGATCCTAGACTGAATAATTAGTCAAGGGTACACGTCATCGTCGTGATGTATAGAGTCAACTGGCGGTTGGCGAATGGTACAAACGGGGCGTCAAATTACCACGTTTGTGTCAAAAAATAAATGGCCCGATTATATAAAAATAGCCGAGGCGAAAACGTGTGAAAAGTCTTAACATACAACAGTCAGTTGCTACAACAAACTAGCAGCATGTGTTCCTGTCTAGGAAGAAGTACAGCTTTGATCTATATCTTCCCCGCGCGCCATGTTTGATCGGTACCAAGTTGTTAAATTTCTCCATTGGCTCCATCCCAATTCTAGTTTAAACATTCAACACAACTTTACAAGATAATATATATACCTTATTACACGTGTTAAGTGTGTTTGAAAGACTTTACTTTGTCTCTCCCCCTTAAAAATGTGCGAAAGGCTGTGATAAGAGGCTTAAAATTCGAGATATTTACGTTGTCTCCCCTTAAAAATGTGGTGAAGTGCAGCAAGGGAGGCTTAAAATGCGAGGTTTTTAGTCTTTATATTGTCTTCTCCTTAAAAATATGGGAAAATGCCGCCATAACGGGCTTAAAAAAGTCGAGGTTTTCGGACATAAAACTAATTTTGGGGGGATTAATTAACTCCTCCCGCTCATTTGCATAAACATTAAAACGAAAACGACAAGCTACTAAATATTTTAAACCAACCCCCTCTGTTGTTTTTATATAAGAAAAATGCCTGTATGGCAGCAAATCTCCCTATAATTAGGGGCCACGAGTGTGTTTCGTGCACGAAATGTTTCATTTTTCAGTAAGTTAGAAGCTGATATGTACGCTGCATTAAAAATGAGGAACAGCAGGAATGCTTCAGGTGCCAGGTACGGGGACTTGTTTTTTGGTACACCCTTTCTGATCTCAGCCATGCTGAAACACTTAAAACAATTCTAGATAAAGGCGCGAAGATGTCTCTATTAAGTCTACCTGTAGTCTTCATTAAGCATGCTTCAATAGGGTCTTCATTCATTAATCTTGTGTAGGATCTGTGAAGCGATCATTAAAGTCACTACAGGTCTGGTGGAGTAGCTTCAATTAAAGTTATTTATGAAACTTTGACAGTAGAAACTGTTAAAAATACGATGGTTAGTCTCATTTTTTACTATAAAAGGTGCTCAATTGGGGTGTCCTTTATGTGTTTTGCAGGATTTGTAGGTTTGTGAGGTGTATTAAGGAAGTTACAGCCTGGTTATGAAAGCACCAGAACGTAAAACTTCCAGAAATGACAGTATAAATGCCGTTCTGTAAAATATCTAGGTTCACAGACGAACATTTCTCTATTTTTTAACACAGGGAGCGTGTATACGCTGCCATTTTTCATTCGTTTTTGCAATAGGCCTACGATGTGTGCCCATAAAACACGTTAACTCTTAAGAGAAAGCTTACTAAATCGCTTTAAACGGCATGGTTTTTTGTTCTTTTCTAAAAATTTCTATAGAATTTACAACATAATTCTTGTAGTTTACTTAATAAAGGCCTACTGCGGACTTTCAAAGTCACTATAAAGCATATATGTGGAGTGTATAATAAGTTTGGTGATCAATTGTTCAGGAAATGTAAGTTAGAGCCACACAGCCTGATAGCAAAACAGCATTAGAACCTTCATTAAGTGTTACAGTTTGCTGTTATAGAAAAACAACAATAGAATCTGCAACACCTACTGCAGACTCTAAATGCCATTTTCTTACTGCTGTTTTCGTACTGCAGGTTCTACTACTAACAAATTAGATAATTACACACACTAACTGCCAAAAAATCTAAAATATATAAGAAAATTAGAATAAAAGCATTCATTTATTTCCCTTGTAAAAAACTACACTACAAACACTCTTACTGCACTTATACCGGAAAGTAATCTCGTTTTTCACGCAGGAACGTGAATATATCTTGTTAAATTTATTAAAGAATAATAATATAAGGCCAGAAACTTGATAGAAGGGCTTAGGCCTTATAAATAGTAAAGAAAACTCAGCTTAATAATTAATTATTCTTTTGTCAAAGGGAGAAGTCAAACTTGACAAAGACTAACATCTCATGTTGCTTTGGCAAATGTCATTTAGGGTTAAAATAGTATTATCCCGGGCCAAAAACAATAAAAGTTCCGCTTATTTACTCGATTCTTTTCTATAAATATTGTTATTTTGTAAATATTCTTCGTTTTTTCTGTATTTTATTTTAGATTATTTTTTCCCCCTTTCAAAATTAGAATTCACAAAGGGGAAAAAGCGCGACTCCTCGCTCCCGTTAGACCCGCATACGAGACGAATTTTGGGACTTTTTTAATCTGTAGAGGGCTAAATATGCGCAATATTAAAGGCAGAAATCGATAACGAGCCCACTTAAGAATTATTTAAGTCCCGAAAAGTCTGAATTAAACATACGTCGATAAGATCTGCCATCGATCAAGAAACGGCAAAACCTTAGCACAGCTCGTCTACAGTATATAAAAACCTATCTGCGGCGATTGTTATCGGTGTTAATAAAAAAAAGTTCGCGAAATAAAATTATTTTCCCGAAATTTATTCAGATTTATATGAATATTTTCATCCGACGATTAACCTCCTCGATATTTTAGAAAAATCGACTGATTCTGCGACAAAATTTACAAATTATTCGCATTTTATTACTCTTTTTTTATTACTTTTATTACCAGAATAATGTCGGAGCCGATATCGATGTTAATACCGCACAATTTCCTCTATTAAAATCGCGGCACGCATATTAATGCGGGGCAACGTCTGAAGTGGGAGTGAAGAAGGTAGAGGGGGGGGGGTGCCACGTACGAAGTGTGGAAGCGAAGGCGGGGGGAGCGAAAAAGTTTCTGCACGTGACAGCGTGTATCAGGGGAGGAGGACGAGGGGTCGAGACATAAAAAGGGAAAGTAGAAGTGAGTAATAAATGACAGGGAAAGCAGCACTGTGATTTTTCAGAGCCACCTCACACCAGAGATGGTGTAAGGGTAGTATGAAGTTTATGAGTGCGTTGGATGAACCATCTAGTCCCACAGTTTCTAAATCAAGACTTACTTTCTGGCTGATGTCAATCGCTGACAGGAGTGCTTAGCATTAAGTAAAATTTAGGAACAATCATGACCAGATAAAGAGGATATAAAAGGAGCGTATGGACAGGGTGGACAATGTGGTTCTCCTGTTCGATGGGGAAGAAAGAGCTTCCTTGATGATGCTATTAAAGAGGCATCATACGTTTTGGGAACATCTGCGACCGTTCGACATTTGCCAGAAAATGGAAGTGATGCCTGGCAAACTGTATCACTTGGCTGAAGAGGCCGAAAGGTTGCCACCGTTTTACTTTCTCCTTTTTATGACATGGCGTTCGGGGTGATTCTTGGATTTTTATCGCGCTTTCCAACCCCGCTTCTGGGAAGTCGGGAAGCATATTTTAGAAGTTTTTGATGTGGACGTTTTTTGTTTTGAGCCCTCCTATTCGCTACACCACCTGATATCGTCATTTATGATTGACGATTTATGGGGGTTTTCCCCCGTCTCTTGTGTCCCGAAACCTCGGAGGGATGGGAGGTGTAGAGGACAGTAGCAGATCTCTCTCTCCCCTTTGTTAGGCTTTCTTTTCAGGGTTTTATCGCGTGTAAGTGGACTTTAGATGGCCATTTTCCGCCCCGTCCTTGTGGGCCTGACGTTGCAAGGTGGTGAAGTGTGGCACGCGCGTTATACCCGATGGTAGCGCGTGAAATTGGAAATTTTCGCGGGATTGGGACCACTTTCGCGTGTGTTTTTTTCCTTTTTTTCGAGAGGGTGAGGTCCCGCAAGTAGCAGCTGCTGGCCTGCTGTCCTACAAGAGCCAGATGTAAGTAGGAGTTGCGCGAGCGCGGATGGCACCACTCCTACAAAACGTGCGGCTCGTTCCGCATTCCTGTATTGTTACGGATGCTTTATCATTATCAGTCATACCCCAATAGAGGGCTTGTCGTCACTTCACTCCTTCGCTTCTTCCGATTGTTACTGATATGTTATTGCAGGTGGAACGCGGGATGCTTTCTCAAACACCCCACCACCACCGCCACATGCCGCTCGCTCGGTGGGGATGTTTACCGATTTAAACACTAGATGGTGACACCTTAAAACCCGATTCGTAACAGTCGTAACGCGTTGCCTAATTTGGACGCGGGAACGGGCGCGAACAAACGCGACGATGCGACGCGTGGCGGCCGCTACGGAAGTAAAAACAAGAAAAAAAAAGTAGAGTGTCCCAACAACACGAGAAAAGTACACTTAAACTTTATTAAATAACTACACTTTATGTACAGTTAACTCTCTCCTTAGCCCTAATATAGAAGCAGAAGAGAGAGGTAGAGAGACTTTACGTCTATCACAGTTAAAAAACATTTAAAATCTAGAATTTTTTAAGACGAAAAAACACTAATCCGAAAAAAGCAGCTTGTGTCCTTTACTTTTTTTGATGTTGGCATCCATTTTTTTTCACTAGAAACCAAGAAAATACCTAAAAAATTCGAAGAAGTATCATCAGAGAACAGCACCTGTGATGAGTGAATGTGCAAAGAGATCTCTTAATTTCCCTTGTATTTTATTTTATTTTATTTTTTTAAATTAGTGCTCTTTTCGGGGGATCGGGGGTGTGTATGTGATTAGAATCATCTTCGTCCCCCCCTCTTTCCCATCATTATTTCAATAGAGGGGGGGTTGATTTTTTTTGGTCCTGAAACCTTACTCCTTTTCTGCCATTTCTGCTGGTATTTAATGGGCTTCTATGCTGTCAAAGAGGTTAGTTGGATTAGTGCACGGGTCGATAGTGCAAACTGTAATCGTCTGTTGGATAATCCGGTCGATAGTCCGCCGTCGGCAGGTTGACTTCGGTCACGTGACCCGGGCAGGGTACCAGTTTGTCCTCTGTAAAGAATTGGGAGAGATAAGCTAACTGTCGCATTTTTACACGGTTTTTTTGTGTGCGTGTTCTTGTGTGTATATAAGAGAAGAACCATAGATACACAATTTATTTCGTAAATTTTAAGTATGGTTCCTTTCCGTATAAGCTAAGTATGGACAGAAGTATACGGAACCCTAAAAATTCGAGTTAAATTACCAGAAATCCTCGAGATAGTCGAGGAACTGTTAGACACGCGGACGTTCTTTAGATTTTCTTAGAAGGTAGAAGTAGTAAGCTTACTAGCTCTAAAGAATTAGTCAATTTTCTAGCGATCTTCGCCATGTTTTAGACACTCTACTTTAATGTTTTATGTGAAAAGTGTGGGGGTACTTACCATGCACGTGAGATGGAATGTTGGCACCACACATTCCTGTGGCGTTACCGAAGTAAGTCAGCGAAGTGTGGTAGTTGGGAGGTGACAGATGCAACGAAGACACTTTCATGTTGGGTGGTGTTTGAGGTGGAGTGTCGGTGGGTAGCGCAGCCGTTGCGTAAGTGCCCATATAATTCGGTGGATTGTAGGGTGGAGAGGGATGAGAAGTTGGTGCCGAGTACCAGGAACACGGTTCGGGTCCCTGAACGGGTGGTGGGCTTTTGCTCGTTGCAGTGTCGGCCAGCGACCAGATTTTCGGTTTCGACTGGTCCACAACCGCTTCTTTGCTGTCTGGAGGCGACATGAGGGCTTCGATATCTGGAGAGTGGGCCTCTGTCGAGGTTGGTGGAGTCAATTCGGCGATTGGTTCGCAACTTGTGGAATAAATGGGTCTCTCCTGATCCTGGTGGGCGTAGGGGCTGATCTCCTCTTCTGCAAAAAACAAACGAATTCGTGAGTTTTATGAATTTTAAGGGGGGTCGCTTCGGCTCTTAAACTGAACCATCGGATATTTAAGAATTCGATCCGGTGCCCTTTGCGATAAAACAATGGACGACCCCCCATAAAAACTCTCGAAACTTCAACTCGTCATCGGGCATCAGGCTATAAATTAAATGTATAAAACAGTGACATTGGGCCAGTTTAAGTACCCGAAACTCGGTACGGTAAGCGTTCAGGCCCGGGGCCTTTAGATAAAAAAGGGATGCACACCTGGAGGGTAGGTTTGTGCGGCGCCAATGCCATCGTTTCTTCTGTCCGTATCGTTAAGATCTGCAGACTGACTGTCGTCCTCTTGGTCTATTTTATTTCGGGGCTCCCACGTCATCTTGTTCTCCTTCTTCAACCTCCTTCTGGCATTTGCAAACCACGTGGACACCTGAGTCAACGTCATTTTGGTGATGATGGCCAGCATGATCTTCTCCCCTTTGGTGGGGTAAGGGTTCTTCCTGTGCTCGTTCAACCAGGCCTTCAGGGTCGTCGTCGAGTCCCTGGTGACATTTTTCCTGCGTGCACTGTTCAGATCTAAGCCTCCATACCTGTAAATGCACCTTTAGTGTAGACGGACACAGCAAAGGATGCCCAGGTTACTACTTACTTCTTGCAGGTTACTGCAAGAAACAAGTAGTTAGGTACTGAACTTCCTGTGTGGTAGTAAGTACTTCCCCGTGTCTACAGGCTATCATAATGGTATAATTTATATATTTACCTATCAGAATCGAGTGCTGTTATTACTATAATAGCATCGACTCACCCGTATGCCGATAGCGTAGGATCAGCGTAGTAGTAAGAAGTAGGAGGCAGTCCTCTCCATGGATCGCCGCCATCTTTGACGCTGTAAGAATTCTGTAGCAAAAATTAGCCTTTATTAATGACTTTAAACACTAAATTCTTAATAAACATTCAATTTTCTACTCAAAAATTGCCTTAATTGCCTACTAAATCAGACAGTACTTCGTACCGTCATCCAGAACCAGGCCAATGTTTCTTACCTATTGAAGCGTTTTATTCACGTTAATTGGATGAATTATGTACTAAATCAAACAATTAAGGCCTTCTATAAAAGAGAATAAGGCTTAACAATTTAAAAAAATTGAAAGGCTTTCCAACATTTTGCCTTCTTTCTAGGGTGGGGATTTATCACACGACATGTACATTACATTAATAACGAAATTGATAGCCCAGGCCTCGTGTGATACATTTCACATAATCGATAGGCCTTCAGGCCTTATGTTTTATCTCATTTATAAGTAATTGATGTTAGCCTTATAAATGTAAACCTTATATAATAAAGGGTAGGTTGAGTAAGGCCTGAAACGCACTTGTTCCAGGCTAAATTAAGGCACTCATTTTTAGTTTAGAAAGTCTAAATGAAGGCAGATAGTAACTAATTTACATAAAGGCTAACTAGCTAAAGTTTCTTTATTGTTATGAAGGCTCGTCATGCACTGTATTTTAGAGATGAGCCTGTAAAACCGCCATCTTCTATTGTAATTTTCATACAGAATCATTGAAGGAAAGGTCAACTATAGGGCCTACAAATGTAGAAAAAGTTAAATTATAAGGCTTTAGATGTAAATGAGATTAGAAAAGGCAATCCACTTTTGTTGGAAGACCCACACTTTGCCTTTCTTTCTAAACAGATTAGCTTACTTCGAATCAAATATGTAAGACTTCTTTAATTTCTACAAGTTCAAAAATCTAAGTATTAAATAGTAATGAGGCCTCAATGTCAAGCTATAGCCTTCATAATAAGGCAACGATAAAGTTTCCCACTAAAAATCATATAGAAGTTACCAGAACTCACCAGCAACAACTGACTTTTATGGCCTTAAATTTGAAATATTAAAAGAAATTTTGGCATTTAAGGCTCTTCCATATTGAAGGCTTAAGGCTTATGCCTTCGCAAAGGGTTAAATTAAAAATATTTCTCCTAAAAGAGGCATTTTACGAAGCTTAGAAAGCGTTAAACTGAGGGCTTTCTACAGAGAAAGTCATCTTCTGTACAGTCGATTAACTGATAGCCTTAGATTAAACTAAACTGTGCCTAATTACAAAGGCTATAACTGCTAAAATATATCAAGCACAGCGATAATACATAGGCCATTCTTTATAGGCACGTTATAACTTAAGAGTGAACGTATTCTCGAGTAACTTGGCCTGATATAAATTATTGTATAAGGTGGCCTAGCCTTTCGCCTACATCAGCAGGCTAAAAAATGTTATTTGAAAGTTTAAAATATACACTAGAAGCGTATTTACAGCCTAAATTTTCGGGAGAAAGTGACCATTCAGCAAGCGCAAGAGGCAGAATGCAGATATAACGTGTTTTAATGCACATATTAAGGCCTAGAAACGTCAATATCTCTTCAAAAGAGGGCATATATCAATTATGCCTTCTCTTTTTATGTACACGCCAGGGGACTTTAACGATTTTTGCCCTCCTATTTGTCTTTGTAACTCACAACTGCTCCACCCATAGGCTAATTGGTACTTGGGGAGAAGTCCGAAGGGCCTTGATTTTATACACATCAGAAAAGGGGAGATAATATATATTTAAAAGATCTATAATTTCCGTCCGGCCTCATTTGCATAACAGAACACCAATTGTAGGCATTAACGTTAATAAAAACATTGCAGAAGCTAATTCTGACGGTGGGTACGCCGTTGAAGTAGCCATCTTTTGAGGGGTTTTCAGCGGTAACACTGCTTACAACCAGGCTGAAACAGGCTCATTAAGGCTCGAAATACACTACAAAGCTTATTAAGTCATCAAGGATGTGTCTATCTAATCAGATAGTCCGAATCGGACGTGGCGGGGTCTTATTTTATGGCCTTAGATGCCTATCTAAGTGTGATCTCCACCCAGATTTCACGCGCCGTTTTAGCCAAAAGTTCCAATTAAAGTCGAAAATAATTGGATAAATAAGGCCCTTCTTTCAATAACTTCCAATTCCGGAACTAATAAGACTCGCATCACTTAGACCTCATATCAATAATGGCAGGAAGCCAATGGAAGATAAAGAATTATCAACACAGGACGTGGTGAGATAAGGCGCTTTATGAGGCTCGGAAACGGGCCTACAAAACAAAAAAATCCGTAAAAAACAAAGAGGCCTTAGGTCATTATACAGCAAACGAAAGATCCTGATGACAAGATAACGTCAGGCCTTTAACTTTGCTATCTTAATGCGCTATTTTAAGGCCCTTGGGGTGCGTTGTAACTACACTAGCGCATGCAACTGCAGATTATCTACAATAAAAGTTACGGATTATATAATAATTTTCCAGCATTTTAACGGCGTAACTTCACTCTAAAGGCCTTATAATCTCGAATAATTCGGATAAGAAAACTGTATAACGATTTAATTTAAGTCCTTTCGTGCTTCGGTTACTGACAGTAACTTATAGAAAATAAGCAAACATATGGTTTGTTTGACAGCGCGTAACGTGAGTATATGTTACTCTACAGGCCTAAATCGTTCAAAATGATATATTGTAAGGTACGCGCTTAGACAACCTTAAACTTCGGGATTAAAACAGTACAACCGTTACAAGTAACGTAACAGAGTGTTTTCTAGGTGAAAACATCGCAGTTACGCCCGAGAAAAGTTACGCTTTCACGAAATTTAAGGACAAAACGGCGTAGAATTAGATTAGAATCCTCGGGGAGTGGCTCAATTTTATTTTTCCATCAACAGAATCGCTCTCCGTTACTTCGTAACACGCAATAAAAACGTTGCAAGTAACAGATTATCAACGTTGAGAAATGGGATAAAATGGCGCCCATCCTCCACTCGAGGGCCTTATAAATCTTAAATATAAAATCGCATCCACCGGCGGGAGCATTCCTGGATGGCCTAAGAAAACGAACACAAAGATCGCTTCTGAAACCACCCATCTTTCAGGATCCTCAGGAGGAATTTAATGGCTGAAATCGAGTTACGTAGGATCCTCGCGAGGGACTTAAAGGCTAAGTAGGTTACGAATTTGGTACTTACGAAGGAGGGGTATATTGTAGATGGTGCAGCTTCAGCCGGGTACGAAGTAGCAGGGTAGAATCGTGGTCCATAGGTAGACAGGATGCACGGATCGTAAGTGGTGGCCAGGCCTTCAGACGCGGTAGTGGGTTCACAGCAGGTGCCAGGACTGCTGCCCGCTTGGCTTCCAACCATCAGCTGTAACATGTAAGGGTTACAAATGACTCTTACCAACACTGTGATTAAGTGCAGGTACTTCAGGCACTGTAATAACAGGCGTGTCCCTACAACTTATGTCTAATTATCTTGTCTCTTGGAAGCAGTTTGGCAGCTCGGGGCCGTCAAAGAGGGAGATTCCTGCACTTCTTTTAAATTCTAAACCTTCAAAAATATATAATATGAGGCATAGGGAGACGAAGGGGGCAACTTACCTGGCTGGAAGGTGGATAAGAGTATCCAAACTGCGAGTACGACATGGTGTCACATCACGAGAAAGTATCCGCATGAGGATCCATCTTTGCTACACAAAAATGCGAAAGTGGGCAATGTGAAAGTGCTGCTAATTGACACTTTTAGATCAAACTGTTGACATGTAGTAGAACAAACAGGAGCTAAACAGCTGTATTTTGGCTACAACATGATCGACAGTTAGTGCATGTACCGTCTGAAGCAGGCCAATGGAGTAAGCACGACTCTACACCGACCATCATTGAATGACATGGAAGATACGGTTGTTGCCCAGGCTCCTCCCACTGCTACGCTTGATTGACGGCCACCAAACCACGCCTTCCACGTAGTTTCCTGCTTTGTGTGTGTGTGTGTGTGTGTGTGTACTGCAGTCTCGAACGTGCAGGCGCCACTTCCCCTGCTGGAAGGCTTCTCCCACCTTTTTTTTGGTATTTTTATATGTCGAACGTTTTCTCTTCGATTTCGGCCTTCCTGAATGAGGTAAGGCTTGTTTAAAATTGACAATTAGCCTTCGTATAAGTACGCACGAGCCTTACGAGAAGCCTTCATTTAAGTGCTGAATTCAGGCTTATCTTCCAAATAAATCGAGCCAAGTATGAGCCTGGGTGATTGCTGAGATATTTTCAAATTTATTCTAAGCCTGTGTAGCTTAGCAAGCAGGCTAAGAGTGATATTACGCATAAAGCTGGTAGCCTTATCAGTAACGTCAGTATGCTTCCATTTGCGATGTCAAGCATTAAAAAACTCGATTTTTGTCTTTCGGGGATGTAATCAGGCTTATATTACCAATAAAAAAGCAGGCTAAGCATAAGCCTGGATACTTGGTTAAGGTATTTTCAGGCTTGTGTTTTGCCTGTGTAGTTTAGCAAGCAGCTTAAGAGCGACACTACTCTTAAGACTGGTAGCCTTATCAGTAACGTGTTATGAAAGAAAGCCTTTTTAAATGAAATGAGGCTTACTTAGCTACATTAGATACAAAACTTAAGCAGTTTATGAGCTTAAAAAAGGCTTTCCGATACTTATTAATTAGTTTTTAGTTATTAATTTGATGAATTTTTTGGGGCCTTTTGAGGCCTTTTACGTTATTTACTCGTAAAACTTACGATCTAAACTTAACACAAGGTTATACACTTTATACTTTAATTAATGATCTAGAGCAGGAGCCTGCTAATTAATCTGATTAATTAGAAGGAACAAGCAAAATTTTTTCTTAAACACGAGTTAATGATCTAGTTTTTTTTGGTCTTGCCTATTTTTTTAAATTGTTATTTATTTTAAAAAAGGCTCATTTAAAAATTATTTAATTACAGAAGTCTTATTTAAGAAACTGTGATGTTTATTTTAGTATTTTACAGGCTAATTTAAGCCTTTAACTAAAGAATAATGCTCCAGTTTACGTGTAGATTTTCAGGCTTTCACCTTTAAGAGCATTATCTGTAACAGATTAAAATATAAGCCTGATTTTTAAAATCTTATTTAATCAAGCCTGAATTACAAAAATGATTTTAAAAAGGCAATAATACATCTTCAGGTTTTAATCACTTGATATGCAAACTTAATTAATATAAGAAAATATGCATTATTTTAGTTTAAAAAGCTAAAGGAGGTGAACAGCCTTCTGTTTATTTATAAATTTTTAGGCTTATTATCTTACAAAACTGTCAATAGATTAATACAAAGGCCTTATTTATTAAAAAAGCCTATTTTTTTAGTTAGAAAGGATATAAGTAAGCCGAATAAACTGCTCCTTTGTATATAGATTTTCAGGCTTTTTATCAGAATAAAAGCCTAAAACTTTTCACGCTTTCAAAGCTTGATATCTTTTTATTTTCTAACAGATGACACCGAAACATCGTTTATAAAATAGCCTATTTCTGAGTTTAAAAGGCTGAAGGAAATACAGAAAATGTTCTTATTTACGAACAGATTTTCAGGCTAATTATTTTAAATACATTAATGCAAAGATTAATTAATAAAAATATTCATTTTATTACGCCTGAATACGAAAAAGTTTACTTTACACGTGTGGATTTTCAGGCTTGGCATGTTATAAATTAATAGAAAAGCCTTATTTAATAAAAAATATATTTTGTCATGCCTGACTTATAGAAAGACTGAAGATAAAGGAAAACATATCCTACAGTTTACGCTCATATTTTTCAGGCTCGGATCTTATCTTCAGGTTCAGTGGCTCATAATGAATTAAGACAAAAGACTAATGCAGAAAAAGCCTACTTGCAGGCTAAATAAGGCTATTATTAGTATAAAAAAAATCCGATTAAAATTTATCAAGTAGCCTTTTTTTCTAATCGGAACAAAACGGGTTTTAATTCAAGCAAACGCAGGAAATCCCGCTGATAACAACAGAAAAATTGGTAGAAAATTCGTATAAATACCCAAAAATTGAGGAATTAATTGCATAAAGCGCGGAAAAATATCGCTAAAAATATCCCTGGAAGAATTAAGGAAACTCATAATTTACAATTTCGCATATTCACGAAATGGTAAACACACCCTTTAAAATTTTTTTGACCTTGTTCCACCAAGATTTAAATCATGATAAGGGCTAAAAAAACTAGATTTTACCAAGTGAAATATTATTCTAAATATACATTTACTGCCCTATCGGATACATCTCGAGGGGGGCGACCTTTTAAAAGAGGACAATTTATCTTTTATGGGGCTACTTAATTACAGTTTTCATTCAATGGGCGTAACTGCTGATAGGTTGAAACGGCCGATTACTTAGAAAGAAACAATTATAAAAATAATTTAATTATTTTTCAACACCTGAAACCACCCCCTGATCTAAATATAAGGAGGCGAAATGATACAAATTGCCGCTCCACAAGCTTGGATGCTCCTCTTTCAGTATGTGGGATGCGAGTGGAACAATGGTTGTTTTCTGTGGAAATAGCCGTCTTTTTAAAGGCCGCACCGATTGTAATTTACCGGTTTGAAGGAATTACTAATGGCTGATTAACCTAATTTAAAGGTTTCCAGCAATTTAAGGACCGTTATAGGCGGCTGGACGTTTGGGCGATCTGCTCCCAGGGAGGACTTTCTGTAGGAAATTGGTCCCCGTTTAGGTGTTCGGTATGTGAAGAACAACCGCGTAGTCGATGGTTCCATCCACTGTAGTGGTGGGTATGTCAGGAAGAGTGCAGATCCAATTGTACATCCTTAAATCTCACTCAGGATATCCCAACCTGACCATTCATATCCTATTAATTCTGTCTCATCTCTGTAGTGGGCGATGTGCTTCCCTCCAGAGAGAGCTTTCTGTAGGAAATTGCCTCCCCCATTTAGGGGTGTTCGGCAGGTGAAGAAAACCCGGTAAACCCCACGTGGTCGGCGAATCCGCCACCAAGTGCCAGTGTTCGGTGGTTTCATCCAACCCTTAAATCCTATTCAGGATATCCCAACCTATCGATCCACTCTACCCATTTTATCCATTCATACCCTATTAATCCTCTCTTGTGTCCGTATCGGGCGATCTGCACCCCAGAGAGGACTTTCTATAGGAAATTGCTCCTGTCTAGTTGCTTGGCGCGTGAAGAAAACCGGGAAACTCCACGTGGTCGGTGAGGCGCGAACCCTCCACCGAGTGCCAGTGGTTTCATTCACTCCAGTGCTGAAAATCCAATTGTATGCCCTTAAATCATCCATCTTTACCAATTTCACCCATTAGCTCTGTAGTGATTACTCTAAAGAAGGCCCTCGTTCCTCGAGATCCAACCTCACCGCAACGTTTCTTCTGAAGGGGGAGAAGAAAACTAATAGTTTAGAGGCCTCAGGGCCCTTTTTGTGAGTCCATAAACGGGCGTAATCGCTAGAGAAACAAGAGCGAATTAATAAGATGGGGTGTAGATTTACAACAAGAATAAAAATATTTATAAAAAACTAACGAACACATCACGTCATCCGGAAGTGAACAGATCTTCCTCGTCATGTTTACTCGAAAAGACGTTAAACTGGACAAACCAGTTAGGTAAAAGAATTTAAAAATTCATGCTCCACAGCACGTTCTTCGACAGATTTACATCTTTTATTTATTTATTTTTCTCCGAACTTACACACTCGAACCTCATAACAACGGACACCGCGGTAACATTAAAGAATGGCCGTTGTTTGGAGGTTATTTAATACGCATTACGAAAGAAAAGATTGCTAAGTGAATACAGGTGTCCGTTATTGGAAGGTCGACTGTACTTGATACTCGTTATACATTCAATCGGGGTTTAAACCGATTCTTATTTACTTATCTTCTCTAAATCCATTCAGTTAACGAACTTGCAAACAACGGACACTACGGCAGAGTAAAAGATGGCCGTTGTTGGGAGGTCGACCGCACTCGATCTGATACTGTTTTTACATTGTTACTGTAGTAGTAATGGATTCAATTGGGGGTAGCAATAACTTCCAACACATGTTGAACCTCAATGAACTTCAAGAAGAAGAAGAAAGGAAGCAATTTTTGAAGTTAAAAAAGCAGAAAAAAATGGAGTTGAAAAAAATCGATTTTTCCTTCAAAAACAATTTATTTTCCTAACCTCTTGTTCTGTCTAAAATTCAGATTTATCTTTTCTTTTGTCTGCTTTTTTATTGCCATCAACCGAGCGAATTTACAATTGTACGAGGCAAATAATTTCTCCTTTAAAAAATACAAATAAAAATACAGAAGACAACCAGAACAATATAAAATCTCAGAACCCAGAAAAGAAAAAGAAGATGGGGGGGGGAAATTGAATTTTATTATGAATTTTTGAATAAAAATCAAAATAAAAATAACAAGATATTAAATTAAAATGCTGAGAGATTAATTCTTGAATTTTCTACGCTTTGACGTATTTGAAAATTAATTAATTAAAAGATTTAAAAATTCGCGGGAGAAATTCAAAAAAAAAAAAAAATGCGCGAAATCGTTTCAAATTAATCCGTTTCGAGTCGAGCCGCTAATTGGCGCACGCCGATCACGTGACGCGGACGTCACGTGATTAGAGTAATTTTAAATTTTCTCGATTTCTTTTCCCAAATTTTATTTATTCGCTTGTTTATTAAATAATTTAATTTTCTTACATTTTTTAAAGAAAAATAATTCAAAAATTGCCTCCCAATAACGATTTATCGATACGTTTCAATCACGCGATGAAATGACGCGTATCTGTCACGTGATGCGTCAATGAACTCGCCGACGTCGCCGGTACCACGTGATTAAAGTCAATTTAATTTCTCAAAGTGTTTCTATAAATAAACTATTTAATAATATTTTAAATTTAAATATATATTTTTATTTTATTTTATTTTTTTTTACAAAATGGCGTTATTTAGACTCCATTTTAATTCATAACGTAATAAAATTCGTTACGTCAATGACACGTCATTGTTTATTTAAAATAAAGTAAAATTCAATTGGCTGATAGCTTCGTAAATTAATTCAAAATAAACAACATTTCAATGGTATAATTTACAGTTCGGTATAATAGTTACAATTTCTGAGAATATTTATTGTTTAATGCAATTTACTTACCTATTTAGATCGTTATCATGATAACACAAGTTTAATGGATTCGCGAATAAGTATAAGTGACGAATAAGAGCCATATTCTGGTTTTTCTTCCGCTTTATTTAATTTACGTGAATGAATATCGATTTCTTGTGATTTTAACATCAATAACTTTCGGGTTAATATTTAAAAAATTAATATATATTAACCTTAAAACAATACATTGAATATCCTTTTAATTATGATAAATACACGCACCAAACGACGCCATTTTGAAATAGGTCATATACGGTGCATTAAAATCGTGTTGTATATAAAACAGTTTAAAAATCTTATGCTAAATTTAGTCTAATTTGATTGGGGCCAAGTTGGCACGTGTAAATTTTCGGATGTGTCGTAAATTTCTTAAAAAACGGGTGTAAAAAACGGCTTGACCTATCGCTTGACTAAGATAGAGCATCCACCAATTTGTATTTATGAATGTATGAGGCCCCTAAATGCGCGAGGCTAAATTACAGGAGTACACACTCAAATTGCCTTTTATTACTGTACATAAGTATGCACAATATTCGCAGACTCATGATCACGCAATCAAATTGCCTTATGAGTAGATACTGTACACATTTATGTACAGTATCTACTCATAATGGATGTTATGCGTAAGTATGCACCGATGTATTAAATTCACTGCCAAATAATCAAAATGGCGTGGAAGATTTCGTGAATATTAAGGAAAAAACGTCACGAAACGTTTCTAGATTTCGCAACCTCCTTATTTTATCTAGAACCTGCTTAAGAAACGCGACGTACATCCTGTCCAATTGTCTCCTGTACAAGATAATTAGCGTGTAGAAAGGTTCTAATGCATAGGAGTTATGTCGAATTTAAAACGCTTCGGCTACTGATTGATACTTTTTATAATTGTTTCGGTTGAAAATTTAAAAAAAGGAAAAGAAATCCTGCGGCGTTGTTTTGTTATTCAGAAGGGAAAAAGTTCGTTATCGCTTTATCTTGTATAAATTTTGAACTAGTTCTGATAACATCTCTAAGATGATACTTGAAAATTTAGTCTGTCAAAACAACTTCATCGCGATAGAAAGTAAGATTTAATAGAGAGGTTTAGTTTTTTATTAAGGAATATGATGTAGAATATGAATTAGAAATGAATTTTTTAAAAAAGTTCAAAAAATTTTCAAAGTTTTATGATATAAGCGAGAATGTCCCTAATGACACCATAGCTTGAAGTGCGGAAAAAAATTTATAATCAATCACTACGCTAAATTTAGTTTCGACAAATTAAAAAGGGAAAATTTGCTATTTAAAATGAATTTCCTGAGTTAAATATAAGATAAATGCTTACAAAACGAAACAGGTTATATTACAGGACAGAATAAACAGCAATAATTCAATAAATAGCTGTACACTTGTTAAATATTAATATAAATGAATTTAAAATTCAAATACGAGCTGCGAGTCACGTGACGATGCATTAATTGAAGTTTTAAATCTTGCTTATGAATGAATTTTAAAGTAATTTTCTCATTATTTTCTGGAATAACGGAGTGAATATATCATTAATTAAGCAAGAACGATGTTTTTCCAAGCGAGGAGCGAACGTCACGTGACCGTTACGCCATTTATTATGCAGGCCATGAATTTTTAAATTTTTCTAAGTAATTTGCATAGCTTTACAACTTAAAAATAATATATAAGAAATTATATTAATGTATAAATGCATATATTAAGTAAATTTGATATTTTATTTTTAAAATTAAACCAATTACGTCATGCGAAATTTAGTTTTTATTTAAATTATAAAAATGCTAATATTTTAGTAAATGTGTAATAAATTAATATAAATTTTCGTTAAATGTATAATAACTTTTCTAAAATTACCAGTTTGAATGATTAATTATGATTGAAATTTAACAGACGATATCGACATTAAATTAAATAATCGTTAAACGTTACCGATGACGTCACTGCTAAATTTATAAGTTTTGTAACTAAATATTTAATTTTTATTGATTTAAAATAATAAAAATTTACTAATATAATACAAAAATAATATAATTTTGTAGAAATTGAAATAAAACGTTTAAAAATTTTAAGTTTATGACGAAAAAAAACTTGACGTCATAGCAAAATATCTTACGTTTCCATGGCAATATTGGAAATATTATTTTAAATACTTATGACAAATTAATGAGTTAGAAATTAAAATTAAAAATAATTCTGTAGCACGATATCTTTTTATAAATTTAGAAATGATGGACGTTTTTATCTTTTTTTTTAATTAATCATTGTTAAGCAAAATTTAAATCGAAATCCAGTCAGTTGATATGACGTCATCAGTTTTGAAATTTTAAATTCGCTTTTATATTATTATAATTTATCGATTTTATATTAAAACTTTGACATAATAAATAGAAAATTTCGTATTTGTTTATTATTTTAAGTAAAAATTAATGTTTTCAACATTAACTTTACTCTTTGAAACGAGATTTTTAATATTTAAATAAGTCACGTGATCAGTTTTAAACGTAATTACAATTTGAAATTTTCATAAACATCCTCATTTCGTTTGATTATATTGAAAAAATAAATTAATTTCTCATATGAACTATAATTTAATTGTAAAGTAATATTTATTAAACGGAAACATTTTAAAAGTTCGAACTCAGTCACGTGACCAGATCAGACGACATTTTAAAATTTTTTAAATTAAAATAAAAAAAAAGGAAACCTAACTCGAATTATTTATTAAATTATAAATTAATTTCAAATTTAATATTTGGAGTAATAATCTTGTTTCAGATGTGACGATTTTTAAAGTATTTTCCTTTCGAATCTTATCTCCGACGAGGTTAAGGTACGAATTTAATTGCGTCACGTGACCGGAAGTTGTTTAATTATTTCAAAATTTCGAAATCAGAAAAGAAAGGAAAGAAAAGAAAAAAATTGATGACGTAAACTCCGATTGTCGCGTTTAAATTCGGTAGGGAAAAAATAATTGCGTATTAAAACTCATCGGCGGTCACGAAAAAATGGTGAGTCACGTGGCTCGGTTACCAAGGCCGGCCACCACGTGACCCGATACGTCATGGAGGTGGAATGTGTCGAGTCGGACGGCAAATCGGTGCACCTTTCCGTCTCTCTTACCTGAACAGGTGCTAAATGATGGATGAGCAAAATGTTCTGACTTTCGATTCCGTTAGGGATTATCTCTTCCAGAACGGTGGAAAAGTTAATAATCGCGAATTAGTCAAGCACTTTCAGTCTTACCTAACAAATCCAGACCTAGAGAAACAAGGTAGGCCTTTAGAAGATCCAGGTGTAAACAGGTACACGCGCGAATTTTAGAGGATTATTCGGGTATTTTGGCTTCTTTTTAAGACGTTTTCGGTGTGTTTTACACTCGTTACGTCACTTGCGCGCGGTAAATTGATCAATTACGCTCGTGTGATGTCACAGGTACGTGTGGGAAGAGGGTAAACAAACCCAATAGGAAGTCGTGTAATTTGGACAGATTTTTGGGATTTTTATCGCCATTTGTGGGCGATTTAATGTAAATTACTCAATTACACACGTGTAATTCCACGTGTACACGATAAATTGATCAGTTACATTGGTGTGTTGTCACATGTAAATATGGGAGGAGTGTAAACAAACTTGGAAAATTTGGACACTTTTTGGGGCTTTTTGTGGGTTATTTATTGTTATTGAGCAATTAAGACACATGTAATTCCACATGTACGTGTTAAATTTACGAATTACATTCATATGTACACATGGGCAGAATGTAAACAAACCATGAGAAAGTAGTTAATTTGGCCAGATTTTGGGCTCTTCATCCCCCATTTTTTTAATTATTTGTGGGAGATTTAGTGTAAATTGTTCAATTACACTTGTTGTCACATGTACACATGGGAAGAGTGTAAGAAAGACTAATAGAAATTTGTAGAATTTGGCCCCTTTATGGGTTCATAACACCCATTTTTTTTGGTTTGTTTATTGTAAATTGCTGGAATGCACTCATCTGTACATATGGGAAGAGTGTAAACAATAAAATTTAGCCACTTTTTGGAACTAATAATTACTTTTAAAACTATTTATAGCTTATTTATGCTTGTCAATTATAAATTGCTCAATGGCATTTATGTTTTGTCATGTTTACATAAGAACAAGGTGCAAACAGAACAACAAATGAACACTTTTTGGCTATTTAATGGGTTATTAATGCAAAATAATTCAACTGACACATGCAAAATGACATATACGTGACATCGCGGTATGAGTGTGCTAAGAGACAGAAAAATTAGCCAATATTTTTAATTATTATGCTTATTTGTTTAAGTAATATATGCATTATTAAAGTTAAATCACTTAATTTATACTACAAAGGTAAGATTTATGCAAGAATATAATATAAACAAAAGAAAAATATGCAAACATTATCTTTCATATCCTGGTTTCGTAACTTATTTATAGTTTATTAATGCTAAACTACTCGATTTGCACGTAGATAATGCCGCACGTACCACCATGCCGCGAGCATGTGTATGCGGGATGTCACGCTGCTACGGCGACGAGCACATATCAATCATAATCTTACGATGCAGGTCTTTCGGTTCTATATGAGATTTCGCATTTATTTTTGTTAACTGTTAACCTAGATATAAAATTTACATTCTATTAGTGTTTTGTGGTGTACTATACATGCATGACGTGTGACTGTGTGTGATAAATGTGTTTGTTTATGATTCCGAGGAGACCACTCTCTTCCGCCATGGCACTTATTCTTACCGAAGTTGGATTTTTACCTATTTTTTGATATTTTTTCTGTTTAAATTGAACTTCCAATGTGATAGTAGTATAACTTCCAGAGCATCTATGATAAGTGGGCATAATCTATGTGTATTTTCTGTAATTTTGTAGGCGTAGGTAACTTTAGGCATCTGCCTATTGCCAAATTGGGCTTTTGTGAGGTAATATTAGCTTCAACAAGAAGTAAGGGCATCTCTTGCTTGTGTAGGGGTAGCCGACGATCCCTGCTAGAGTTTCCCGCATTCCTTAGAGTTGTTGCCGCGATTGTCAGACATCTTCGTACGGGAGAGAAGCAAAAGGAATTGAGTCTAGCCACAATTTATTGAAAGATACTCCTAATGAATCCAGAAATGCTGTAAAAGTTTGGAGTTCTTACGTAGGTTGCTCCTGAAATTACGGCCTACATACTGGATTTATTGCTAGTATAAATTTGGCCTATAACCTTAGGAGGATGTCAGTCATTCCTAACAGAAATAAAATCATTTTTATAGTGAATATGCCTCACAGTAGGACAGAGAGGGCTGTGATCTCCTGAGGAACCTTAAGTGAACCTTTGACTGTGGAATTTAAATGTCTGCGTTGTCGACCGAACGTCCATATCGGACATTTGTACTGATGTTTTAGGCCATAAAATGCTATATATACGTCCCGTAGACGATAGAGTGACATTCTCGGTTAGAAAAATGCTAGTGGACGACAAGATTTAATTGTAACAAGTGTGCGTAATGTGTTTAAAGTTACAGACCTATCAATAACAGATTCTATTACTAGGGTGGTATGTTTACAGGAAGTACTCAGAGCATAAACAAGGAGGACACAAGTGACGATTCTATAAATTAAGCAAAAAAATGGCCGAACAAGTCAATAAATCTTTTTGGAAGAATCCGAAGCTAGGAGGAGGTTCTGTCGAAATTCTATACTTAATAAATGTGACGTAACAAGTTTAAAATGCAATTACAATGGACAGAATGCAAACATGTCCGTCTTTGAGTTGAAGAGGAAAGAAGGAAATAGGTCAGAGGTGAAAGCTATAAAGAATTTTTATTTGATTAGAGACTTTAACCGAGAGAATTTAAAAAAAGTTTAAAGTTTTTAAACAAATTTAAAGTGCAAAGGCTCGTCGTAAATCTGTCGACAGATCTTCCGGTAATTAATCCAGTTTTTAAGTGCAAGTTTGAGTTAATTTTATTGTTATTAAGCTTATAGTTATTAATTTGTTAAGCATGTTTTATATTTATATATATATCATCTGCTTATTATGTATTGAGGGTGAACCTATGTAAAGACCAAGTTTTTACAGTGTTTCACTGACTTCTGATCACTTCAGTAGGATATTTTGCTTAGTATATGTACAGTCAATACTAAAAAAACTTCCTAAACTGAATACATTAGTGTTGATATTGCAGATTTCTTTGTTAAGATTGGCCCAAAATCAGGTAATCACATTTTTGTTGTGTTCCAGTTACAATTGTTAGTATTAATCATAAGTAAATAGGTGTATAGGTGTATCTGGAATATAAAAATACCATGCTTAATTAAGTTTTGGTCCACCCTATATATACAAATTCATTAGCAGAATCACTTTTTTTTTTTTAATAAAAATTATATAATTACATTAGGCAGATTATTTACAAACACAGAGTACGGCAACGGCAAACACGTTACTCCGCGCCGAATTTGAAATGCAAATACCGAAGCATCCTTTTGTAACTTAACATTTGCATAAATTAATTATTTATCCATCATAAGCGATTACACGTCGCGCGATGGCATCCCGTGCAAAATCCCCATTTTAAAGTTTTCGGCAAGTGATGAGGCAGACTTTGTACGCAAAGTTAGAACTTTGAAGTAATTTTTTAGGCTCCTGTTTTGTTCTAAACAGCTGCGTAGACTAGAGTTTAGAAATTTCTGCATATGCAACTCTATTCAATCACATCGGTCCGAAATGTGCAGCTAATACTCGGAGGAATTCCACTCCAGTCCTGGTTTTTGTCAGGGAGTGAGTTTCTACTCCACGTCCCTTGGGATCTCCGGTGTAGGATTTCTTGATGGGATTGACATGTGGCCGGAGACACTTTCACTCTACTTTTGTTGGAGTTTTTAGAGTAAAAAAGTAGTCTCTAATGTCGAATATCCACATTTTATATTTAAATATCTGCTAATTAATTTTTTTTTCTTTTCTAGCTCAAGCCAAATTACACTTCAGAGATTACATCAATGAACTGGCCACACTGAAAGAAGAAAATGTAAGCTATCTTTATCAAATTACACTAATTAAATGTACTTAAGACTCTTATAACTTATATTTTATAAACTTATCTATATATTAATTACAAAATTGGATAATTAAGAAGGATGATTGTGCCCTTCACAATGATATCTGCTGAATCACAAGTGGTTTTTTTGAGCGCGAAGGCAAATATTATTATGTTAATGAGAAGATTTTTCGTTGGTGTCCACGTTAGCCGACCGTATGACCGTCTTTTGTGATATGCTACTCCACTTAGCTTGGAGAATGTGATATTCGACTTGCCGACGATATCTTATCTGCAATATTTACTCGATATTCCCCTTTCTAACGGCTCTCTAACACTGTGGAGATGCTTAAGATAAATTAGCATCAGTGTGAGTGATCAGATAATATTATGATCGATCATTTCGGCAAAATTGATCTCACTCCTTGTTCTTAATTGGGATTTCCTTTATAAATATTCATAATTTAGAATTAGGATGTAATTTGTTTTCTTTAATTTCTACTCTAATCTGGTGTTTAAATTTGTTTCCGATTTCAAAATTAGGGGGTGAAGTATGTTGTAATGAGGAAAAAGTACCTCGATAACACGCCCGTGAATGTGCCTAAATCTAGTCCGGCAAATACCGAAATTCGGCTTTATCCAAATGGAGTTTGGCCACAGGGAAGGTTTCAGAAGATTAACGAAACTGTTGTGGGCTATGGGGATACGAATGCGGGTGTGGCATCGTCTGTCGCGAGATGTGATGACAGAACGACGAGGTTACCCGTGTCGGAAGAAAGGGAGACGCGGAATTTTGTCAAAGTCAATCATTCAGAGATTTATCAAAACTTAACGCCAACTTCAGAAGCAGTTCCTCAACCGCCACCTCGTCGCAGAGGCGATAGGAGGGAGTCGTCGGGGAAGATAGAAGAAACCTTACGTCAGTTGAACAAAGAAAACTCCGAGACCGTAATCAGATCAAATAATTTTATGAATAAATTTATGAATGGTTTGAAGATCTCCTAAATGTGCTTTTTTTCAGAAAATTATAAGGAATGAGGCTTTGACCGAACCGATTATAAGTCCGGGTATGGTAAGAGAAAGAGCACAGTCCTTGAATAAGTTAGCTTCGGAAACTGAGCTAACAATAAAGTCGCCGTCACGACCTACGAGAGGTAATGTGAAAGTGGTAAGTATGTATTCTCATATAGGGCAGAAGATAGTAAATAAACCGATAGAGAATGAAGTGTTCTTGCCCCTGATTTTCTCATAAATTGAATAATTGTACCTCTAACCATCAGAGTATGAATTATTATACTTTGTATTCTCTTGCAAGCATTGTGCATGAGAATATGTGCTCAGATATACTTTGCCCATTGGTTAGAGGTGCACGAGCACTTATATACTTGCATGATAACACTATTCAGAACAGTTTTTTTTTATATATGGATGAACGTGGACACTCATGGATGAACGTACATTAGAGGAAAGAATGTACCTTTCCTCTAATGTACGTTCATCCACGAGTGTCCATTGGTAGGGCTGGCCACCCCGTCTGTTTCTCTAGCTTGGCTATTGACAAGGAAGACTGTACATTCTATCCGCCGACAAACCTTTGTGGCATGGGTGTCCACCGGAGGACAAACTGATCATTAATGCCATTGAATCCGGTCTTCTAACGGTAAGGGTGGTTAGAAGTTAGACCCTTATAATTAATTTCATAAGGAGTGTCAGAAGATTCTACTCTCTGCTTCACTCGGTAGTATGGTAAATTACCTGATAGAAGCTCGATTAGGCTAATTTAAGTAGAAGTACATCTCTCTGCTCTTCAGAAAGTTGCAGTAGACACTCGCACTTCACGGCCCACTTTGCGTTACCTCTAACAAATACAATAAGTGTCGAAATTTGTTTAGTTGCTATCTTCTGTTACCTCCATATTCCAGTAGAAACAGAGTAAACTAAATTCTGTGACTCACTACCCGAAACAAAAATAATTAATAAAATTTTCATAAAGTTTCTCATCCTATACAGAGTTTGGACGACGACGATACATCATCATTAGCCAGTGTGAGTAAACATTTTTCTCATATTTATCATTATTTTAATATTAAAATATGTAGCAAATAATTTAGTTTCGTACAAGTTTACGTAAACCGTATCGCCATTAATTTACAAAAAAGCTATTTATATGGCTACTATACAAAGAAAACATTGAATTTTTCATCAAAATAAAAAATTTATCGAAGTAAAATGATAAATAGAGTAGGTAAGCCATCTTTATAGACTCAATATGCAAGTGTCTAAATTTATACTTTGAGAAAATGCAGACGTCGATAGGTACGGGACGAATTAACATTGCCGATTTAAACGATTGGTGTTTGTTAGAGGATTTTCTTTGCTCTCGAATTTAATTTCTGGCTCGGATAATATTGTGTTTTTAAAAATAACAATAAAAAAATTCTCGCTGGGGAATTTGTATAGGTGTTAATGTAATTATCATGTATATATAATGCATACGACATGCATATTACCTGTTGCAAATTAGGATTTTTATGTAAATTTACAGAAAATTAAATAATTAAAAGAATTTATATATTTTATATAATTTCATTCGGTTTACGTACCTTTCGTTGCTTGGGTGTGTAGCAAGGTATCGATCGTCCAGCATCTTTTGAACTTGGGAATTGATGGGGGGGACATTGCTCTCGTCTTTGCGAGTTAGGTTTATCTGTAAAAGAATAATTGTGGCAGGTCATACAGCAGACTTAAGTATGTTTAAATTAATTAGTTAGCATGAGGAAATCAATTAGTCAGTTCATGTTAATTGTGTATTCGTGAAAAATATGATTAGGTTTAATTATATGCGGAGTCTGCGAGTTTGAAACAAAGGAATTACATTGAGCTTTTATTCTTTTACATGTGAAGCATGGTGCTGAGTAAGGAGAAATTAATTTGAGTGATTTTCATGGTAGGACCCAAGGTTTCTGAAGAGTTTAACAGGCTGCGTGCAGACTTTGCACAGATCACACAGTGGTGTGGATGCAACCTGTTAAATTCTTTGGAAAATTCGTGCCGACTCGGCTTCCTACCACCAAAATAACTCAAATTTTCTTCTTATCACTCGGCACCATGCTTTGTGTGTAAAAGAATAAACAAAACTTGATGTAATGTGGATCCAGACTGGGACACCCTGAAGGAGAATGTTGTGTCAATTGAGTCCAATTGTGTTGATACAGGATAACAGGCTACTGATATAAGGAAAATATAATAAAAATATAGTTACACGAAGATAATGTAGATTATCTAATCGGCTTTTATGATTTTCTTCCATTATTCACGCATATTTTGAAATGCCTTTATAATAGTTTGCTGTATACTATTATAGCAAATACTACAGTAATTATTTTGACAATTTAACACTTTATAGCATATAAATGAGCCTTTTGTAGAGATAAAGTGTACGTTCTTCTATTATCTGCCCTTCTATTAGTGATTTGATTCATAAATATTGCCATTTGTTGCGCTATACTAGTGCTTAAATATTTAATTAATTATTAATTGCCGATACCTTCTCCCCCTTTAAACTGGTGCTTCTTTGGTGACACTTTAGAAATAAACACATGTAATAATATGAGGTATATTCCTGATATAATTGTATATTACTTCATATAACTCAGAACTTTAATTGTTGCAGTGCAGGATGTGTTATCCTGTTTGTTATATAACACTGGATTTGCATAAATTAATTGATTTTTATGATGTTTTTCTTAACCTGTAGCTGAATCCTTATCGAAGAGAGTGGACGCTGAAGGCAGCTCAGGGAGACTACCTGTCACTCGTTCGCTTGTTGAAAGAAGAACCCAGATTGGCTAATTTTAAAGTGAGTCGAAATTTATTCTAAATATGTAGCCGTACGCAACACTTACACAACGAAATTTATGTATAGTGTTTCTAAAACTGGCATTCTGTCAATTGTATGCAAATTAGATCTGTTGAGATATTATCTCTAAACAAATACACTCATCTTACTCAATATAGGGAAATTTTGCCATTTATCTTTGTTTTTAAGTGACGAAAGCACATTTTTATACAGAAGAATGATAAATTTGTGAGGAAATCTCAATTTAAACTTGTCTCATTTGTATTTTTGGACACTGCCAATGCTTTACTTGGGTTCAAAATTGAAATTTTCTGCTAGATTAGGAAATTACGCTCGCCATTTTACGAGAGAAGATTAAGTAAAATGAATTTGGGTGGGTATAAGAGAAGAATTTTTCCGACCCGACGAGTTCCTTATTGGTTAAGCGAATCATTTATTATATTCGTAATGTTTAAGCGAAGTAAATGATTTTATGTCAGGATTTGTTTCTGATTATAATAACTTTATGACCGTATTAATTATTAGAGGAAGTTGTAACGTTCCACTCAATTGATGGAGCGAGTAATGACTTTGGAAAAAGTTGCTGATGTCGTTACAGATTTTTTTCCCCTTTTTATTATTATTATTACATTCGTCGCTTGTCGAAAGTATAATTTTCGGGTATCATTAACAGTAGAATACTTATTTATTTGTTCCCCATTTTCTACAGCCAAGTTTTAGAAACTTTCCTGTATATTATTACATAGAGATGCACAGGTTTGGAATTTATAACCTCATAATTATAATCTTTTAAAAATAAATACAAGAAGTACAAGGAAAAGAAAGTATTGTATAGACTTTTTATGGCACCAGACAATGAGCGATGGCAAATACTTTGCCTAATTGGACACAATTTTTAGAGGAACTGTTTGATAACAATAGAAAACAAACCTAATAAAGTGATTATCCGATCCCCACGAGACACATGACATCTATTTTAGGAATAAATCTAAAAGTATGCTTTACTCCGCGAAGGTGGAATTTTTCCTATTCTCTATATGAAGAGGTGACGAACTTCGAAAGATGTAGACGGCATCCCAATTGATCCGTAATCATCCGACATCCCCGGTCTCGGCAGGAGACCGTTAATACCAAACAGGATATTAAGATTTAGTACTTAACCCCTCTCGCACTCCGTGCCAGTTTTGATTGATTCTATTTGCTTTGCATCTCTAGCGAATGGGGGGGCGACTCTTAAACAAGCAATAACATCATTTTTGTTTGTTGTAATGCCATCAATCAGTTATACTTACCGATTTTTATTTTTCTTTTCTTAGGATTTCATTTCGGTAAGTAAATTACTATTCAGCTACCGTTACATAATTTGAAGAGCTGATCTTAATTTTTTTTTCCTCCATTGTTTCCTTCGTTCCCGATTTAAATATGCAGGGGGTAAGTAAATGCTTTTCTAATTGAATTAGTACAAATTGGAATGAATGCTTAATTAGTTTTTACTTTCAACCCATTTCTGTCGACTGAATTTTTATTGTTTTTTCGTCCCGTGAAGTTCGTAAGTACCTCTAAGCTTTGAAATTTTTAATTAATTATCCGAAACTGTTATACTAAGTTCATTATGGGACATTTTAGACAGCCCTCCATTGGGCAGCTAAGCATGGAAGCTGTGATATTGTCAAATTAATCGCCGGGAAGCACAGGGTAAACCCAAATATTCGATCGGTAAGTGATTTTAAAGTGCTCTTACGTAATTTTTTATGCAGTAAACATTCACTAAATTCTGTTTTTTTCCCCCCTCTTCTTTCCCTTTCATTTATAAGCATGTAAGTATTGATTTTGTTTTTCTTGCTACATATCTGAATTTTTTTGTCCATTACTAATGCTTCATCTCTCCATTTTTCATTGTCGCAGGGGGTGAGTATTGAATATTTTAAAGTACAACCGAGGGGTGGTACAGTCGGCAAACTGATTTAAATCTGTTCTTTGCATCAGGGGTATACGCCGCTTCACATAGCAGCCATGTTTAATCGTCTGGAGGTTATCGGACTCTTAAAAGCTACTTACGGTAATTAAAATTAATTTCCAAACTTACCACTTGCAATTTAAGTTTTTGAAACCACTTCTCGACGGTTTTTATAGGGGCGGATGCGTCCATAAGAGACTACAGTGGAAAAAAGGCAGAAGACTACTTACCAAAGACAGAAATACTTAAAGAACGTAAGATGACCCCTCCTAACTCTCTTCTTATCCACCGAACACTTTCGTCTTCTATTCGCTCCTCTCTGCATCAGTCTTTCTTACGATCGACGAGGCCCGTCGTCAGATCAAGAAGTGTAAAGTCTGCCTATTTTGGATGATTACTTAAGTTTTTTTTTTTTTTTAATTTCTTACTCTGCTATGCATGCTGGTTGTGCATGGTGCATGTTGGGACTTTATCAGTAATTTTATCTGTATGGCTATTGTCTATAGACGTTATATTAAAGGTGAAAGGTTATCAGTTGAATCTGTTTTGTGATTATTTATATATATATAAATCTATGTTATGTATAATGGTTAAGGTTATTTTCGGTGTTTTTATGTACGAATTTTGATGATTTACATGCTAAAATGTGCATTTAATTTGTTCTTAAGCTTACAAAATCTATAAAATCTCAAGTTCCTTTTTTGTAAAATGACAATTTGTTTTAAAAACATAATTTTTAGGGTGTCTTTTTACAAGAATAAACTGAGCTTTTAGTTAATTTCACCAGTAAAAATCTTTATTTCTATCTTGAGGAAACCGTATTATGTATTTTCTTTTCGTTTCTTTTCTTTCGAAGACACAATGCAGTGACCTAAACTTAAACACTGGGCGAATTTTTCATCCTTTTTATTCGGTTGGGTGTCATCCTTGCGCAGGGGCCATGCTTACGTTTACGTAAGCATGGCCCCTGCGCAAGGATGGCAAGGGTTTACGTCACTGCATTGTGTCTTCGAAAGAAAAGAAACGATCTTTATTTCTGTTTTAAAAATGTCAATTTCAGGATTGTCAGTTTATAAAAATTCAATTTCCTTTTTAAAAAAAGACAGTTTAAAAATGATTTATTGAAAAATAACAATTTCAGAAATTGACTGTTTTGTAAATTTGCAAAAAATTGAATCGATTTCAACAATTAAAAATTAAAAAATGAAGCAAACTGTTAATTACTGGGTTGGCGTGTTAGATACTAATTAGGATTAATCCTGAATCAAAATTGTGGTTTGTAGCCCTTCATGCATCCCTTCTGTTACATTTTACTTACTGACAGATCAGACAGGCAGATAAGGCTCTTCCGCAACACATTTTGGACCTCCCAAAAGACTTGTCAGGATTTTTTTCTTCCATTTACGTATCATTTATTGCCAGATATACATCTTGGCATCATAGTCACATCCCATTAGTAAGCATTACCGCATATCCATTCTCAATCCCCATCAGGGATGTATGTAGAAGAGAAAACAATAGTCAGTGACAGAAGGCCAGGTTGACATATCCAAACTCAAATGACCTCTGGGGCTTTTGTCTGTCACCTGACATGATCGACAGGGGGTTTGGCTTTGGGACTAAGCAAGTTGGGTGACTCGACGGGGTGGAAGATGCACAGTAAATTGACTGGAACTATTAGCTTTAGTATGTATATATATATGCAATTTTACATGTTATGAATGTAAGTGCCTACCCCCCGGCTTCTCGTGATATTTCGAGAGGGGGCGAATTATAAATTTTAAAAGAAACTGGGAAAATAATTATAAAAACACTAGAATAATGGATGAGTTAGCGTTATTAATGAGCGGCAATGTTTTATGGATGAAAAATCGGACTTTCAATCAAGGGTTATAAATAATTTATAGAGTATTGAGAATCAATAAATGTTAAATTTAATATTGTAGGTATTTGTTTTTCCTTCCCCCTTTAAAATTTATTATTTAAAGAAAAATAAAATAAATAACAAAGGATATTCGTGATTTGATTCTCTTGTTTAGTAGACTGAATCGTGAAGTCGACAAGTCAGTATACCGAATCTCTGACAAAGGGGGGGGGAGAAAGCGTACACGTCATGTGTCACAGTAAATAAATATGGCTACGTTCAGTCGATCCCGTAATTGAATTTTAATTCTCTTTGTATATCGAAGCTCGAACGAGGATCTTGCGCTTCCTTTAACGCTTAAATTGATGGCATTTGTGTAACGTTTTTAGCTGTTCCGCTGCCACCTGTCAACGAGGTGAATTTAACTCGTATTGGATCCCTGAATGCTAAAGTGAGGAAAACTGCTTCGGCTCTATACAATGCTCGTTCGTCTAGAGTTAAGAGTTGGGGGTCGTCGGACAGCCTCGCAGAAATGGTGAGTTCTTAAATTGGGAGAGTGCTCGGTTAACACCCCAGTAACACCGTTTCTTTCTTTGTAAACAGATGGCGAATCATTTCATTTCCACCCCGAAACCCCTCTCTACAAAGAAGAAAAAGAAGAAAAAGTAAGTTGCGTTTTTGTAGTCAGTCCGCGTTAAACAATTAAAAACAAAAGACAATAAAAAAATAATGTGCCCACTGTTTAAATGGAGCAGTTTTGGTTTATTATTATTAAAAGAAACAAGTAAAAAATTGCTCAGTTTCAACAATTGAAGCCTCTGTTTTTTAACAGAGATTTCAATTGTTAAAACTGAGCCAAATAAATATCATTTTCGGATGCGATTTTCGTACTATTTCACGTTAGTTTGGACTCCGCTCGGTTTCGGAATGAAATTAAATCGGAAATTAGAGCATAAGTGATCAATAAAATCATTAACTACGCCTCTGCTATACATAATAATTAATTATAATTGTTAATTAATTAATGAATTTTTATGTTTCAGCGTGGAAGAGAAGAAGATTAATGAAGATTCCGATTCGGACAGTGCTTACGGATTCTATTCTTGATAAAACTGCAGTAAAGATGTCACAATCGTCTACATATTAGCTTTATAACAGTACAAAAATACTTTGTATACGTATTATTCAGTATTTAAGAGGTTTTGGCTCCTGCCTAACGACGTAGGCATTCTATACTATATTTATACATACATATATTTTTATATTTATATTTAGATTTATATATATAAATGTTGTTTCGAACAAATTTTATACTGTTTTAAAACCTTTACGTTTAGCGGAGTCTCGTGGGGCTCCGTTTTAAGTGTACGGGTCGAAATAATCACCAAAGTAATATAGTTATGTATATAACTAAATAAAGGATAATTACGTGTTTATGTGTAGAAGTGGAGTAATCTGTAGTGGAGTTTATAAGCAGAGGTCCACATCTAACGTCAATTAAGCTTGACACGCGGGACTGGCTGGCCATTATCCACTTAACAAAGGCCGTCTCCCTTAGTGGATACGGTTGGCATTACCTAGGGAGACGAGTAGCACAGGTGTTACGTAATGCCTAAATAATAATCTACTTCTGCAATTGGTATAGATGGACAATATTGTTGACAATGGTCGAGAGGCACGAACGGTGATGTGCACACGGACGGGATTAAGTGATCCCCTAATATTTACTCATGAATTTTAATGCAACTTCTTAGTTGGTAGTATGAAAAACACAGGTGGGTTGTACCCTAGACAAACAACCAATCCCGAGCGTGATTAAATTATACTTTCAAATCATCTTTTTGTTTCTGGTTAGAGGGTGGGAAAGCCTTCGACGTTATTTCGATGGGGGTCTAAATGATGAGAGAACTGTCACTGACATTTTCTTCGACCCAATATCTAATCTATCAGAAAATGAGTCTCCCTGTCGGGGTGAGGGGTTACAAATACACCATTGATTTTTCCCTCGGTTGATTCCACTAAATATGCCTACCGAGAGGTGCTGGTGTGAGTGAGTGAGTGAGTGAGTGAGGGGGAAGTACTCGTGGAGTTTGCCAGTGAAACGAAGCTGCCATTTCGATGGACCTCATAATCAGTTTTAAATTAAAATGGTATTCGGGAATATCGTACGCACCCCTTTTAATAAGTGACATCGGAAGTAGACGTATTTTAAAATACCTGTTTTACTTTATGATAACGTGGCGCCATCTGTTGAGGAAATTGAAAATCCACGTGTATTTGGGAATTGTGAAGAGAAATAGACAAGACCAATGGTAAGTAAAGACATCTCGAAGTCATCTGGATAGTTTTACATTATAATTAAATTATACAGTATAGAAAATTTTAATTTTTCCAATATGTGCATTTCCAACATTCCTAGTGTATAGGCAATCCAGTAGACTTAAATACAGGGAATCGTGAATCACAGTACATAATTGGTGGAAAAGGACTTTCTTAAAATACAGAAAAAGCAATAAATATTTTTATACCTTCCTCTAAATTTAATTATATTTAACATTATTTTGATTTTTTTTCAATATACCGAGAGCTTCAGAAAGGCACGTAAGAGATAGTAAAATATAAGGGGCCTTTCACAGGTGAAAAAAGGCCCTGTTAATTTTTAAATTTAACATGTATACATACAAACAGTTGAGCGGATGGGAGGTATTAATGTGAGATTCACAAATGTAAAGGTTTAAATATTTTGAGATACTGCTTAATTTAAAAAAATAATAATAATTTAAAATTATATGCTCTATTTTATAAATTTAAAATTCATTTGGCTGTATTTAAAAGCACAAATAAAATAAAATTGATTCGTTATTATTCTGCACGTTAGATGGCGCCAAAATATATTTCGCTATTTTGGTCAATGATACAGCGCCATCTATTATTTGAAATCAGAAATGTTTTAAGATCTGCAAGTTTTGATTTTAGCCCAGTTAGCGCCATCTAGGGACATTTAGAAAAACTAATGTCGAAATTAAGAGGGAGAATTTTATTATAAATTCTTTATTTTTAACGTCTCAATTATATGCCTTTAACATAACACGGGAAGTGTAAAAATAATTAAAAATGTCCAAAATTTAGGGACTGATGAATTATATCAATGAACTAGCTAAGATGTATGGGGTCAATATTAAGGCTGTTACTAGCCAGGTTAAGACACGCAATAAGGGGCAAAATTTGCAGAGTACAGAGGATTTCACAATGATGGAATATAGGGCTTCGTTAAGTAACATCTATAGACGTATAGGAGCCGTTACGAACAAAAGAATCCTACTATCTACCAACTGCTAAGGGCAGATAAAGATACTACAGACAAGAACATTTTTCCAGGAGTTTATAATATCCCTATTACGGACACAAGACGGCAGAATAAGATGTTCTATATCGGAGCCACAGAAACATCACTCAAAGAAAGGCTGTCGGAACACCAGAGAAACGTAAGTGGACAAACCTGCACAGCATTGGAGATGTTATTGATTGATAATCATTAAATTTAATATGTTAATGGGTTGGTGGCGAGTATGTCGAGGTAATTCGATTCCAGTACCATCAAGATGTATCCACAGCAGCTATTCATAAACTGTGGTCGGCAGATCCTTGAGAAGATCTGAGAATTAATACTCGGAATTCGCGTGATTTTTGAAACAAATTTAATTGTGGAAATGTAATAAAACATTCAATTAATATTTCATTGCAGACATTTCTTGTTCATGTAAACGCAATACATTTAATTCTGCCTACATCATAAGAGGGAGTTTGTCGTTTCAGCTTTAGTTCTTTCGTCAGTCTTCACGTTGCAACTACGGGTAATTGTGGTGCCTATTTGTTACCAGGTTACAGTTAGTTAAAACTTTAAACGGTAACGAATGTACCCACGCCATTAGTCGTTGTTGAACAACTTTTGGCATAAACTCACTCGTTGAACAGGTGGTTCTATCTGTTTTGGGTGATAGTATTGAACGGTTACTCGATATGATCCACCATTACCACTTATCATTACAAGTGAAAACAACATTGAATTACTTGGAGTGTACCAATTCAGGATTGTTTTTACCTGTAGTGATAAGTGATGTATCGGTTAGGGAAAATGTGAAAGTGGCAAATGATCTACCTCCTCCTAAGAGAGGACAGTAAATAATATTCAGATTAGTTCACTCGATTGATTTAATTATTTGTTTTTCCTTTATGGAACTGAGAGACCATACAGAGTTGATTTAGCAGTTTTTAACGAGTGTTTGATCTGGTTGGACAAAATACTCGCATATTTCAGAAGAAAAATTGAGATATGTTTTAAGTCGAAAGTTGGTGGCGCACCGGGAATAGATGGTATTCCCTCGGAGTTTTAGAAAATCGAAACTACTTTTTCTTTTCTATTAGATAATTATAAGGTGTTGAGAATTGGTATGTTTGTTTAGTTATGGCAACGCAACACTTGGGCGATCTGCCGAGGGGGTGCCTTCCGGGAGGTGTTTTTAAGGGAAACTGGCCCCTATTTAGGCGTTACAGACGTGGAGAAAACCCGGAAAACTCCACGTGGCCAGTCCGTTCGAGCGAGGCGCGAACCCACGACAGAACTCTCAGTGTTCGGGGAACAAAGACCGCTTGGCCACCGGTTGGTCGGAAGTAATAATGAGACCAATCTATGTCAATTAAAAACAGTAAAGAGTAATGCCTTTTATTTGGCAGATATTTTAAAGAGATTTAATGATGTCAATTTGTAGCTTCAAGGAGATAATAAAATTCTTGTTGCCAAAGTATTGTGTCATTATTTATTGACAAACTACTTCGTTATAATCTACTGAAGGGAGAATTTCATCAGTTTCCTGAATTATCATCTATAAAAGATGATGTAACTCCAGATATCATTGACAGATTCAGTGGCCACCTCAACGAACTTAAATTGGACGTGGAAAAACGATTTGAACGTATTTTGAAATTGAAGGTGTATGACTGGATGATGAAAAATCCTTTTACCGCAAATATTGAAGAGGCTGATACAACTTGATAAAGAAAGTAAATATAAATTCGATAGTGAGGGATATGAAAGGCATTTTTTTTATTTTTTCATAGGTTGTCTTATATCCAAATATCGTTGCAAGAAATAACTGGTAATTTAAATATAGCTTGCACTTTATATCAAAGTCTTATAGGATTTGTTCAGGAATAAGAAACAATTTTGGTTCTATTGAAAAACAATCTAAGGAATTATATGGCAATTTTACAGATGCAATTTATTCGACTGATTTTCGGAGAAGCCGTAAACGAAAGCGCCAATTTGATGATAATTGTGACGATGATATTCAATTATCTGACAAGAATAATTTCAAAATAAATACCTTTTATGTAATATGTGTTTCTTTAGTCAACGAGTTGATTAGAAGAAAAACAGCACATGCATCTATCAACATTTTTTAATTTTTTATTTACCGAAACAGATGCACACAGCGCAGATTCTTTTGAGATAACGAGTAACACGTGTAAAACAGATATTTACATTCATGAGATTCGTGACGAGTGGCTATTTTAAAAGATAACAACATGTTATATTTCTTGGGAATTCATTTCTATTATTATTTAGGTTAATGTTACCTTAGGTTCCAAGATGGCGGCTCGTCTCTGATTCCAGCAACGAGAAGACAGGAAACAGTGGGGACGCACGTTTTCCTAAACTTAACCTATTCTAATAATTTCGTTGGCAATAATTATGGTAATTTATTAGAATAGGTTAGGTTAGGTCAGGTCAGAACGGGCTTCCCCACTGTTTCCTTTCTTCTATTTGCTGGAATCAGAGACGAGCCGCCATCTTGGAACCTTAGGTAACATTAACCATTATGGTCGGAACGTAGTGACGACTAATACTTGACTTCGTGCATTTCTTGTCAACAAAATAACTCTGGAATGAGTTGTCCGATCTTGACGAAATTTTCTAGGACGACTCATCATCACTCAAGGAAGAACTGATTAAAATTTCAACTCTCAAAAATGATCCGTTTTTGTAGAACTGGAGATAGGGATTTTTCTTCAGTATGGATCATTTTTGAAAGTTGAAATTTTAATCAGTTCGTCCTTGAGTGATGGTGAGTCGTCGTAGAAAATTTCATCAAGATCGGACAACTCATTCTAGAGTTATTTTGTTGACAAGGAATGCATAAAGTCAAGTGTTAGTCGCTTCCTGCACGCACGTGTAGAAGCGTCGTCTACTGGTCGGAAAATATGACAAGCATTAAAACAGTAATTTTGAAAGGTAAATGTTATCGCTAACTACATACACAACAAATATAAAGAATCTTTATAGAATAATAAGTTTAAAAAAGTTTTCTTTTTTTCACTTATTATTCTATAACATGGAGCAGCAGTTATCAATATTGATGGCTTTACGATCCATTCTCTCCTTCGTACGAAATTTCGATCTCTAAATGAAGAAGCGGCACAGAGATTGCAGATTGAGATGAAGTCGCTCAAATTCATCATCATCGATGAAATGTCAATGATTGCTGCAAGAAGGCTTTACATGATCGAGAGAAGATTGAGGGAGATAAACCTCGAGAAAAGTGAGCCGTTTGGTGGATTCTTTATCTATTTGTTTGGTGATTTTCGTCAGCTTCCTCCTGTTAAAGATTCCTCTCTACTCGAGTGTTTTTTTACAATGTAATGTCCCAGCAAGGTCCCTACCTTGTTGGGACATTACATTCCCATTTGATTCTTTTGAGAAGTTCGTTGAACTTAGTAATTCTCATAGATAAAATAGTACAGATAGTTCTTTCACAGATGTCTTACAACATCTAGCTTCGGGTGATCTCTCTGATACAGATCTGAACATTCTGACATCAAGAAATCGAGCCTATTTATCCAGAGATGAAATCGATCAGTTCCAAACAGCAGTAGAGCTATATCCAACAAACGAGCGAGTTAAACAAAGCAACGAAGACTACTTGCAGTCAACTGGATGCCCTCTTGCTTATATAGCATCCGAAAACACTCCAGATATTGCCCCGCCTTCGTCCAAAGATAACGTCCAACTTATGGGTGCGAGGTCTAGTCAATGGTTCACTAGGAACTATACGCTACATTATATATGCTCCTAATGCTCGCCCTCCAGCTCTTCCTCTGTTTATTTTAGTGGAATTCGATAGCTATCAAGGACCTTTCATCTATGGTAATCTGTTTCCAATAATCCCCATAACACGCTCTTCGAACGATGGCAGTATATCGCGATCTCGTAGACAGTTTCCCCTTACCTTAGCATACTCGATGACTATACATAAATCACAGGGATAAACTCTTCCAAAAATCAAAATAGATATAGGGAAAAAAGAGACAGCTATCGGTCTTACCTATGTTACATTGAGTCGAGTGAAAAAAATAACTGACAGAGTATTTTTAGAGTTACAATAAAGATCGCTACGAGTCAATCTGTAAGTCCGAGGCCCGTAGTGATAGACATAATTTCGTGAAACGTTGGCATAGCAATTAATTAATGGCTTATTCCGACCTTATATTTGTACCTTTAAATGATCCAATAGAAATCAAATATATTGTTGAGAACGAATGATTCTTTGTTTCTTTTTTCCCTCATAATCTAGAAAATAAAGGTGCGAGCAGCTTCGTTCCGACTACACGCTGATGCAGCGTTACTTAACTAGTTTATAATAAAATATAACATCAACCTTTTCCAATACGCAAATTCTTCTAAGAGTATATCTTACGATGCCAATAAATAATGCTGGTGGTGAAAGATCTTTCTGTACATTTTTTCTGAAGAGTTAGAAATTAGATTACGTTCTTTAATTAATATTTTTGCAGAATCGAAATTCAGAAAGAATTGTATGATTTATTTTTTCTAGTTTTTTATGCATGAATCGTTATTTTTTGTATTAATATATTGATTATTTTATGTTTGTAATTGTTTTCAAATAAAAATTACTCTAATTTTAAATATTACAATTTTATTTATTGATGCGCTTGTAGTAATACAAAATTTGTAAAAGGGCCCGTAAATATTATTTTGCCTAGGCCCGCGAAGGTCTAAATTAGGACCTGGGTGGTACGCGAGTGAATTATAGGTCGAGAACCGCTTGGTTTGGATGACTATTTTGGATTATTCGTGTTTTCCGTGCACCCCACGCACTAATCAGCGCGGATCCTCGAGAGTTAGGCGTACTTTCTGATATTTAAAATTTTAAATAAATACAGATCCATTTCTCAATTTTTGTTTTGAACTGCGAAATCGTGATGACACCGATAATGATTACAGATTATATCGATTTTTACCGTTGCGTGATGCATTTCAGAGTTATAATCAAATATTAGACAGTTCGGTTAGATTAAATATATTGGAAAAATGTAAGTTGACAATGCCCAGCCAGATTCATATTGTTAAAATTGTTTTATTATTTCTTATATGAATTGAATAAAAATTTCCTTCGATAAATTTATTATTTTACAGTATTTAGCACGTTTGTTTGTATAAAGCAAGACGTCAACTTGGGCGATGCCACCCCGAGAGAACTTTCTATGGAACATTGAACACTGAACCATAGAACAGCGAGTTAGTCCACGTGTTCGTGCCTCAACAGCAAACCAACGTGGAATTTTCCAGGTTTTTATCACGTTTGTAACACGTAAATAAGGGCCAGTTTCTGTATGGAAAGTCTTCTCGAAAGGCACCCCTTTGGCATATCGTCTACGTGTTGCGTTGCTTTCTTCCATTAATCAGAGCGATTTATTTATTTTATATTATTTAGATCGGATCTAATCCTCCATATAAATTGATTTTATTATTTGAGAATTAAAAGTGAAGTTTTAATTCGTGCTGTCATGAAAATTTAAAAATTTTTGTTTTACTCTCCACCTTGTTGCACTAAGACTGTCTTTTTCCATAACCATTGTTGGTTTGACCAGGCCAATAACGGAGAGACTAAGTGGTGAGAGACAAGGCACGATGTATCCTGAACAGACCAGCCCGAATCTTCTGAAATTTTCCGACCATTTGAATTTGAATTTGAATCTGATGGGCTAATACCTTCAACATGCAACCCGGCCTGTACAGTACAGTTTTTCATAACTTTTCATGTATAAATGTAAAATATGTATTAAACATTTTATCGTATGATCAAGTAAAATTGCTACTCAATTTGCCCCCCGTGCCCGAATAGATAAAACCACCGAACATTGGCAATACACTGGTCGTGGGTTCTCACCTCGAAATGGGCTGACCACTTAAAGTTTTCCGGGTACTCTTAAGGTTAGTAACATCTTAATAGAAGCCAGTTTTCTCAAAAAATCCTCTGGGTTGCACACCCCTTTGGCATTTCGCCCACGTGTCGTGCTGCCATAATCAAATAGACCAAACCAATTGTTCCATTGTAAAGTATAATTAATTAATTATTATAAAGTTAAATTGATGAAATAAATAAGCAAAATTCGATTGATAGAATAATTTTATTAGTGAATAAATACGGAACAATGAACACAAAGTGCATTAAAAATTGAATAAAAAGGAAATTAACGAAAGTAAGGATTTTATAATTAATCAGCCCTTTTAAAGTTTTCTTATCATCTTCAATCAAATTTACGAACCACGAATACTCAGAGGCATCTAAAGAATAGAATATATATATGTGATTAAATAAGAAAACCAAAATAAATCACCACAAAGTTTCAAAACTCAACTCACTTTCAGAAGCTTCAGTTGAAAGGCGACAGACAAGAAATTAATGAAAATTGCATAACTGAAAAGCGCCGTTACCAGTCGAGTCACAACAAAGAAGTAATCCAAAATATCGATAAGTTTGGCCACGATGCAGAAACTGATGATGCTGACGCACAAGGCATTAAAGACATCGATTAAATTGAAAGGGTGTTTGCCATTCAGTAAAAGAACGAACACTGAAATGTAGTACAAATGTCTGAAAACAGCAAATTTAGAGTACAGCACATCCATCTTGTTTCAAATGCCTGTTGCTAGGAAATGGTACGAAATAAATAGCCAACTTCGATCGAAAGAGCAAATCAACATTTAGTAAATGTCATGTGTTTAATTACGAAACATTTGTTGGCGTTTTCATGGTGCAAGGATCTCATACACCTCGTTGCACGGTAAAAGGTTAAGATATCCATGAAAAATAATGCTTGGAAAGAGAACAGCTAATATAAAAGATAAAATGTGCTGGATCTAAGACATGTAAGCACTAAAAAATTATATAAATGATTATAAAAATGTGATTTTTATGATGGTTATTTATATGATTGTTAGTTCCTAGATGTCCTATCTCCACAAGTGATATACATTATATTGTTTTTAATTTTTATTTCTAATTCTTCACAACCAGACAGTGCAGCTAATACGTCTATTCGTAATCAATAAACAACTGATTTTGTTTACCAACAAACATTAAATTTTTACACAGTATTTGTAAAGGTAAATCAATTTTTAGTTGTGGCTGACTCATCAGATTCGCGACCCTTCTGGGTGTCGCAACATTCCCTCATGCTCTGTAATTTGTTTAAATTTTAATTATTGGCCACGTTACACTTCTCGTGTCACTGCTCGAAGTCTGAAAAATCTCTACATTGCGTTTTACAGGAAGACAATACACTTGTATTGTATAGAAATAAACCTGTGATTTAATTATATGCCTTATATCACTTCTACTCACAGCAAGATTTCGCTGAAATTTCCTAATTTTATTATATATTAAGTTAAACAACTTTTAAGACTTTTTAAAACGTTTATTAACTTTCCCGGCCAAATTAAAATTGTCTATGGCGCCATCTGTGACGAGATTTTAATTTTAAACATTTTTATATTACTGTTATAAAATGGCAAGAAGCTTAATTTTGAGGGTAGAGACAAATCTTATAATAATTTGTTGGTGCTAATAACGAATAAAATCGTTCAGTCCGACCCCTCTCGAGATATGATACATGAACCACCTCTCTCTCTCTGTCTATTCCCATTCGACCTTTAATCACCGAAATTTAATAGCATCGATGCTCCTAATACACAAACCTCTTTGCAAAATTTCAAAATTTTTGACAAAAGGCAAAGGAGTTATTAAGCTTCAAAGAGGATGGACAAAATCGTGCCTCACTAGAGGGCTGGCCACGTGAAGTTTTCGGGATTTTCTTCACATATCTAAGCCAGAATAGGGGACACTTTTTCATGGAAACAGATATCCTCCACTTGGCAGATCGCCCACGTCCTGTTGTCTTATTTTTTCAATCCGAGCAACATGATTTCTCGTTACAAATAAACCAATTAAATTAACCATTCGTAGATTTTTTCCTCGTGTCAAGCCACAGTTTTAAATAAATTGTTTATTTCCTTCGCATAGACTATTTCTGGCGCATTATTTAAATAATTTGGATAAGTACACGATCATGGATTAGGCAGGATTTGATGTTCTAGACATAAAACAATCATGGAAATATTCAGCCTTTAATGCTTCGTAGTGTTTATTGATTTTCGGAATTACTTGATTAAATCATTGCTTTGGAAGTGTGTTGCACGCAATCATTACACCGAGTAATCGATAACGTTTTATGAACTTTCACATCTGAGTTTATATAATCGATTTTTTATAAAACAACATTTTGTGTATTCTTTCCCTGATTAATATTTGCGTTAAGTATTTTTTATAACATTTTCTTACTGTGTAATTTATAAAATTACATAACAAAAATGCACGCTTTGGTTATCTTAAAGGAACTAGAATGTATCCATTGCCAATGAAGGACCCAGAAATCTTTAAAGGGGGATGCAGAAAGGAAACATGCCTTACTAACTTTTATTACCTGAAGTACCTGGCATTACTCGGACACACTCGTACTCTAGGAGGGCAGCTTTGTCCCGCAAATCCCCTAAATCTTCTCCTGTCTATTGGGTTTTTGATTTTAGTTTATTGCAGTTTTTGGCGCAAGAGCCTCATATGCTGTGCCAAACATATAGCAAACCGTCTAAAAAAGAAAATGGTGCCTATAAAGAGAGCCGTTAACAATAAAAGTATATGCATAAAATAAAGGATAAAACGCATGCTTCAAGATGAATGATTAAAACAGAATGAAAATAAAACAAATCACAATAAAATCAAAGAATGTAAAACATCCTTTCCCTTGGGCTTACAGGACTTTTGGGTGGATTATTTCATTCTTTTCTTGACTTGTCCATACCACTATTTTTTCTTGACTGAAGTGTTTTTTTTATACATTGACTACTTACAGTATTTTCGATCTTTTCTGTTGGTGTTTCTTACGCTGACGTGTATATATTTTCTTAACCTTTCGTTTTATCAATGATGCTACTTGTTACATATGTAGGGACCCGAATGAGGTCCGAATCGTCACCCGGTGAGGGGGCGCGATCTCGGAATGTGTCAAAGTTCCACTTGCGGCGGGCGGCAACGAAAATGTACCGCGCGACAGAACAATAGAGGTGTTTTCTTTAAAGAGGTGTAAGCTGAGAAAGTAAGTGAAATAATGGGTCCACAGTCGAAGCAGAGCTAGCAAGAGGGGATCCAATTCGAACTGGCGGCTGACCTTTCCCGCGCCCTGCGGTGAGTTTCAAATTGTCCCAGGTGACGAGATGAAACCAATAAGATAACGTGTCAAAGTGTGAAATAAAAACGTACGTTCCAAATACAATAAAGGGAAGGAAAGACTTGCGGACAGTGACTGAACTTCCGGCTCGTAGGATACCGACTCAGCGACCGAGCCCCAGCTAACCGCCACATCTTAAGGAGGACGTATGACTACCCCCGAAAGACGAGAAAATACGGGATCGGGAGAAACGACGAACTTAGCAGTGCCCGAGCGACGGATAACTCCGAAAGAGACTTTAATAGTGCTCCACCGAGGCTCATCTTTGTAAGTTGCATATAATCATTTTTCGCTGTTATTAAACGCATTGTAAATGGAAAACCTATCTCAGTGTGCCTTACCTCACCCACTCGGAAGGGTTGACCGCGAAACGCCATCCAAAAAGACACCCCCCGGTCTGCTAACCTCACACATATAACAGTAAATCTTCCTTATTAAATTAGAATTTATGGTCGTATGAACAATTGAAGTTTAGAGAATTATTTATTACAAGAGAATTAGAGAATTACAAGGCAACATAACACGTGGACCACCTGCCGACGGGGTGCCTCCTGGGGGGACTTTCTAAGATAAAGTAGCTCCAATTTAGGTTTTATAAACGTGAACAGACTGCTTGCGAGGCACGAACCCACGACTTATTACCAGTGTTGTAGTTTTTGTCCACTCAGCCACTGGTCAGCCCTTGAAAGAGGTTTAAAACCACGAAACAAAATTTTTTTTTCCATTCGTGATCCCCTTTTAGCAGAGAAAATTTGACGCGACCCCCAGTACGTAGCTGTATAAAATACGTATAGAAATAAAATCACTTACTGATAATAAATCATAAGGCAATTTATTCAAAAAACAATTCTTTCATATACATATTATTTTACTAAATAGCAAATTTGCATACCAATGAAATCGATGTGCTTGTTTATCAGTGACACGTTATAGCTTCATGGGGTTTAGACAAATTTGAATTGGATGGGCCCCCATCTACAGTGTTGACTTCAGACATCTTTCTTTCTTTTGGAAAATTTTTTGGGGAGATCATTTTCTTATAGAAGATTGGTTTGGATCTAGTTATAAAACAATTGTGTTTACACATGGAAGCTATATACACACAATTCAAACTAGAATAAAATGTCTTGGTAGAGTAGTAAAATTAAAATTATGTATTAAAGGAACTTTGTAATATCTGCAAGAACCATTAATGATTGGATGACTAGTTGTACTGTAATATTTAAGTCATTACAAAATCAGGCGATCATTATGAAGACATGAATTATAATAATTTCATGAAATGGTTCACATAAAAATATTGAGAATTAATTTCTAATTGATAATGCTCTTTATAATGCAGTTGTAGAAAAACCAAACAACAACGTTCTGGAAAAAATAAGAAATACATTTAGACTTGATTTTATTCAAACGAAATGTGAAAAAAGTTTAAAATAAGCTTCAAAACAAAATACAATCTCACACTAGGAATAATGTGTTAAATTTCACAACTTAATCGTATTTTGCTATTCTGTATTGGGTATGTGTATGTTTTGACCTTTTTATAATTTATACATGCTCGGCTTTATACTTCTTGTTAAATTTGTGTTAAATCGAATAGATGCCGTATCGGGCCGTAAACGAAAATATTTTTCCGTTTACGGCCCGATTTTCCTTTCAGTTTCCGCTATATACAGGTTAATTTACATTACTTTTTACAAAAACAAAATAAATAAAAAATCAAGGTTAATATTCCAGACGAAAGCAAATTTAGCATCTTTGGCTCCGTTGGTTGAACCATGGTACGGAGGAAACAAAGTTGTAAACTGAATAAAGGAAACTTTGTGCCAACAGTAAAACATGGAGGAGGAAGTGTTATGGTATAGACCTGTATGGCAGCTTCTGGAGATGGAAGACTTGTGTTATAGATGAAAGTATAAAAATTGTAAAAATTCGACAGCCAAAGGTTAAGATTGTTTCGTTTTCCATATGATAGATCCAGGAGAGCGATGATTTGAGTTAAAATGCCAGCTGACTTATGCTGTACTTCACCCCTGCGAATGATTAGTAAACTTGTTCAACGACTAAGAGTGAGTACCTTTGTGTTAGACAGACTGTAAAATAAAACGCAATATTTAACCTTGACATTTATCAACACCATTATTCAAACGTTATTTGTTTAATTAACTGATTGTTGCCGTCCACATTATAAAATGTCAAATGTTCATGCATCATTACTTTAGGCAGGAGGTTCAGGTGTGCACATTTTTTTTGTTTTTTAATTTTAGGGGTGTGTTAAAAACTACCTGAATTAAGCATAAATACCATATATAAACATGTATCGGATTCCTAAAATCGAGTCGGAATTTCGATTCAGAGCCGTAACCAGCCATTTCTGTGCCCTGTGCAAGAATTTGCATTTAGGCCCCTTAATTTATTTAGTTTGAAAAAATAATAAAACAAATACACTACAATAGATTTTTAATAAAATTTATTTTAATTGAACTTTCATTTCAGCAAATTCATTAATTACATCATCATAATTAATCTTTTTGACGATATCGTATTGTATCAAAATAATAGAAATATTGGATAATCGTTCTTGTCCGATAGTTAATCTTAAATAATTTTTTTATTAATTTAAACTTGCTAAAACTTCTCTCGCAGGAAGCAATAGAAAAAAGAAGAGTTAGAAATGTTCGAAGAGCGATATTGATATTTGAGTAAGACTCAATTAAACCAAAATCACGAAGAGCCTGTAGAATATTAAGCGGAGATACAGTTTCTATATTTTGTACAAGAGTCGTTACTTCAAACTTTCAATTTCACTTGTGAATTCGTACTTTTTTTTAAATCTTTGCTATATTTAACAGCGAGATCTGCAGCCGATTTTTTAAAATCAGCAACATTCATGTATTGTAAAGATGAGCCATAGATAAAGCAAAAATCGTCACAGATAGATTGGCGTCATCAAAAAATGAAAACTATTTAAGACAATAGAGTGCCAAAAACACTGTAAATTTGTATTTTAAATAAATTTTCGGGTGTCAAGTTACTTCCTTCATCTGGTGTTTCGTCTATTTCCATTATCTTAACTCTTTTTTTCCCCGTTTATTAAGAAATCCCTTTTCTATACCCATTTCTTCAGTCAAATTTTGTACTTCCTAAAAATTTTGTTTAAAACCTGTATCTCGAAGCCCTTGTAATGTACTACGCAATCCAGCAATTAATTTTGTTCCACAATCTATTGATAAATCTTTTTGTTGTAATGCTTTATTTGTTCGATCGATGCATTGTAGAATTTTATTCCATATAGAAAGTGTACAGATAAATTTATAATTAATTTGCGAAATCAAACTTTTTTGCATTAGATACAGCTTCTGGATTTGAAAAATCGTTTGCAATCGTTTGCAGTCTTTTCATTACTACAGGTAATTGTAAATACAGCGCCTTTATTGCTCTGGCCTTTGATGACCACCTTGTAGCAGAAAAACTTTTAAGTGATAATTTTAGGCACTTCATTAAAATGTTTCAACGTGTTGTTGAGGACGAGAAAAAATTAAATAATTTCTGCACAGTACCAAAAAAGTAATCATTCCTGGAGTTGTAGATGTAGCGTGGACACCAGCTAAATTTAGATTATGAACTGCACAAGGTACAAATATTGCTAAATTATTAATTTCCAAAATACGTGCACTTACTCCTTTATATTTGCCAGTCATATTGGCACCATTGTCAAATCCTTGCCTCCTGCAATCCTAAAAATCCAATTTATCAACTTCTAGTTGATTTAAAGTTTCAGTCGATAAACCTTCTCCCGTTTTCTCATGTGACTGAATAAAGTTGATGACGCTTTCTTCAATCATTACCTTTCCATTACAGTCAACATAAACATATCATCTGACTCGTTTGTTCTTTTCTTGAAACATCAGGGGTGCAGTCGAATATAATGGTATAGTACTTTGCTTTCTTAATTCCGCTTATGATTTCATTTATAGTTTTGTCCCCAACTAATTTTATTATTTCGTTTTAAATAGTGGGTGAGAAATAAGAAACTGAACCTTTTTTTTTATGTTTTTCGATATGTTCCTTTAAAGTAGTATTATAATGACTAGCAAATTCAATCAAATTTTTAAAAATGCCGCAATTTGGATCGCCAATAATTTCATTTGAACCTCTAAGAGCAATATTATCTTTGGCACAGAATAGAATAGCATCCAATATTATTTTCAATATTTCACGCCATATCATTTTTTCCTTGTTAATTAACTACATAATATTAGGAAATGCAATTAATGATTTTTTCCCCATCACTTTCCATTTCACATACGAATTTCGATGTGCTCCGGAGAATTTTCGTGTAACAGCCTGGTTCAGTTCCTGCCCTTCCCTTTTTTTATGGTTCTTTGTCTATATTTATTATTCTTTTTTACAACCCTTTATTACCGCGAGGAGGACGAGAAGGTCCGATATCACTACAATTCTATTAATTTAAAAATTAAGTTATTTATTCTTTTTTTTTTTGCTTTTTGTTTCCACGAACAGAAAGAGAATGGATGGATATAGCGAAACTTTTTGAAGAAAAATGGAATTTTCCGCATTGCCTTGGAGCAATGGATGGAAAGCATATCAACATTGTTCCTCCAAGTGGAAGTGGATCAGAATTTTATAATTACAAAGGAAGACACAACATGGTTTTACTGGCTATTGTGGATGCGAAATATCAATTCATCATGTGTGGTTTTGGTACCAATGGTAGAGTTTCAGACGGAGGTGTTCTAAAAAACACCAAGCTTTTTGAAAAACTTGAAAACAATAAGTTAAATATTCCTGTTGAAAGTAAAGTCAGAAACAGTAGTAGACCCTATGTATTTGTAGTTGACGATGCCTTTCCTTTGAGGGTAGATATGATAAAACCGTTTCGACAAGCAGATCTAATTTCCCAAAATAGAAAAATATATAATTCTCGCATATCACGAAGCAAGACGCATTGTTGAGAATGCGTTTGGTATTTTGGCATCGAGGTTTCGAATATTTCATACGGCAATTAATTTACAACCACGTAAAATCAAATCAGTTGTAATGGCTACTTGCGTTTTGCACAACTTTTTAATGAAATCGGTGCCAAGTTTTTATTCTCCTCCAGAATGTTTCGACCACGAAAATACTGATGTCGGAACCACTATTTTAGGTTATAACACAGAGAACTCAAAAATGACACAATTGGCTCGAAAAAATCCAAGAAACACAAGTTTTTTAGCAAAAAAAGTGAGACAAGACTTTATGGATTACTTTGTAAATGAAGGCCAAATTCCGTGGCAATTGAACTTTATTTAAACATTATCAACGTTGTAATTGTAACCAAATATTGTATTGCCATTAAAATAATAAACATTTTGTACTTTTAACTCAGCACATATACTTAAATGAACAATGACATATTAATTTATTTAACAATATTTATATTTCAATTTTTTTCTTATGACACAAAAGACACAAATATAAGTATTATAATAATTTAAAAAAAAATTTTACAATACCCCAATGTCAGCGGCCGGATGGCCGAGCGGTCAAGGTTAGCAGCCTGCTGCCCTGGGGGACTCGGGATCGAATCCGGACGGGTCAAAAAATCCCCAGGAATTTTTCAAGGGGGTGGTCCGTCCGGATATGTCGGTCCCCGTCCCTCACCACCCGGCCGCCCCATTATGGGCCTGGCCGAACCCATAATGGGCTTGCTATAAGAAGCCCTCTTAGTGCCCACTGGGCGGAAAGAGTTACAAAAAAAAAAAAAAAAATACCCCAATGTCAATATCAACGTCACTATCTATGTTGGAGCGACTGCTTCGAGGCGTATCTCGGTCATCTAAAAACCTAATTTAAAATACAAACAACTAAATAAATTGCTTAATTTTTTGTCATATTTTATTGTTAAAAATTTAAGCTTACCTTAATAATTCGAAGTACCACAACTTTGGTTTGTATATATTTTCAGTTCCTGCTCCTGATTTAATTGACGCTTTAATTTTTTAAATTTCTTTTCTGTATGCACTTCTGATGTTGTTTATTTTTTTACAACGCTTTCTTTATTAGCGATTGGCTCCATTTCTTTTAGTTTTTCAATTAAACGTAAATAAGCAGCTTTTTTCTTGCTTCTATCGTGGTACTCTTTATTTTTTACATGCCAAAAGCATGGTTCGCTCTCGTAAATTTTTAAAAATTCCTCCAAAAATTCATGGGACATTGTTCTCACCACTCAGTGGCCTCACAACTAAACGACACGACTCCACACACGTTCTGGTCGGCCTGCGCAGTCCAAAACTGTGCAGGAAAATCAAATTGTTTTTCGTTTCTATTCCGGTGAACTCTACAGGCTGGCAAAACTGTACAGTTTTCCCCCACACACGTTCAGGCCTGCACAGTTATTCCTCAAAGGATTTCCTGAACGTGTGTGGCGGCCTTAAGTTTTTATTCGAGAGTTACCACGTTTTCAATGAATGCGGTATTATGCAAAGAAAGCAAAATACCGCATTTTGATTAATGGAATATAAAATCCACTTTCTTTTAACAATTTCTCCATTTAACATAAAACCAGTCTTTTGTAAAAATTTTTCTTACTGAATGGTCTGCTTTCAACGTGTTAAAGTTAATGTTGTTGCCTTGATCCGGACCATGTGTGACAAGAGAATATATTAATTTATTTGCAGTAGTAGACCAGGAATGGGGATTGTTGTAATTGAGCAGTGTTTCTTCTGGAACAGTAGAGCACATATTTTGTACAGTATTATCGATTTGTGAGACAGTGTTTTGTGCAGGCTCGTCCTCTTTTGAATTATTATGGGGCAACTGTAGTAAAATATCTTGTGAAGTAGTAGATTTTACTTTTTGCAGTGGCTCCTTGTTCTTGCTTCTTTGAGAATTGTCGTTCATCGAAGGGGTAGATGTCAAATGTAGTGTTGTATCATCAGCTTGTGAAGCAGTAGTAGGTTTGACCTCTTCCGCACTTCCTCCCTTCTCTGGTTTCTGTACTTAGCCATTTAGCAAATTGTTGCGACATTGACCTGCATTCTTCTAATTTTCGCTTTCTTAGATTTCTCTTTTGTGCACCTGACAGTTGCTTAAACATTTTTAACTAGAACTAAACAAAAATATTATTTTTAACATGTTGCCTATACAAGTATAAACCTATTATAAGATACTGTAAACTTATACTAACTATTATTTATAGAGCGAATGCAAGCACGTGACGAAATTTCATTTGCTTGGATGCTCTCCTATCCTATACTCCATGTTTTTTTCCAACCAAATATTTTACAGAAAATAATGAAAATTTTATATGAAACAAATTTTTAGGTTAAGTATTAAAATTTTACTATAAAACTTAAATTTACATTAAAAAGTACTAAACGAAATAACAAGTACATAAAAACTTAACATTGCAAATCACTTCACTATACAAACAGAAAAGTACAAAATTATCTACAGAAATAACAAAAACCCAACATAACAAACTTGACAGGGTTAGCCAAGCACGTTCGTCAAGTGTCTGTTAATGAAATCTTAATATTAATCAAATAATGTTAATATTATTATTTGCATTCTTACCTGTTCTCACAAACACAAGTATATGACTACGTTGCTGTATTCACACTGTAACCTAACTGTACATAACCCGATTTGAATTACGGATTCTGCCCCGCCGATTCGTCACACAGAACTCGAACAACCAAATGTGAGATCTGGACATCCCCTTGAATGTTAAGTTTTACCGAATTATATCTGAATTAATAATTATCCCTTTCTTATATCCGGATATAATCCGAATATAATACTACTTATAATAAAATTGTTCCCTATATCGAATCGAAAATTTTCCTATTATAAACATCCTGCCTAAAAACGGTCCTGGACAAGAAAATATGCGTCCCCGGCCGTATAACTGTCAACTATCCATTGTTCTTATGCTGAGTACAGATCATCTTGCAACTTAAGTTTATAGTTAGCACACGAATTTGCCGTATTGTTTCCAATCCCGGGAACACCTATGGCCTAAGCACATGCACGTGACCAAATTTCCCAGCAAAAAGCTATATAAGATGCTTCCTTTCCCCCCTCTGGGGAGTCAATCATTGATTTAGATCGAGTCGCGATCTCGTCCATTTTTGTCCTTTGTGCCTAAGGGAATATTTTACATTGTGTCTCAAGAGTTACCGATCCTTCCCTTCAAAAGAATTACCGATCCTTGTGACCGACAGAATATTGGAAATACTGCCTGTCTAAGAGGTATGGAACCCACTTATGTGAACTCTCTCTCTCCCTTCGCGTGATAGGGATACATAGCTTTTTATATGTCACCCCTTTTTATGTCAGATTTTTGTAACGTATATTTTGCTTTCCATTAAATCGTTGTTATCCTGTTAAATGGTGTCTTGTTTGTTCGAATATTCGCTTATCGCCTTACCACGACTCCACCTTCCCTCCTACACTCGACCGGATGAAACGTAGTCCCGTCCCTACGGGATTCCTATCGACAAATAAGCCATCCTGACACGTGGGCAAGTCCCTCCGACTTGTTGCCGAAATTAAACAGAGGTCTGACCTCGTCATCCCTCCGCGATACCCACAAATTGGTGTCAAAAGTGGGGTTTCAACTTTTTCAGAACCCTGGTAAGGCGAACAAAAAGGCCATATCCGAGCAACACGACCGAATCGAATTAGGTCTCTTTCCCTACCTTAGATACTAGAATTGAGCCGTATATGCAATGGAGGACTATCCCCGTCCTGCGGCTGGGCCAAGCAACCCAAATCTGAATCCAGCGCCGAACCCACTCACGTTGGGCGGCCTGGGCGGTATTATACCCTTATTGCCTGTATTTTCGGGAGAAACAGGTGGTCTTAGAATAACTGATTTTTTCGATTCTTTGGCAGACGTTACCAAGGTCGCCGCCTGGTCAAAGGCACAGATGTTAGCGGTAGCTAAGCTAAAACTTACGGGAATAGCTAGAGAATTTGTCCGAAAGAACAGATGAATTAAAGAAGTCGATGACTTCAACGAGTTTAAGAGATTGATGATAGCCCGCTTTGAACGCGAGCCATTTACCTTTAGATTATCAAAATTTTATGCCTGCATCCAAAAACCGGACAAGGATGTACAGACTTATGCCGCTAGACTCCAAGCGCTGGCGATGGAAATAGAGATCAAGCCCAAGCCCGACGCGAATGCCACGGAAACTGTGATTATCGAAAGAGTTCAAAGAAAGGAACTAGACGAGAGACTCAAGGCACAATTTTTAAACGGGATTTATATCCAGATCTGAAAAACGACCATGAGCAGACAACCTGCAACATTTGATGAGGCTTTACAAACTGCTATTAGCGAAGAAACAATCGAGAATCTCACCGCACACCGGCGAGGGATCATGCATACAATTAGGGAAAACGATAGATCGACCGATTCCCCCCTCCTTAGATGATCTCCAATGTTTAACAGCCGCGATGGAAAAGCTTAAAACTCGAATGGATGGTTTAAAACGCGACTCTCCTTGCAATAATTCTCAAAACCCTATCTCCGGACAGAATAATCGAGAAAACTTTAATAAAACTTTTAATAAACCGCCTTTCAGGCGAAGCGAAAATCATTCTAGTCCTCCTAATCGTTGATCCAATTGACCCAATAGTCAGCCGAACACAAATCGGAACAGGAACTCGCCCGATCGCCGAGATAATGACAATAACAATTGCGGCGCCCGACAACAAAATGACGCCCCGCTGAGGCGCAAAAGAGCACCTGATAGTAACCTGGTCTGTTTCCGACCACAACCCTCGGAAGCGAAGCAGACCCAATGGAAAGGCAATGTGCAAAGCGTTCAAGGCCGACGACCTCGACATACTCTCGGACTAACCTCTAATTCTCCTCATCCTAGAAATAGTCAAAGATCAGCCGAATATCCGGGTCGGCAGACCGTTACAACTAGTCCAAGACGGACTCGAAAAACCTTCCCTATCAACACTACCAAATATACAACTTCACCATGCGACGCTTCCTTTGAATATTATATCGGAAGAAATCCGGCCATAGTTCAAATAGATACGGGAGCCAAGGTGTCCCTGTTATCGAAAGCTTTTGCGGACACTATCAACGAACGAGTTTCCATAGATCAGACCAAGGAAACTGATTTACGGAGTGCTACTGGGCACCTTATTCAAACCTATGGCATTATGAGCCCTACCTTTCAGATAGGAAACTTGCGCTTCCCATTTGCGTGTTGTCTTGTGGACATAGACGTTACCTATCCTTGCGACGGCATTATCGGCAGGGATATGATTACTGAAAAAGGTTTTCTCATTGATTTAAAGGCGGGAGAATTACTCCTCCCCTCCCGGACGGTGATACCCTTTGAAACCGCGAGAAACCGCAAGGGGGAGGCAGAGACTGCATTAGATAGACAGAGGGCAACAGAAAAAAACAGAGGAAGCCGAAAACGGGTCAGTAGGGATACCACCCAATTATTGGAAGAAACCGGGTCCAATAAGAGGCCTTACTGTCAAACGGGAATGGAGGAAGGGAATGACGTAGTGACTGTGAAACCCTGTGGACTTCCTCCTTTGACAGAGAATATAGTAACCGCTAGGATTTTAGGGGTAAAGCGGACTCGTAAAACGGGAGTTATAGAGACTATCCCCTTCACCCAGGAAGGGATATCGGGAGCTAATCTATTAGTCGCTCCTAATAACAAGGGACAAGTCCCCGTACGTCTCCAGAATGCTACTAACAAAATGATTAAACTAGAAAAATGTGTCAAAGTTGGCACATTTTTCAAAGCGCTAGAGGAATCTATGCCTGTGGATGCCGTAAAAGAAGGAGAAACTGCCACCCTTCCTAAGGATGAATTTGGACAGCTGTTTGACTGGACTGGCATTCCTAAACATGAGAAACAAGCCCTTTTAACCGTATTGTATAAATACAGGCATGTTTTTGCCTTGAATGACTACGACTTGGGCTATTGCGATATCGTGCAACATAAAATTGATACAGGTGACGAGGCACCTATTTACTCTCCTCCATATCGAATCCCCTATGCCCAACGGCAGCAATTAAATGATATTGTGAACTGCCTTTTGGCCCATAACATTATTGAGCATTCTACTTCACCTTGGAGCTCCGCTGCTCTCCTAGTTAAGAAAAAAGTTGATTTGTTACGCTTAGTGATAGATTATCGTAAACTAAATAAAATTACTAAGGTAGATCCTTATCCCCTTCCTCAGGTGCAAGAATCTCTCAGCCTAATGGGACAAGCAAAATATTTCTCTACGATGGATACCGTCTCCGGATTTTGGCAATTAAGTGTGTGTGATAAGGAGAAGACTGCCTTCTCCACCCCAGATGGGCACTACCAATGGAACAGATGCCCCATGGGAATGCGTAACTCGCCTGCAGCATTTGAATGAACAATGGATTTTGTCCTACATGGCCTAAAGGGAAAGACATGCCTTGTATACATGGACGACATTTTAACTTTCAGTCCTGATTTCCTTGCCACATTCAACGAATGGAACAGATCTTCCAAAGATTAGGTGATGCTGGAATAAAGCTAAAGCCAAAAAAATGCCATTTCCTGCGCCGGCACATAAAATTTTTAGGCCATGAAATCTCTGAACATGGCATAAAGCCAAACTCTGACGAAATAAAAAGCGTTCTAGATTTTCAAACCCCTGTGAACGAGGGGGAGATTCGATCCTTTTTGAGCCTAACTGGCTATTATCGACGACACGTGGACGCTTATGCAAAGATCGCTAAACCTCTAACAGACCTACTGCAAAAGGATGTACCTTTCGATTGAAGACTCAATCAATGAGAAAGTTTCGAGAAACTTAAGAAAATTATGACATCGACACCATTATTAAAATCTCCAGATTTTACCAAACCTTTCCTCCTCGCAACCGATGCGTCAAACGCCGCCTTAGGAGCGGTATTGTCCCAAGAAGAGAATGGCCAGGAGAAACCTATCGCCTATGCTAGCCGGTTACTAAGGAAACCAGAGTTAAATTAAAGCGCAACCAAAAAAGAGTGCTTAGCCACAGTGTGGGCCGTGAAATATTTCAAATCGTACCTATATTGACGCAAATTTACCATTATTACTGACCATCGACCCCTTCAATGGCTTTTAGATTGCAAAGACTCTACCACAAATTCGAGATTATCTTGTTGGATCCTTTCCCTTCAAGAATTCAACTTCGATATCGTACATAAGGCAAGAAATTCTCATAAAAATGCTGACGCCCTCAGTCGTATACCAATCCAACAAATAAAGGAAGTTGATCCTATTTTCTCTATAGCTCAAATAGCTAATTCTCAGCGAAGGGATGAACACTGGAGTGCTATCATACAAGCATTAAAGGATGGTGAAACCTCTGGAACCTGTAACAACCTCAACTTAGAAGAGTTTTATCTCAATGAAGACGAAGCCTTTTGCCACAAAGGAACAAATAAGACACATACGGATTGGTGGGAACAAATTGTCATTCCTGCAAGTCTCAAGGAATATATTCTCTTTACCTTTCATGATAATCCCCTGGCTGGACATTTGGGAAAACTTAAAATGCAAACAAAAATAGCTAGATCAATTTATTGGCCGAAAATGGCTAAAAAAATTCGAAACTACTGCCAAAGTTGTCAAAGCTGTGCAAAACATCAACGACGTGGTCGCTGAGCACAGGCTGAGCTACAATTATTTGCTCCCCTTTCTCATGTGTTCGAGCGAATCGCTATAAACCACTTCCTGTCACTACAAACGGGAATAAATACATCCTGGTATTAATAGACCATTTTAGTCGGTACGCGGAAGCCGTCCCGCTACCTGATGTCACTAGCAAAACAATTGCGAAAGCGTTCGTAACTCATATTGTCTTACGTCATTCGACCCCGACACAGTTGCTAACTGACAGGGCACCGAACCTAATATCGAAAATGTTCGCAGAAGTATGTAATCTATTACAAATAAAACGTCTTCTCACTACTGCACACCATCCAGCCTGTAATGGCGTTGTCGAACGATTTAACATAACTTAAATTCATATTCTGTCCCATTACGTCTCAGAAGATCAACGCGACTGGAACAAATGGATTCCCTACGCGTTATTTGCCTACAATACATCAGTACACGCCTTGACTAACAATAGTCCCTTTTTCTTGTTATACGGGAGAGACCCCACATACCCTTTTGACTTAGTTGAAAGCCCTGCTAGAATATCCTATGACATAGAAGATAACTTTGCCTCCGAATTGAGACAACAGATGAGCCATGCGCACCAAACTGCCCAACAATACTCGGAACAAGCAGCCGAGATAAGGCAAGAGCAGCATCGCGGACAGAATAGACCTCCCAGTTATAAAATAGAGGACCAAGTGTTATTAAAAGAAGTCGTCACCCCTCAAGGATTAAAACAAAAATTAGCAGCGCGATGCTCAGGACCATACAGAATTACCGAAAGACTTAGTCCTGTTAACTTCGGGATAGAAAACATTAAGACTAGGCGGAAGCTGCACGTACATGCAAATCGAATAAAACCTACCCTGGCACGACAAGAATTTAACCTTAATCCTGATGTAACGGCCGTGCCACTTCCCTCCCCGGAAGAGGATACAAATACTGCGACGCCACAACAACCCACTTCTCTCGATCCTTGGGATGAGTTTATCTTAACGTCCATACCCACTCCTCTACCGGAGGAGCAGCCGGAACCGGAAAGCGTAAGCGAGAGCGAGGAACGGGGAAGCGAAGCGTCAGAGGTGGAATCAGATGAGGGACAGGAATCTACCCCCCCGTACGCCCTTCGAAGCCAAGGGCCGGTTGCGGAACTCCCTTGGGTAATGCCTCGCCCCACACGCAGCCGCATACCTCGATTCATTTCACCTGCCTCTAGTAGGTCATCTTCCCCATAATTTGTACTTATGGCAGATTTTATAACGAATTTGACAACTTAATTAACTTGCTAAATTCCTTCTATATCTGTAATGGACTATATACAATGGACTATATATTATTATACTAATCGCCTGGTTATCCACATGTATGATAATCGTTATATTCTTATATATCTTAAGTACACTCAATATGTATATTTCCATAATAAAAACAGAGAGGAAACAACAAAAAATAAAGAGTTTTTGTCCTTCATTGATTTCGGTGACCATTTTTCTACGGCCGCCTTTTGTCGCGCCCGACGTAACTTTAAGTAGACAATATCAGCCAATATCGGTTACCCTAAAATAGACTATTTTGTAAAAACTATGAGGGACCCGCCATATTAACAAACAAATATTTCCCCCTGTTCTAGTGAACGACACCCTAGCTCAAGAAGTGAAGCTTGAACCCAACGGCTTTAGCGAGACGTGCGCCTTACCCACTACTCAGGATGAAGTATCCTCAGTTTTTTTTCCTTCTCCTCCTCCACATCGAGTTCACACCAACGGAAACCTCCATGGAACTCACGAAAGGCGTTATCTTCCTTCATCAAGGAAATTTCCTAATGACCGCCAGTCACTGGACCTTGGTCACTGAACTCTCCTTCGAACATGTAGAGCGCCAAATTCAATTCATCTCACAATCTCTGAGCTATTTGGAGGCGAAGCTTCAGCCACTTGAACATGTCCCTACAAAAGGCTTCGAGCTGATGCGAGCTTCATTTCTTAATTATCGTAGAGAATATCAGGAGCTCACTACTCTAATCACTTTACCCTTGCCACAGAAAGAAAAACGAGGTCTAATCGACGGCGGAGGAAAACTTCTTAAATTCCTTTTCGGAACAGCCACCTCTGATGACATCGAGACCTTAAATACCGAAATATCAAATCTCAATCAGCAAAATGCGGGAATTATCCATTTATTACGCTCGCAGGCTACCTTGTTAAACGATACTCTCAATATAAGCAAAACCAACCGACATCAGATTTATGTGTTATTCAAACGTCAAGAATCTTTTGAAGAATTAATGAAGCTATATAGCTACGAACTTAGCTTTTGAAATAATACTCCGAATACTCGAATTCTCTATCCAAGAATTCCACCTCCAGTTAGTAGCATTGCGAGAAGCGATTGATGTTTTGGAACATAGCCAATTAAGCTCCTATTTTATCTCCCGAGAGATTATGTTACAAACTCTCCGGGATATTCAACTTCAGCTGCCTGAAGGCTACTCCATGATCGAACCTATTAAACCGGATACCCTGTTTAAGTACTATCAATGGATTACCACCATTGCCGTAGCTCTGCCCGGCAAATTAAGAATATTTGCCAAAATTCCTTTGATCACCCCAAGTGGGTACTTTGATATGTATGAGATTATAAAATTTCCTACATATATATCTCCCCTCAAAACCTTCTTCCAGTTTCAAACTGTTTATCCTATCATTGCTCTATCTATGGATAGACAATCCTACATGTTATTGCAACGACATGAATTACTATTGTGCCAAATGGCCCATTTACCCATTTGTTCCCTAGACGTTCCTATACAACGATTCCCTCAACAAAGTTGCGAATATGCTCTGTTTAGCGGAAATGAAAACAAGGTCAAAGACCTCTGCACTCGCCAGATAGTAACAAAATATGCACCCATTTTTAAGAGAGTGGATCAGCAAGGAATATGGATCTATTCCACTTCTGACCCTCTCACTTTAACTATCCGTTGTCCTACTAGACATCAGAAATCACCCTTTTCATCTACCGCGCACAAAATAAACAATACAGGGATAATCAAGCTGCAAAACGCATGTACAGGCTACCTGCCTGGAATTATCCTCACCTCGCACTTCCAAATGCAAACAACCCTACAACTCGAAATTGCGCAACACTTAGTGGTTCCCCAAATCGAGCAAATCTTGAACCGAACAGAAATTCAGCTACTCCAGAAACGACTCGTCGAACCACAAACACCCGAACGCGTGAATTTGAACGCGAATTCCGATATTAAACTCGCCGATCGATCGTTATCAGCCGTCACCTATGACCTCGATCACCTGTTACGAATGACACCGAAATCAACTCCCTCATCCTCCCCTTCTTCGGTAATAACCATAATCGCCAGCTGCCTTGGGATCATTGTTATTGGACTCTGCCTCATCTGCATCTTTCGATATTACCGACGATGCAAAATAAGTCGTTCAACGAACCAACAACGTCCACCGGAAATAAGACCGGAAGAAATTTCCCTCAACGAAGATCTAGGTCAACCTCGAGCCGAGACCCTGCCTAGCCCTTCCCAGGAAGTGACACCCCGAGGCGATCTAACTCTACGAAAACAACAACCCGTTGTTCAAACCTATTAAGGGCACCTTAACTAAACACCCAACCGCCATATTGTAATCCATTTATATTTTTACTTTATATTATCCTAAACATTATTTTATACCTTCGTATCCGCGTTATAATCCATATTATTTTAATTTTTAGTTAACCCCATTGAGAAATTTTTATATTTAGCTAGCTTTGAGCTTAGAAAAAATTATCGAGAGAGAGAGTAAATCGACAATTATTGTAAATCTTCCTACCTCTGTACCGAACTCCGTGAGAACTCCGAACACCTTTTCATTGATCTTAAATTTTTTCTAACTGTGAACAGTCCAATTTCAGCACCTCAACCCGTAGAATGCGGACTCACGAACCTGTTACGACCAGACATCCGAATTAAGTGCCAGAAATCCATCCATGTGGACGCACGACAAAGGAAAACCTTTCCCAACTTACCTCCGATTTTATCAGTATCCGACACCGTTTATATCCGTACATTCAAATAGTAACGATCACCAACCAACCATCTAGCTTCTTCACACAAAGAAAATTCCAACGAACAGTCTCAACTCACTGTGAACTTTGAACTGCACTCTCGACCCGAACTCAACAATGACGTCATCCAGCCAACCGACCACTTCCAAGCCACCCAGGACTTACGTCTCCTACCCTCCAGCTATAAAGATTGTCACGCGTCGAACACGCGTCAAGATTTATTTGTATATACTTGATATCGAATTTCTGTTTAACGCGACTAAGTCGCCGCTCGTTGTAAACTTTGTTACCGATTATTTATCATCAAGAGAGAGAAATAGAAAAAAAAAACCCCACATCAATTTCATGTAACCATACCTCTTGCCCCTCCGAACAATAACAGAACAAATCATTTTAAAATCACACTAATTAAGTATGATTTTAAAGAAAGCGTGAAGTGAATGTGAGATCTGGAAATCCCCTTGACACAAAATTATAATAAATTATATCCGAATTAACCTCTTAACAGTGAAGACGAGAATAGTCGTCCAAGCGATCGAGTGGCAGTGGTGAAGGACGACTATAGTCGTTAAAAAATTCTTATAAAATACCTGGACCATTTCGTGAAGTCGTAGAATTTTCACGAGTAGTTGGGTTCTCCAACTTTGTTTTGGAATATCCTTTAGTTCTCGAGAAATTACAATAAAAGAGAGAAAATTAAAATAAATATGAAATTTTAGACGGCCATCTATCGACATAAATCGAATTTAAATCTCCCGCCGTCATCTGATTGGTTAAAAAAATTAATATTCCTAATTGGCTCGCGTCAGAAAAAAGTAGGTGTAACTTCTGTAAATGACGCTATCGGGAGTGCACCGATGCGACCGGAAAAAGTAAACAGCCTACGTCATTAGTCTAACGGTCCTTGTCTGACCTACTTTTCGTAGAATCAACATTGGAGTAAGCTGTAGTAAAACGTAGTAGTTTATAGTAAAACGGTCTTCTCTAATATTCATAGTACTTTGTAAAGCTCGGATTTCAATTTAATAAGTATTATTTAGTTCAGAAACATTATAAATACATCATTAAGTAGGAGAATAACGAAAAACTTTATTTTTTAGTATAATACAATTTACAAAATCGAAAGTTCGTATATCGTAATATTATAAAAAACTACATCGAAACATACAAAGTCACCTAATTTACTTAAATTCAGTTCATTATACAACTGTAGATACTCTTGCCTTCCTCAGTTTCCTCAAAACAAAATTCGAAAACTTCAATTAATTCTATAAATATTTAAGCGCCATTACTATTCGAATTAACTGTAATTACAAATATAACTGAAAAATATTTTCGACATAAACCCTAGGCAATAATTATCAAAACAAAATTCTTCAAGTATAAATTTTTCTGATCGAGTAATATGTAATAATAGTTTTATCTATTACTCTTGCCATATTCAACTTTCTATGTTCACATCCATTTAGTTTCATCTAATTACACTTTAAATGTAAAAAAATCTACCAACAAATAAGTTTGCTAATAAAGATACTACTTGCTAATTAAAGTTTGTATTCTTCTTTGACGTAGTTCTACGTTTTAGCACTAAATTGGTAGACATGTCTAAATAACACGCTTATAAACACTAAAAGCCATAAATGTTTCGAAATTAGAACTAGATAATTATATGCACAAATAAATTAGTAACTATAAATGCCTTCATTTACATCCAAACAAAGATCAGTTCTCGCAAATTGTCGAAAAAATAAATTATTTTCAACTTTTCTTTCTGAAATAGCATATTCGAAAAACAAGTTTAATTCACAGTAAACTTTATGCCTTAAAATATCCGTTGAAAACAACGCAAAATGTATGAATCCACGTAATAAAAATTTATCGCAGTGAACTTCGAAAAAACGAGAAACACAGAATATTAAACCGCACTTTACGAAATCTGGCGCGAATGTCGTATACAATAAACAAAACGAAAATGCTCTTGTCCAATGTCATCACGTGACAAAAAGTTTCTAAATAAACGCTAAAAGTTTTAAAGAATTCTTTTACAAGAAACCGATGAATTTAATTAATACACAATAACTAAATCTGTTTAATAAAGGTTAATAATTTTCCATTATAATTATGCAAATTAGATATAAAAAAGATCATCGCGCAAATTCTCCCGCGAACCATGGATGAAACTCTTACGTCATCTGGATTGAAGCTTTCCTGCAAAACACTGAAAATTTTTATATAATTATTTTACTAATCCAGTCAAATTTAAATAATATAAAATGTCTAGATCTGTTTAATAAAGATTATCACAAATATTATTACAAATATGCAAATTAGATATGAGATAGGTCACTAGGAAATCTCCCGCCAAGATAAAAATAGCTTTCGGTCACGTGTTCACCAAGAAATATGTTTAAAATTTAATTTTTCAGCTTACATAAACCGTACAATAAATGAGTATTTCTTCGAAAGAAGTCGATATACACGAATAAATAATAATTATTTAATAATGCTTTTATCCATTTTAAAGTTGATATTGTAAAAATTAAGCCATTTAATCTGTGTGGCTTTTATAATTTAGAGTTTCCGAGTATTTTACTGTGAAATTCAATTTAGTAAACAGAAACAAAGTTAGGTTATTAAGTATAAACAGCACAATACAATAATTTATACGTAAGTTGAGTGTAAATACAGAAAAAAATCGAATTATATCAAAGATGGGAGAAACAAGCTTACATCCCCAGAACAGAGCTTATAATTCGTTGTTATTTTCAGCCTGTTTCTACTTCGACTGTTTTTTGTTGGTAAAAAGTTAATGTTTTAAGATGTTCTTAGTGAAGAAACATAAAAGTATCGAAATATAATATTCACACACACAAAAATATTCATGTATGTCGACATTAGAAATTTGAAATCAATTATAGAATGTCCTGGATAGAGATATCGTGTGATTGTCTGTTTCTTCTGTCTTATTTTGTTTTTCTACGTGAAAATAAGATATCTTTTATAACTATTGATAATATAAACATTTTGTTTCTTTATATATTACCTTCAATTACAGCTGCAAACTTTAACACATGGAGCATGTGAGAAAGTATTATTGTATAGATTATTACATTTTTATGAATACACCTGAGACTCGTGACAATATAGGCCTATATTAACCTACTTTAAGTGTCAATATTTTATTTAGAATCATTTTAAACGTTATTATTACATCAAATTATGAAATGGAATGTTCCAAGTATAGGAGTAAGAGGGAGGGGAAAGAAGCCATGCGTGGGGAAAAAATGAGTTTTTATCTAAATTATAATAAAATTTACTTATATTTACGATAAATATCGATAATTTTCTTTTGGAGAAATGTATCTTGATAAAATTAATTATCTATATGAATGAAACTTTCAATAATACATTAGTTACAATGACTGACGTTCCTTTCTTACCCTTTCTGTAGTATGTCTTATTATTAAACATAGTTTCCTAGATTATAGCATAATAATGTGTAAAAAAAAAGGAAAATTCTGTTAATTTGTAAACGCAGATACTATCACATAACAAGCATACTGTATCCTCTGTATATTTAAAGTCAGTTATTCGCGATTGAATTTTTCTAGATAAGCCTGTTTAATCCGTAATTTATTTGACAGAAAGAAATTGTTTATGGCCGTATTTCATTTATATAATGTTTTTCTCGTGATATTATTTCTAATATCGGAAAAAAATATACATTTCTAATATGGACATACATCAATATTTTTAATTCTGAATATTATATTTCGATACTTTTATCTTTCTTCACTAACAACAAAGTACTTTTATTTTAAAAAAATAAGTTTTTACCAACAGAAAACAGTCAAAGTAGGAACAGGCTGAAATTGACAACAAATTATAAGCTCTGTTCTAGGGATGTAAGCTTGTTTGTCCCCATCTTTGATATAATTCGTTTTTTTCTGTATTTTCACTCAATTTACGTAAAAATTATTCTATTGTCCTGTTTATAACTAATAGCTTGTCTTCGTTTCTGTTTACTAAATGGAATTTCACAGTAAAATATTCGGAAACTAAATTATAAAAGCCAAACAAATTAAATAGCTTAATTTTTACAATATCCACTTAAAATGGATAAAAGCATTATTGCATATTTATTATTTATTCGTGCATATCGACGTCTTTCGAAGAAATAATCATTTATTGTAGAGTTTTTATAAGCTGAAAATTATTCTGTTGTCTTTGATGAAATTTGTTACAATTTACTAATTTTTACAGAAACATTAAATTTTAAACGATGACATTAGTTAAAATGTATTAATTTGTACACAAACATTAAATTTAAGGCGTATTTCTTGGTGATCACGTGACCGAAAGCTATTTTTATCTTGGCGGGAATTTTCCCACAGTGATCTTTGTCATATCTAATTTGCATATTAATGATAGTACATTACTAATCTTTATTAAACAGATCTAGACATTTTATATTATTTAAATTTGACTGGATTAGTAAAATAATTATATAAAAATTTTCAGTATTTTGCAGGAAACTTCAATCCAGATGACGTAAGAGTCATCCATGGTTCGCGGGAGAATTTGCGCGATGATCTTTTTTATATCTAATTTGCATAATTATAATGGAAAATTATTAATCTTTATTAAACAGATTTAGTTATTGTGTATTAATTAAATTCATCGGTTTTTGTGAAAGAATTCTTTAAAACTTTTAGCGTTTATTTAGAAACTTTTTGTCACCTGATGACATTGGACAAGAGCATTTTCGTTTTGTTTATTGTATATGATCAGTTCGCGCCAGATTTCGTAAAGTGCGGTTTATTATTCTGTGTTTCTCGTTTTTTCGAAGTTCACTGCGATAATTTTTTATTACGTGGATCCATACATTTTGCGTTGTTTTTAACGGATAAAAGGTGGAAATTTTACGCTGAATATAGAACTTGTTTTTCAGAATATGCTACTTTACAGAAAGAAAAGTTGAAAATAATTTATTTTTCGACAATTTGGGAGAACTGACTTTTGGATATAACATATGGATATAAATGAAAGTATGTATTATTGGGCTACTAATTTATTTGTGTTTATGTGTATTGTTGTACTGCAACTTACTTTGTTTTACTACGTTAGAGAAAGTAGGTCACACATTGGATTTCTGACATAAAACTGTCGGCTTTTTCAGAGTGAAGCGGACCCTCTCAGTAAAGTGTGTTTTAGGGAAGTTATGCACTTTTTTTCTGATGCATGCCAATTGTGAAAATTGTTTTTAAAATTAAATATCGGTCAATGACGATAACATATGTTATAAATGTGAAGATGAATATAAAAATATTTCTACATTTTTTTATTGTTTTGTTGTTTCTTAAAGATTAATTTATTTAAATTTATTATATGTCAAGTAAGTTTATTTACAAAATGCTAATATTTTAATTCGCTTTAATATTTCGGTGTAAATTTGAACAAGGAATTTTAAAATTTTAAATAAACGATATACTGAAATTTTCTTTTATTTACAATGATTACGTCACTTCTACAGAAAGTAGAACACGAGACGACCTTCACCCACATTTCAGTCTGGGGGGAAAGGCCGCCAGGCGTGTAGTCAACGTAACAACCTTTACGTCATCTATTGTTGTGGATGAAATTCGTTAACTGTCAATTACATTTTCTTGAATTTGATTCGCAGGTTGGAAAAAATCGTCATTACTTAAATGCCTAAAACTTTAAAAAATTATATAAAATTGAAAATAAATTAAAAACTTTTGAAAAAATCGTATCGGATAGAAAATCAAAAAAGAATTTAATATAAATTTGAAAAAAAAATTTTAGCAAAAAATTACCGCGAAAAAAATTCATATATAAAAAAATTATGTGACAATAAAGAACGATTTTTTCTTTACAAGACGTAACTGTTTAAAAATTTTTTTTCCTAAACGGAAACGAGAAAAACGCGTGGGAAAATTTTAAAAAAATTCACGGTTA